>NC_091063.1:98262393-98866678 GCF_000393655.2 Nicotiana sylvestris | reverse complement strand
TGTCTGTGCATGTTATTCTATTTTAATTAATGAAAAATACAAAAAAATATATGTGTTGCATTTGCATTTATGATTTAGTTTTGCAATTTAGGATTAATTAAACAGTAATTTGTTTTACGAAAATAAAAAAAATCAAAAAATAACGTACTTCGCATTTTTAGGGTTTAATGTCAAATTGTGTGATTATCTTTGTATTTAATTTTATGTGATATTTGTTTTTAAGAGTTAATTAGCATTTTTAAGTTAAATTTGGTTTTACAATTTAAATTAGGATTTTTAGGATTTTAATTTTGAAGATTAATTTAAAAAGAAAAAAAAATAAAGAGAGAACTAATAAAAGAGAGGAAACAAGATCTGGGCCAAAACCACCAGCCCAAACATGAAACCATCCAAACCCGTTCGAAACTGGCCCAACTAGCCCAGACCCGTCTCCAGCCTCAACCAAACGACGCCATCCAAACCCGTTCGAAACTGGACTTTAGGAGGGTATTTTGGGATTTAAAAGGTTAGAAAATTGTTTAAGTTGAATGGTTTGACAGTAAGGTACTAAAGTACCATTAAACTAATGCAATTGTTTAGTGTTAATGGGGAACAAAACATAATGGTATGAAAGGCTTAAAAGGGATTGGTTAAAATATGTTGCCCATATCTGCTTGAACTTTAAATAAAGAAAAGGGTTAATGGGGAACAAAAACATACTCTAGTGGAGTGCTAAAGGTATCATGGGCAGAATTAGTTTCTTAATTCTGCCTAGTGCTCTTACAGGCTGGCAGGGCCTGTTTTTAGGTTATAAATAGAGTCATTTAAGACAGATTTGGGGGTGGGTTTTTGGGGAGAAGAGAAATCAGTTTTCTTTCGTTTTTTTTTAGAGAGTCTAGGTTGGATTTTTAACATTTAAGAGTTCAGTAATTTGAGAGCAAAAAAAACAGGCTGGTTTTTAATCCTAAAAGGTTCAGTGTTTGAGAGCTAAGAAACTGAAAAGTGAGGTCTTTTCTTTTACTGCTGAATATCAGAACTAGTATTGTTACTGTTTCATTGGTGTTGCTGGTTGGTATTTCTGGGGTTTCAATTGGTTTTTCCTGAGTTTGTTATTGGTTATTTGCTACTGTTTCATTGGGTGTTGCTGGAATTCTACTATTTTTTTTTAAATCTGTTACTGGGTTGTTCTGTTACTGTGTTGCTAGTTATTGCTGTTTGCTACTGCTCTGCTGATCCTCCTCTTCCTCTTCCTCTTCTATTGTCTATTATCAGGTACACTTTCAAATTACACTGTGATGTAGCTGTGAGATGTAAAAGTGAAAAGAAAATGCTCGAGTAGTGGAGTACATAGTGCATCTATAATTTAGTAGATAAATAATAAGTTGTATAGTCTATCTTTATAACTCAATGAAGAATGTGGACTGTGGAGTTTGTATCTAATAAGGACTGTATTGGACCATTAATTTGCCTTTCTTAGTTGTAAATTTAGTAGTTTAATACCAACTTTAGTAGCATAGAATTAAAAAATCAAACTTCCAAGTTAACTATGCTTTTCCCGAATAGTTAAGCATGCCCATTATTGTCAAACTATTTAGTTAAATAAGTGTAATAAGATGAAGATAACATGAGTTTGTTCTATTAAACCTGCCTGTTTAAAATTGTTAGTTTCACTAGCTATGAAGGTTTTAATATTGTTAACAGTAGGTAGATAATGATTGTTGGTAGCCCATTTGCTCAAAAAGTTGAAATATTAGGTTTGGCTTCATCATGTAAAGCAATTGGCAATAGCCTGTGTATGTTAAATCAGACTCGAATCCGCTTCTGTGAGTCGAACGCTGAACTTGGCCCGAATAACGCATGAAATCTGGTCGTAGGAAACAGGCTCGATCACAAGACCATCCTTAAAAATCCTACAATAGAGTTAAGTAAAAATTGGTTGGGACCTTCATTTTGTGTTTAGAGACGAACTTCATAGAAAAAATGTAGTCACTTTAGGATCGTCCTTTAAAATAAACGAGATGAGTCTCGCCAAATAAAACGCACAGATTGCGGGGCCCTCACAAATGTATGTATTAATTACTTAGAACTCGGGATCGGCCGCTTAGCGAACTTCACGGCCATTTCCCAAAATAACCACGCATTAGTCTCTTTAGGCGCGTACTTTAAATAACACTACCTTCTTAAACCCGGGTGCACATTTATGTGACCCAAATCCAAATCTCAACGAAGTCGAAATGTATCGCTATTCACGGGTACATTGATTGTGACGTAGTTCGAGATGTATTTCCACGATGTTGCAAATTCTTTTTAAAACATAATGAATGAGACGAGCCTCGACAAACAAAAAAACACAAGCTGCGGGGCCTTCTATACGTGTTGGTAAAATTACTTAGACTTCGGGATGAGTCGTTTAGCAAAATTTCAAGGCCTTACCCAAAATAATGATACGCTAGTCGCTTTAGGCGCACCTTTAATAATTTACTTTCTTAAACTCGGGTACACATTTATGTGAACCAAATCCAAATCTCAACGGAGTCGAAATGTGCCGATAACCACGAGTACATTGATGTGACGTGGTTCGAGATACGTTCTCACAACATTGTAATTCTCTGTTAAAATAATAATAATAATAATAATAATAATAATAATAATAATAATAATAATAAAAGCGGTAAAAGGTTAAAATTTGCACATAGGTTTAACATGTATTAAGATCAGATAAATAAGTTGAATACGACAGTTGAGCGACCGTGATAGAACCACGGAACTCGGGAATGCCTAACACCTTCTCCCGGGTTAACAGAATTCCTTATTCATATTTCTGGTTCGCGGACTATTAACACAGTCATATTTTCCTCGGTTCGGGATTCGACCGGTGACTCGGGACACCATAAATCTCTCAAGTGGCGACTCTGAATAAATAATAACAAATCTTGTTCCGATTGTCCTTTAAATGGAAAAACTCCCTTATACCTTTATCCTTCGGAGTAAGTGCGTAAAAAGGAGGTGCGACAGCTCTGGCGACTCTGCTGGGGATTCAGAACCAAGAATCTCTGGTTCAGGGTTCAAGAATTCGAGCTTAGATAAATTGTTATATTTGGTTTTATGTGATGTTTTTACATGTTTGGGCCTAATGTGCTAAATGATGCTTTTACCGCTTTGATATTATCTGAACTATATATAAACTGTGCCGAAACCCTTCTCTTCTTACCTCCGGGGATGTGCTTACTGTTTGAGACCCCCTATTCTGTTAGTGTCATACCCTGAAATAAGAAAGAGGCCGGACAAGTTACAAAGCTGGACGATCTCGCGGGTCCCCGGTACGTTGCCCCCTCCTCGACTCGAGTTGTCCGCTCGAGTACACAGTCTATAACAAATACCTAGGCTTTGAACCTAGAATAACTCAAATTCATGCCGGATCCCTAGTAGGAGCGCTTATTTGCATCACGTGCATTTGACTTCGGAGGCTCAACACAGAGGTTGGGTCTGTCTAGGACAGGTGTACCAAAAATGACAAAAGACCGTCTTGATGCATTTTACTTGCTACTTGTGCATTTGTTTGCTTCGGAATCTCATGCTGACCGGCTTTTGAATATTTTTAAGGAAGGAGAGATAGAGGTACGAGGGTTAAAAAGAGTTAATCGCACGTTCTGAAAAAGAAAAAAAAATGTCCAAATAGTGCCGAAACTCTGCCGAATTTTTGAAGAAATGAAAAACAAAGACAAAGAAAAACAAAAGGTTTTTTATATATGAAAAATAGTTTTATTTGCCAATGAAAAGAGTCTTGTTTTCAAAAGAAGTTTGTTTTATCCCCTCGAACTACGAAAGTTTGATTTTCACCGGATGTGAGATACGTAGGCAACCCTCATCGGGTCCAACTTCTCCTTTTGCAAAAATAGCCAAAAAATGGCAAATATTAATTTTCGTCATAAATAAGTCGGGTGAAGCCGTTTTTGTCAAAAATAGCCGATTGTCCCCAAAAGGGACGCCGGAAGGCCGATTTTGCATAAATAGCCACCTTTGGTCATTTTTAAGATTTCGATCGGTTAATCCACACAGCCTTAAAATTTTCGTCCCGGAAGCGTTGAAAGGCTGTGTTTTCAACCAGGTCTTTTATTTCAATTTGAAAAACAAGAAAAGAGTCATAGATAAATCGAGTAATACCGTTTTTTGGCAAAAATAGCTGAATGTTCCCGAAAGGGACGCCGGAAGGCTGACTTTGCATAAACGGCCACTTTTAGTCATTTTCGGATTTTTGACCGGTTGACTCACCCAGCCTTAAAATCTTCGTTCCCGAAGTGCTGCAAGGTCGTGTTCGGAGCCGGATCTTTCTTTTAATCTGTGAAAAATTAAAAATAGTCAATTTGTTGAGTCAAATAAACTTTATTTTTGCTTAATCACCTTAATAAATGTGCAGGATGAGCACGATGCAAAATGAACCTTTTTCAATAATGACTAAAATCCCTTTTGAGTTGTGACTATGGTGGGATGATTTAGGTGGTAAGGGGCAAGATGAGGTCAAGAAATATCTAAAAGGTCTTACGGGCTTATTGGAAATCCAGCCTCGGGGGGATATCATAAGAGCTTTGGTCACCTGCTGGGACCCGGCACACAACGTCTTCCACTTCCCCGATTTTGAACTCACCCCGACTTTGGAGGAAATAGCCAGGTACATTAGAAATGTTGAAGTTCCGATAACGCAAAAATACCTGGTTGCTCCAAGAGCTGTCACCGCGCATCGATTTTTAGATTCATTAAAGATACCCAGGATGGTCTATAACCCAGATTCGGCCGCGGGTTTTTGTAATCCGCGCTTCATATACGACAGATACGGTCATGTCGGAGGATTCAACAATCCGGGGAACAAGTTATGCAGCAAAAGTAACCATCAGAAATGGGATGAGCATAGACGAGTGGCTTTTATGATAACCTTTTTGGGCCTTTTGGTGTTTCCAAGGAAAGACGGAAACATTGATTTGAAAATAGCCGGGGTCTTCAGTACCTTGATCACTCAAAATGAAAGCACTTTTGCACCTATGATAGTGTCTGATATCTTCCGAGCTCTCACAGCCTACAAAGCCAGAGGGAACTTTTTCGAGAGGTGTAACTTGTTGCTACAAATATGGATGACTGAGCATCTCTGCCACTGTTCCCAGCTCTTGAGTTACGGTTCCTCGAAGAAATCTTGCATAGAAGAATTCTACACAAGAATCAAGGGGGTCAGTCTACCCGAGGGAGTTACGGCGTGGACATCATTCTTTCGGACCCTCACCGCCAGCCAAGTACAGTGGATGCTAGGATGGTTGCCCGTTGATGAGGTCATATATATGCCTGCAGCTAGGACCCACTTTTTATTGATGGGGCTCAAGAGCATTAAGCCCTACGCGCCATATCGGTTTTGAGACAACTCGGGAGATGCCAAACAGTGCCACAGGAGGAAGATTTTAGTGCTCAAGTAATTGAGATTAGCCCTGACGGATAGTTTTCTAAAGCAAGAGTCTGTCAGATCTGGAGTGAATTCCAATATTTAAAAGCAGATACTTGCGTGCAGGATTGGGCCAAAGGCGAAGTGGCGCCAGGATACCTTGCTTGGTACAAGAGAGAACTTGAGCACGAAAGGCCGGCTAAAAGACCTCATCTCTAGGAGTTCGTCAAGGCGTCGCAAGAACAGTGGGATTTGTTGGCTAAAGAACACGGGTACAGGGTGACAATAGGCAAGTTGGAGAAGCAAGTTATGGATTTGAAATTTTAGAAAGATTTGCATATCGCTGCAGATGAGGGAGAAAGGAGAAAACTAGCTCAGGAGAACGAGGTCCTCAAAACTCAAATCCAGGAAATGAAAATAGCTGCCAGAAGCCAGGAGAGAAGTCGGGCTGAGAAAAGGCTCATAAATGGTCTAAAGAAGAAAGTCCTCGAGTATCAAGAAGACCTGGAAAAATCTAAAGCTGGTCTAGCGAGAATCCAGGTGAAATGGATAAAGAAGACAGAAGAGCAAGTACGGTTCATGCAACAAATGAAGAGGGACTACGAAGAGCGGATCTTCAGGCAAGCCCGAGATGCCAAAACAGATAGGAAGCGCTACTACGATCTGATGTCCCGAATGAAGAAACAGATAAATGAGTTTCAGGATCAACTCTTTTACAACGCTCAAGTGCTGGGGACGCGGAATCAACAAATAGAGCGATTGCTTATGGAAAGGGACGAAATCAATGGAAGAATCGACGATATCGGGCACTACATCACCATAAAGTGCCTAGCTTGTGAGGATATGTCCCGTACCACCTTCTTTGCTTCAATAATGATTTATGTCCACCAGATCATGGAAGATTTGAAAGATCTGCAAAGGGGCCTTGCACCAAAGCCCGCGGCAAGTCCGAACGACGCCCCGCGGGCGCCAAAATTCAAAACTTTGAGACATTCATAGTTTGAGTCTGTAACTTGTCTTCAGAGTCTACTGTCCGTTGGAGTTTGTATTTCCCTTTTTTGTATAAAGTCTGTAGTCTGTATCAAGCCTGTCAGTTTCCTTTCAAAAATGTTTTGCCTTGTAATAAAACGTTTTGCTAATGAAGATTGAAAAATCCAAAAATGGTGTCTTTATTTTCCGCACTCGGTCAGAACTACGCACGGTCTGATTCATGCGGGGACATGATACATAGGCAATCCACATAAGATTCGACCACCATCAAAAAGAAAAAAAAAATATATATATATATAAGAAAAAAAAGAAAACAAAGAAAATAAAGGAAAGCGTTCAAAATGAGCACAATTATAAGAAGCCAGAATGACGCATGTAACTGAAGCAAATGCATGATAGAAAAGGTTAACTGCCTAGTTGCATTGCATCCTCAATGTGTGTTTTTCCTATTTGTTGAAAACCCTAACGCTAACAGGTTGCTCCCTTTTTGTTCTCTTTCAATTAAGAAAGGTGGTTGGTTGTGGTTCTAAAGTAATGCTTCCCTGCAACACAAAGGCAAAGAAAAATGGCAGAGAACAACAGAATTAAGCGGGTTGCTACCGATGCCCGAAAACAGCTAGTTGAACAGGACTACGGGTTGGTAGAAGAGGTAAAAATGTTGAGACAGCATGTGGCAGATATGTATCGGGCATGGATGACTGGGAAAACACCACCCCCGCCACTACCTAGCTTCTTGAACTCCATCCTTACCCAAACACCTAACACAATAACGGATGATCCTCCATACTCTCCGTATCTACCCACTTATGATAGCTTTCCCAGCCACCCGAGTAGCTCCATCACTCGTCGTCCAACTATATTTTTCCAACGCTACTCCCCTCCCCAACGCTATTTCTCTCCAAGGGACTCCCAAAGACATGCTTCTTTTTCCAAGTACCCAGCTCCACAAAATGCCTATCCACACCCACGAGCACACCAAAAAACCTCCTAGAACAGGTTTTAGGTCAAATCAGGCATTTAGGAACGAGAGGTTGCTGAAACGAGAAAACGCTCTCACCCCTATCGGAAAATTTTGTGCAAGTCTGTTTGAAAGGCTAAAGCATGCTGGCCTGATTGAGCCGCTCCTCGGATATACTCCAGATCCACGTGCAAGAAGCTTTGATCCTACTGCACGATGCGCATACCACTCCAATGTCCCAGGGCATAGCATTGAGAATTGTCATTCGTTGAAAAGGGAAATAGAAAGAATGATTCACGAAGGAGTGATTGCGATCAACGATAGTAATAAAAAGCATGTGAACCCTCTTAGGATATTGACTAAAGCTAAAGATGTTGAAGCGGATAGTGGTCTTGGCAATATTGAGGCGAAGCTCAGTGGCTGAAATGCCATGCTTGGTAATCAGAAAGACGCTCCATTCCTTGGTCAGCCGGAGTAGAGCTTTTGGTGGCTTATTTTGTTGTCATTTATGTTATCCGGGTTATTCTAGGGTTGTGATACAGATATTATCTTGGGTCAAACCCTCTTATCCTTCCATTTTGTCATAGCAGTTTGCTTAGTTTTGTCCAGGTTTGTTTCAGGTTTGCTCCAAGATTGTACTCTAGTTGCTTTACTCGTCTTGTTGTGCGAACCATTTTACCGATTGTCTCATGCAAATTCTGGTCTTTTGTTACCTCCAGTCATCTTTTGTGTTTAGTTCTTTTTAGCCTTTTGTGTCTTCTTTTGTTCAAACGTCGATTCTAGTGACATGACATGCGCACACAGTTTAGGCCTAATCTTAAAAGTTAAATTATAAAGCCATTGGGAGATGATCGGGACACTTAAGAGAAATAGGAACAGCTTGAGATCATTTGAAGCCCGAGCCACGTGAAACTGGGGCAAGTAAAACATAAAGAAAACCATAAAAGCAAGTTAGCCATATTGACAAGGGGGTCGTTCATGGTAACGAAAGTGAGAGTGCTGCCCAACGGTGCTTTAAAAATGACAAATGAAAAGATATGGTTATCAAGTCTGGCATAATCAGAAGATGTGGCGAATGTTTAATTGTGTTGTTTGTGCTTGGCATGTTTTGAAGATTGGAATGACGAAGGCATTTTATTCTTCTATCTAAACACTTTATCCTTCGTAAACCCTTTGAGCCTTATTGGTTTTCTTTCTTACCCCTCGTTCGGAATCAGTAGTAAATATTAGAAAACACAAGCATGGAAGATAAAGAAAAAGAAAAAGAAAATAACAGAAACAACAAAACTACAAAACAACAAATGAGAAAAGAGAAAGAAAACGAAAAAGAAAAGAAAATAATAAATAAGTGAAAAGGAAAACAAAAAAGGAATTGGGAACTACGTTTGACCTGATTCCTCAAAGAGGATACGTAGGCGCTTCACGGCTCAGTCATAGTGTAACAAAAAATCAAAAATCCCCAAGCAAGAAACTGGGGCAGAAGTTGTGTTTGGTGTAAAAAAAAATCTGGTTCTGAAGGTTGTAAATTTTGAACCCAAATTGATTCATTTTGAGCCGCTAAGACCTTTTCTTTCTAGCCCTATCCAAAATCCCACGTTACAGTCCAAAGAAAGACCTTTTGACCAGTCTTCGAAAGATGCCAGGTCATGCAAATGGAAGTCGAGAATAACACTCTGATCCCCGACAGAAAAGTAATAAAATGAGAGAGTCTTATCTGTGAAAACCTTCACGGGCACCTTGAGGCGGCTATAAGTTGAGAAAAAACCAAAATGAGAGAGGCTTGATAGTGAAAACCCTTCGGGCACTACAAGTCGAATAAAGATTGAGAATCCGATAGGAGAGCACCAGATGAAGATTGTGAAAGGGGATTAACGACGGAGGATAGGCCACATGTGCATGTCATGGCCAATAGAGTTGGTATCCACATCTAATAGGTTTTCCTTGTTAGGAGTCATCTCTTTCTTTTGTCTTTTATTACGTTCCTTTTACCTTTGTCATTTCCTCTTCTTGAGTCTCTTTGGTCAGAACAAGTGAGAGATGACTTCAAAATTTGCCATCAGCTTTCCAGTTATGCAACACGAAATCTGACTAAGTACATCAAAGTGGTATAAGTCAGGTAGCTTTGAGGTTCGCGCAAAATACCCAAGATTGGTCCATATCAATTCATGGACAATGCAACAAAAGGAGGGCCAGGGTGATTGAACCAAGGGTATATTCAATGATGAGATTGACAAAAGGGTGGATCAGTGTCAAGAAGGATATCCCCAGTAGAAATTGAAGGTTATAAGGCCAAGGCCGGTGGAAAAATCAAGAAAGAACAATGCGGAGAACGATGGACATAATTTGGAAATTCATAGGAGATTCAAATGTTGGGGAAATGCCAGTTCACGAACAGTACCACAAAGAAGATATTGGGTCTGCACGGGAAAAAAGTATTTCAGTAACACAGACGATGGAGAAAATGGTTAATCAATAAACATGCAAGATCTTCAAGTGAAATCGGTTGTCATGGAAAATACATGGGGTCAAATAAGAAGACTGGGAAAATGGTCGAGAGGTTTGTGAATAAGGAATCGTCAAGAAGGTCGGAAGGTATCAGCCAAGTTTCAAGATGGTCAGACAACGCATAGCATAAAAAGAAAAAAAAGAGGAAAATCATCCCCAGCGGGGGTATCACAACCAACCACCATGTTTTAAACTGACCAAATTCTTTCTTTGATTTGAAACAGTGACAGGAAATGTTATTGATGACGGAAAGGTATGATATAAGGAAAGTTATCGAACTAGGGCAGAAAATTTTTCCTGAAGTCAGGTACCCACTTAAGGAAGAAAGAAGATAACACAAGTTTTTAGGGAGATAGTCTTCGAAAGAAGAAGATAATCAAAAAAAAAAGAAAAAAAAGAAAAAGAAAAAAGGAAAAAGAGGGAACTAGTTTGCAGAGGAATAAAACACCAGTCTTAAGGGAAGTAGTCTTTGAAGGAAGAAGATAACATATTTTGAAAAAAGGGTGTTATCCCCAGCAGTTTGCGGAGGAATAAAAATAGCAGTTTTGAAGAAGGAAGACAATACAAGTTTTAAAGAAAGCAATTTCAGGAAGAAGATAACACAAGTCTTAAGGGAAGTAGTTCCGGAGGAAGGAAAACATCAGCTTTAAGGGAAGAGGAAAATAACATATTTTTTGAAACACCGGCGCTATCCCCAGCAGTTCTCAGAGGAATGAAACACCAGTTTTGAGGGAAGCAGTTCTGAAAAAGATAATTCAAGTTAGAAAGAAAATGGTTCAAGAGGCAAGAAGGAACAACGGCGATAGAACACATTTTAAGATTTTGTTGAAGTCAGGAGCCCGCCTAAAGAGAGGAATGACGTTATATTTCTAAGTTGTTGTTGAAGTCAGGAGCCCGCCTGGAGATCGGAATGGCGTTTTATTTTCGAAGTTGTTGTTGAAAGTCAGGAGCCCGCCTGAAGAGAGGAATGGCGTTTTATTTTCTAAGTTGTTGTTGAAAGTCAGGAGTCTGCCTGAAGAGAGGAATGACGTTTTATTTTCTAAGTTGTTGTTGAAAGTCAGGAGCCTGCCTGAAGAGAGGAATGACATTTTATTTTCGAAGTTGTTGTTGAAGTCAGGAGCCCGCCTGAAGAGAGGAATGACGTTTTATTTTCTAAGTTGTTGTTGAAGTCAGGAGCCCGCCTGAAGAGAGGAGTGGCGTTTTATTTTCAAAGTTGTTGTTGAAAGTCAGGAGCCCGCCTGAAGAGCGGAATGGCGTTTTATTTTCTAAGTTGTTGTTGAAAGTCAGGAGCCCGCCTGAAGAGAGGAATGTCGTTTTATTTTCTAAGTTGATTTTGAGAGTCAGGAGCCCGCCTGAAGAGAGGAATGACGTTTTATTTTCTAAGTTGTTGTTGAAGTCAGGAGCCCGCCTTAAGAGAGGAGTGACGTTTTATTTTCGAAGTTGTTGTTGAAGTCAGGAGCCCGCCTGAAGAGCGGAATGGCGTTTTATTTTTGAAGTTGTTGTTGAAGTTAGGAGCCCGCCTGAAGAGAGGAATGACATTTTATTTTTAAGTTGTTATTGAAGTCAGGAGCCCGCCTAAAGAGAGGAGTGGCGTTTTATTTTTGAAGTTGTTGTTGAAGTCAGGAGCCTGCCTGAAGAGCGGAATGGCGTTTTATTTTCTAAGTTGTTGTTGAAAGTCAGGAGCCCGCCTGAAGAGAGGAATGACGTTTTATTTTCTAAGTTGTTGTTGAAGTCAGGAGCCCGCCTGAAGAGAGGAATGGAATTTTATTTTCTAAGTTGTTGTTGAAGTCAGGAGCTCGCCTGAAGAGAGGAGTGGCGTTTTATTTTCAAAGTTGTTGTTGAAGTCAGGAGCCCGCCTGAAGAGAGGAATGACATTTTATTTTCGAAGTTGTTGTTGAAGTCAGGAGCCCGCCTGAAGAGAGGAATGACATTTTATTTTTAAGTTGTTATTGAAGTCAGGAGCCCGCCTGAAGAGAGGAATGACGTTTTATTTTCGAAGTTGTTGTGGAAGTCAAGAGTCCGCCTGAAGAGAGGAATGACGTTTTATTTTCGATGTTTTTGTTGAAGTCAGGAGCCCGCCTGAAAATCGGAATGGCGTTATATTTCTAAGTTGTTATTGAAGTCAGGAGCCCGCCTGAAGAGAGGAATGGTGTTTTATTTTCAAGTCTTGAAGTTGTGAGCCCGCCCATATAACAGAGGAATACATTTAAGTCTTTACATTTTAAGTTTTGAAGTTGGGAGCCCACCCGTATAACAGAGGAATACATTGAAGTTTGAAGTCAGTAAAGCGGAGGGTTACAACAAAGATCCCCAGCATAAATTAAAGTTCAGAAGTCGGAAGGAAGGCAACACTAGTCAGAAGAAGGCAGTTCAAGCTTCGAAGGAAAAAATAATTCGAAGCTCACAAGAAGGAAATAAGCAGTTCAAATTCGGCACTCAAGAAAGAATACAAGTCAAGTCAGAAGTAAAGAAACATCAGAGGAAACACAAGGCAACAAGACAGCAAGGCAACAAGGCAACAACAGTCACATGACCAAGTTTGAGAATAAATCTTTGGAATTCATAGACCGTAGCTTAGTATGACTTCTTTGTTTTTTTATCAAGGTGTAATAAGGAGTTCAGTAAGCAGTATCAGCAGCAGCAGCAGTAACAGTGAAACCACAGTTCATGGTAGTCCCAGCTACCGAAACTTCCCAAACTACATTGACCTGATTCCCTTTTAGCCAGGGATATGTAGGAAACCTTTGAAGCAGAGGTTCGGTCAAATCTTTCAAAAATGCTTCACACGAAGTAGCCTAACGGGCAAAAATTGATCGTATCCGCTCACTTTATCTTTGCACGAAAACTCTTCATGTTTCCGGACAAAGAGGGGCAGTTGTGAGCACGTAATTTTTGCCCTACGAGAACTACTCCCAGAAAATTCAAAATAAAATAGTTTTGTGTTGCTTGTGATTGATTTGTATTTGTCTGTGCATGCTTATTCTATTTTAATTAACGAAAAAAAAATATGTGTTGCATTTGCATTTACGATTTAGTTTTGCAATTTAGGATTAATTAAACAGTAATTTGTTTTACGAAAATAAAAAAAATAAAAAAACAACGTACTTCGCATTTTTATGGTTTAATGTCAAATTGTGTGCTTATCTTTGTATTTAATTTTGTGTGATATTTGTTTTTAAGAGTTAATTAGCATTTTTAAGTTAAATTTGGTTTTACAATTTAAATTAGGATTTTTAGGATTCTAATTTTGAAGATTAATTTAAAAAGAAAAGAAAATAAAGAGAGAACTAATAAAAGAGAGGAAACAAGATCTGGGCCAAAAACCCCCAGCCCAAACATGAAACCGTCCAAACCCGTTCGAAACTGGCCCAACTAGCCCAGACCCGTCTCCAGCCTCAACCAAACGATGCCATTTCAGGCTTTTTAATCTGGGCCGTTGAAATTAACTTGATCAAACGGTACCAAAGCCTTGACCCAACCCGACCACGACCCGTCACTCCAATACCCGGATCGCCCCAGTACTACTCAAAACGACACCGTTCCTCCTTAGTGAAGAGATCAAGGCCGTTGATCGTGAATGATCCAACGGCCAAGATCCAATCCCCACCCCACTATATATTCCTAAAAGCCTCACCCCACGCCCTCTAAGCCATACCCCCCGGTCGTCTCTTTCAGAGACGAACCAAACGACCTACCAAACCCTAGCCGCCTTCATTCCCTTCGCCTGAAAACCCGGCGGCCTGAGCTCCGATGACCATGAAATTCACACCCTTGAACCTTCTAACCACCCTCAACACAAATCCCTACCCCTTTTACCTCGAACCATTCCGGTTTGTTTCGAATCTTCAATCGAAGATTCGACCAAAACCCTAAACCTACCTAACCAGTCCCAAGTTCACACCCCAGCTCCACCTGACCTCCCTCGTTCCCAAACCACCCTTACTTTTGTTCGAATCCCGTTAGAACTAGTCGAATCTTAAATCGACTAACAAACCCTAAAAGGACCAAGACTGGAACCTGTCCAAAATTAGGAGAGTTTTGAGGCTGTTAATCGACCTTAGTCGAGTGTGCTCAGTCGAGAACACTCGATTAAGGTCCATTTTTGGCCTCAGAAGTTCAAGTCGGAACTACGAAGGTAAATGAGAACGAAGTTCATTTGGTTTCTGAGATTTCGAGGTATTTCTTTTGTTTGCCTTTTTTCTTTTGTTGTTATTTGTTGTTTATCTGTTTAAAGTTTCATTGTAGTCCGGTTTTGTCAATGATTTTCCTCCTCCTCTCTTCGGACCTTTTTCTTGGTCCAAATTTTTCTGTTGTTGATTATATATTATAGCTATTTAATCAATTGAATAAATTTCGTCAATTAGTTCGGTAGGTTTGAGTGTTAGTTTAACACGATAGTAGTTTAATTTTGGTTTTGATTTCACAGTTCATTCCAGTCTGTTTCCCCTCGTGCTTCGTTTGTGTTCTAAATTTTGTGTTAAAATGAGCCTGTTGGTATATTTGAACTTAGAACTGAGCCTGTTGGTATATTCAGTTCATCACATTGAACTGAATTTTTTGGTCATTTGCTATCCTGAATCTGTCAATCCCCTTAAAGCTCTTCTGGCTGTTGCTTCTTTTGTATTCCAATTTAATTAAAGCGTATGCTCGTCTAGTTGATTTCAGTTCACTTGTTTCTGAGCTAAATATGATTGGTTCCCCAATATATTTAGTTCAATATGTGCTGCCCTGAATCATTGGTCTTCATTTTTGATGCCATTTGATTTGATAGCTTGAATTACTAACTGATTTGAATTGGTTATAGCTATTGTAGTTTATTGGATTCAGCTTAGTTAGTTGGTAGGTTTGAATAGGTTAGAGCTGAAAGGTTCAATGCAGATTAAAAGGGATTGGATAGGACAGTAATTTCAGGGACTTTAGGAGGGTATTTTGGGATTTAAAAGGTTTGAAAATGGTTTAAGTTGAATGGTCTGACAGTAGGGCACTAAAGTACCATTAAACTAATGCAATTATTTAGTGTTAATGGGGAACAAAACATAATGGTATGAAAGGCTTAAAAGGGATTGGTTAAAATATGTTGCCCATGCCTGCTTGAACTTTAAATAAAGAAAAGGGTTAATGGGGAACAAAAACATACTCTAGTGGAGTGCTAAAGGTATCATGCGCAGAATTAGTTTCTTAATTCTGCCTAGTGCTCTTACAGGCTGGAAGGGCCTGTTTTTGGGTTATAAATAGAGTCATTTAAGACATATTTGGGGGTGGGTTTTTGGGGAGAAGAGAAATCAGTTTTCTTTCGGTTTTTTTTCAGAGAGTCTAGGTTGGATTTTTAACATTTAAGAGTTTAGTAATTTGAGAGCAAAAAAAAAACAGGCTGGTTTTTAATCCTAAAAGGTTCAGTGTTTGAGAGGTAAGAAACTGAAAAGTGAGGTCTTTTCTTTTACTGCTGAATATCAGAACTAGTATTGTTACTGTTTCATTGGTGTTGCTGGTTGGTATTTCTGGGGTTTCAATTGGTTTTTCCTGAGTTTGCTATTGGTTATTTGCTACTGTTTCATTGGGTGTTGCTGGAATTCTACTGTTTTTTTTAAATCTGTTATTGGGTTATTCTGTTACTGTGTTGCTGGTTATTGATGTTTGCTACTGCTCTGCTGATCCTCCTCTTCCTCTTCTATTGTCTATTACCAGGTACACTTTCGAATCACACTGTGATGTAGCTGTGAGATGTAAAAGTGAAAAGAAAATGCTCGAGTAGTGGAGTACTTAGTGCATCTGTAATTTAGTAGATAAATGATAAGTTGTATAGTCTATCTTTATAACTCAATGAAGAATGTGGACTGTGGAGTTTGTATCTGATAAGGACTGTATTGGACCATTAATTTGCCTTTCTTAGTTGTAAATTTAGTAGTTTAATACCAACTTTAGTAGCATAGAATTAAAAAATCAAACTTCCAAGTTAACTGTGCTTTTCCCGAATAGTTAAGCATGCCCATTATTGTCAAACTATTTAGTTAAACAAGTGTAATAAGATGAAGATAGCATGAGTTTGTTCTATTGAACCTGCCTGTTTAAACTTGTTAGTTTCACTAGCTATGAAGGTTTTAATATTGTTAACAGTAGGTAGATAATGATTGTTGGCAGCCCATTTGCTCAAAAAGTTGAAATATTGGGTTTGGCTTCATCATGTAAAGCAATTGGCAATAGCCTGTGTATGTTAAATCAGACTCGAATCCGCTTTTGTGAGTCGACCGCTGAACTTGGCCCGAATAACGCATGAAATCTGGTCGTAGGAAACAGGCTCGATCACAAGACCATTCTTAAAAATCCTACAATAGAGTTAAGTAACAATTGGTTGGGACCTTCATTTTGTGTTTAGAGACGAACTTAATAGAAAAAATATAGTCACTTTAGGATCGTCCTTTAAAATAAACGAGATGAGCCTCGCCAAATAAAACGCACAGATTGCGGGGCCCTCACAAATGTATGTATTAATTACTTAGAACTCGGGATCGGCCGCTTAGCGAACTTCACGGCCATTTTCCAAAATAACCACGCGTTAGTCTCTTTAGGCACGTACTTTAAATAACACTACCTTCTTAAACCCGGGTGCACATTTATGTGACCCAAATCCAAATCTCAACGAAGTCGAAATGTGTCGCTAATCACGGGTACATTAATTGTGACGTGGTTCGAGATGCATTTCCACGACGTTGCAAATTCTTTTTAAAACATAATGAATGAGACGAGCCTCAACAAAAAAAATACACAAGTTGCGGGGCCCTCTATACGTGTTGGTAAAATTACTTAGACTTCGGGATGAGCCGTTTAGCAAAATTTCACGGCCTTACCCAAAATAATGATACGCTAGTAGCTTTAGGCGCACCTTTAATAATTTACTTTCTTAAACTCGGGTGCACATTTATGTGACCCAAATCCAAATCTCAACGGAGTCGAAATGTGCCGATAACCACGGGTACATTGATGTGACGTGGTTCGAGATACGTTCTCACAACGTTGCAATTCTCTGTTAAAATAATAATGATAATAATAATAATAATAATAATAATAAAATCGGTAAAAGGTTAAAATTTGCACATAGGTTCAACATGTATTAAGATCAGATAAATAAGCCGAATACGACAGTTGAGCGACCATGCTAGAACCACAGAACTCGGGAATGCCTAACACCTTCTCCCGGGTTAATAGAATTCCTTATTCAGATTTCTGGTTCGCGAACTATTAACAGAGTCATATTTTCCTCGGTTCGGGATTCGACCGGTGACTTGGGACACCATAAATCTCTCAAGTGGCTACTCTGAATAAATAATAACAAATCCCATTCCGATTGTCCTTTAAATGGAAAAAATCCCTTATACCTTTATCCTTCGGGGTAAGTGCGTAAAAAGGAGGTGCAACACTTGTCGAAGTCGAAAAACCCACCTTAAGGTACTCCAATGAAAGCAGTATCGGCAATGACGAGAATAGGAAACAAGACCTCGACGAGGTCGAAGAGCGATGAGATATAGCATACATAAGAATGGTCGGACAGAAACAACAAGCAAAACTCTACTAAAACAAAAAGGCCATGGTACGGTTACTCAAAATCGGGGATTACGTGCTCAAAGCCAAGACCCAAGCAGGAAGAGATCCACGAAAAGGAAAATTAGGAGCCAATTGGGACTGACCGCACAAAATCGTAGGCAAGGCATACAAAGGTTAATTCCAACTAGAAACTATGGAAGGAAAGCTCCTACCAAACAATTGGAACATCAGCCACCTCAAATACTTCAACTTCTAAAAAATAAGAAATGGCCCGTAATTCGTACTCTTTTTTCCTCACTTGAGTTTTGTCCGAATAGGGTTTTCTCAATAAGGTTTTTAATGAGGCAACGAACGGGACACTTTGAGTTGGAGTACGCGAAAGAAGACACGTTTTTTATTGCCCGAATCCCCAAGAATCTCTAAGTCAAACAATGAAGGGACTAGATATACTGGGATCAGGACTGGGATTGGAACGCCAGCCAGCACTCAAAACTTGTAATTTTCTCCAAAATTTTCCTCAGTGCAAAATAATGTAATCGAAGCAATGATATTAAATAAGATACTCGTTCATTGAATCTGCTCTCCTGAAAAGGTGGGCTCGACCAGCTCAAACAACTCCTATCGGCCCTCGGCCATAACTTAAACGAAAAGGTACGTTCGACCAGCTCGAACAACTCCTATCAGCCCTTAGCCACAACTTAAATGAAAAGATACATTCGACCAGTTCGAACAACTCCTACCAACCCTTGGCCACAACTTTTAAAAAAGGTACATTCGACCAGCTCGAACAACTCCTATTGGCCCTCGGCCACAACTTAAATGAAAAGGGTACGTTTGACCAGCTCAAACAATTCCTATCATCCCTCAGCCACAACTTAAATGAAAAGATGTATTCGACCAGTTCGGACAACTCCTTTCGGCCCTTGGCCTCAACCTAACTAAAAGGTGCGTTCGATAGTTCGGACAACTCCTATCGGCCCTTGGCCTCGACCTAACTAAAAGGTGCGATTCGACGAGTTCGAACAACTCCTATTAGCCCTTGGCCTCAACCTAACTAAAAGGTGCATTCGACCAGTTCGAACAACACCTATCGTCCCTCAACCTTGATTTAACTCGAAGGTAAGTTCGACTAGCTCGAACAACACTTATCGGCTCTTGGCTGCATCTCGGCTAGAAGATAACAATGAAAAAAGTATATAAGAAAAATACAAGTACAAAAAACAAGAATGCACAAAGAAAAAAAGGTACATACGAAAACAAAAACCGACTTTTATATTCATGAAAGAGTTTTTACAAAGGCACATGAAAATGTTGACAAAAGAAGGATAACAAAAAGGTAATCAAAACAAAAGCTAAATATTAAGTGGCCATCGCCACCCTGATCTCTGTCGTCCTTTCCTTCTTCGCCTCGACCATAAGCAGAATCACACCAAGCACTATCCGCGAGCTGGCCAACATCTCCCTTATCGTCTCCCTCGGTATCGGGCTAAGGTGTGGTAGGGTCATAGCTACAGGCCAACCGAGCTTCACGAGCTTTGACCCGAACCTCCTCAGTGGCCATCTCAAAGATAAAGCCTGTCCGATTCAACTGGATAATCACATATATTCGAGCTTCGGCAAGGATCCACTCCTCGTACTTCTCTCGGGAAATAGTAGGAAACTCAGAGGAGTGGGAAGTAGAGGGCCATTCGAGCAATCAATCATTCTCTCCCTCAACAGCAGAAATTCGCTCAAGCAAATCAGAGTTCTCTTTCTCCAATTCGATGATTCTCTCATCGAGCCTAGCCTCCTTAGCTTCAATTGTCGACCGAATATTGTCCCATTCAAAGTGTAAGATCATGTTCGCCAACTCTAAAATGACGGCCCTCCTTCGAGCCTCCATTCGGGAGGACTCCGCCTCCATAAGCAGTTGGTGCTTTTCAGCGACCTCCCCCCTAAGAGCGTCTATCTCAATCTGCCACCCATTAAACTGAATTTGCAGTTGGTTGACTTGGCTCTGAAGGTCGCTATACTAGGTCTCCACTCCCTTGCTCTGATCGAGCTCTTCTTCTTTTCTCCTTAAAGCGCCCTCGAGAACGCTGCACCACTCCATCAATGCGAGCAATTCCTCATCCTTCTTCCTAAACTCCTCCTGCAAAGCAGACACGATGCCATCCTCACAAAGCCGCATCTAAGCCTCCCTGTACTTTCTGTGGAACTCCACATACTTAGTCTGCAATCTCTGGTAAATGTCCTTTCGTTTTTTCTCTCTCTGAACACTCTCGATCTCCAAGATGATGGTCTGCAAACCAAAGAAAAGTAAGAATAAGACTTAGAAGCAAACTGAAGCAAAGAAAAGAGAACGAAAAAAGGGAACTTACCCTTAGAGCGAGGTCGCCGATGCTCTTTAACAGGGTGCTGTCTCTCAGCCCTTGGAAAGTTTTGTGCTCGGCTTCAGAATAGTGGGGACTGAGGGCATTAACCATGTCCTTAGTATCCTTTAGCAAATCATGATTCACGTGAATTATAATGGTCCTTGACCTCCCTTCTACCCTAACCTCGACCTGAGTAGTCCCGCTATCGATCATCTCAAGATCCTCAAGGTTAAGGTCAGAGCCGGAGTCGTTACCATCATGCTCAACCCGCTCATCCTATTCGGTGGGCATCAGATTTTTCCCTTTGTCAACGCGGGAATCTTCTAGAATTGGACCAGAAGATAAGGCCTCTCCGCACCTGGGAGAAGAAGGAGCATCCTTAATTACATTCTCAACTGCCTCGTGAGGTCAAGGGGAAGTAGCAAAGTAAAGTTGCTCCAAGTCAGGCACCTATTAGGCTACCCGTATATCCCCTCGGCCGACGTCACTATAGGGCCATGATCCATGGCCTCAAGAGGGATTCCGGACAGATCAATTGCCATCGTGTATGTTGTCTCCCATATTTACGACCTTCCGCTTCCTAGGCCTCAGATTCGCGTCGTGTGGAGAAGCCTCTTCATCTTCGATACGGGGAGGAGCCAAGGGAATAGTGGGCATGTAAGTTGAACTAGGGGCAGAAGTGGAAGGAGCGGCACCCCTCCTCCTTAAAAAATAAGGCATTGAAGCCACGTTCCTTCTTGAAGCCCCCCCCCCCCGACAGAACCTATAATAACTATAAAAAAATGAGCACGATAAAGTAGACGAGTATAAATACAACATCGACCAAAAGAAGAAATTACCTGTCGAGGGGAGGACCGGCTTGAACTTCTGCCAGAAGCTCGACCAATCACGAATCCTTGTAGTGCAGGGGATGACTTGTCTGACCCAGTAGCTAGATACACCACCAGCTGAAGAGGCCGATCAGAAGTTGCAAAACGAGAAAGATTAAATTCGCAAACTCAGAGTACACGACTATTTAAAAAGGTAAAAGCAAAATACAAATACTTACGAGTGCGGTTCCAGGCTTCAGGGAAACTTATGACATCATCCACGACGACCTCGGTTTTGACAAAGAAGAAGTCGAGCCAAAATTGGCGACTACTTTTGTCATCCATTCTAACTACTAGGGACTTGCCCTCGCGATGTCGAAGGTTCAACATCGTCCCCAGGTAAAAGTTGGGCACAAATAGATGCACTAAATGCCGCACGGTGATCTCGACACTAGCCATCTTGGCAAACTTCGACATCATTTTGATCACTTTATAGATGAAGGGGCGATCTGAACGGGCCAAACCCGATAAAAGCGGCAAAACTCCTCCACCAGTGGAGGAAGAGGGAACGTATAGCTAATGGTGAACCGGTAGGCGTAGAGAGTGCAGTACCTAGGACGGTGAGCATGCACTTCGTCATTATTGGCAGGAATAAGCTTCACTTGATCATGGAGGCCATACTTGGCCTTGAACTCCTCTAGGCGCTTGGCCATCATGGAAGACCGGAAAACCTCAACCATCACCTCCGGCATCCGGTGGAAATCATGTTTTGCCTCAGGATTGCGAGGGATAATCTCCTCTACTGAAGGGAGAACCTCCTCTTCAGCTGTGGAGATGGTGTCTCCTCCCTAAATAGGGACCACAACAGCCATCAGAGCAGGTTGAGTCTCCTCATTAACACCAGGAGTTAAGTTTGACATGACTATGGAGCTTGAAGAAAGTTAGAAGGAAGAAGCTGAGAAGATAGAGAAAACAATTCGGAGATGATGAGTTAGAAAAACAAAAGGAAGCAAATGTGGTTCTGAAGTAAAGCTTGAATGATGATAAGTACTCCCTATTTATAGAGAAGACGCACCGAATTCGAAATGGCTCACCATGATTGCAACCAAAATCGAAACACCAGAACCAATGAAAGATTGTGCGTGTATCGACGCAACACATTGGGAACAAGCATCATCATGACGAATAACGTCATGACGTCACATCCTTCCCTTGACAAGATAGTTCTAATAAGTTACCCGGGAAGATTATGATATTGAAATATACGACCCTCGAAGCACTACGGTGCCTGCTTTTCACAACGACTATTATTATCCGCTCACCAAACTCGTCCGCGGGGACGCCCTCGGTAAGCGGGGGGACTAACTGTATGGTCAAAAAAGCTTCACATCACATATTTGACTTGGTCAACGGTGTAAAAGCCTTCTAAGGTAACTATGCATTGGCATTATAACATATCAAGGGGTCGAGGTCATATAACGAAGGTAGGTCATCGTCGAGATCGAGGTGGCTTGGTAGAAGACGAGGACGAGCACCTATTCGCTGTGTACAATAACGGGTAGTTTAAAAATTTAGATTCTCTAAAGAATATTCTAGCGAATATTCCTCTCTATTATACTATCTAGGGTTTTATGACTCATATACCCTTATAAACAGGAAGAGATGTAATCCTAAAAAGGAGATCGAACACTTTTTGTAAAGAACAATATTGACATTCTCTGAAGATTCTCTCTTTATCATATACATACAAAGTTTGACCTTTTACATCTTATCTATCTTTTCTTCCCGATCCAAGAAGAATAGAAATATTCAAAGGCTTATCATTAGCTATCATAGTCAGAAGAATCATTGAAAAATCTCAACCTTGTTGGGTGACTCTTATTTTATTATTTACTTAAATAACATTTATTGTTTTCTATCATATTCTTGAATTATTTATTACTCCATTATTGTTCCAAGACATTGTTATCCAACAACACACGTATGGTATTCTTCATAATTATACTAGATCTATTATTAATATTGACTTAGATTAACCCTTTTCACTATAAATAGAAAAACCTAGATCTAAATTTTGGGTCATACACTTTTGTTGTAGGGGATGCGAAATTCCTGCTGGCATCCCTATTGTTAGTGTGGCTCCCCAAAGCCGGAGTGAATTCATATTTATCTCTAGCTCACAATCTTTTACCTTTTGATGAGGAAGAAAAATATTATGGAGAGAAAGGCGAGGAAGAAAAAAATTACAGAAGCAGAGAAGAAGAAAGATTAATACTTGAGTGTTGTAGCTCTGGTTGCAATAGTGGAAGGAGGAGAAGGACCAGAAGATTGAATAAAAAATGGAAAAGGGTCATATATACCTCATTTGGGCTGGGTATGGGTTTTTTTGAGTGGTGGGTTGGGTCTTTTATTCAGAGTGTGCCATGTGTCGGTTCCGTTAAATAAGGGATAAATTTAGAACTTTGCCCAAAGGCAAAGGTACAAATAACCAAAAAATATAATGGAGAATATGATTTAAACAATAAAGGAAAGTTGATGGATATATAAAAAATGTCACTAACCCAACTTGCATTTAGAGGACCCTTCGCAAAGAAAAAATGAAGAATCAGACAAATACTTTTCTTGCTTACATAATTGGTGCATTAATGGTTGACTAGGATGGTTTTTAAATAGAGTACTCAGTACTATTTCGATGCATTCACTGTACATTTGTTGTCTAACTTTAACCAATAAACAAAACAGCAGCAGCCGCAAAAAGAATCTCTTGTGCCTAACAAATCAATGATCACAAATTATAAAAAGAAAGAGAATTTTTCATAAACGCTTTTACCAACTTAGCTTGATATAAAAGCCTTCTTCAAAATTCATATCCCTTGGGTCCCATACCAATATATAATTCAGAATAACTAAATGTCAAAGAAATTCAGGAGATTTTCTTTTTCCCTTTTCATAATTGGAAGCTTTCCATCAAAGAACTTTCTCCTACTTTTCAACTTAAGTAATCCATTTTCTGATTTTGTAGAAAATCTTTTTTCAAAAAGTCAGAAGAGGAGTCTGCTGTTCTAATTGGCTGCCCTGAAAGAGTGCCAGCTCCTTTTCCCAAGTTGAACGGCTACTGTACGAACTAGTTGAAGGGCTATCAATTCATTTGGTTCCATTTTTTAACAAGAATTTTCTCACCTTTTTAAGATTGAAAAAATGCAAGGATTTCTCTGTATAACTAATTCCTGCATAACCTTTTTTTTAACCAAATGATCCCCCTTATAAATAATTTTTTGACATATAAATAAATTTTAAACATGAAAAGTTCTGCCTAGGATTGTTATTATCTTTCAATGCGTGTTACGAACATCTATATGCAATCCTTCACTAATAACCTTTAAGGAGAAAAATACTTAAATAGCCTAGACAATTGAGTAATTATACTGACAGATAAAAATTCTTCACACTGTTAATGTATGCAATTTAAATCTGATGTTGTTTACTCGCTTTTGTTTGTCATAGGCTACATTTATTTTGTACTCTCAATTACTCCTGGGACTAGCAATATATATACGACCAAACAAAGAAAAAAAGGAAGAAAGAAAAAGGAGAAAATGTTAAGTCTCTTTCTATACTTTATTAGATTTTGAATTGTTCTACTAGCAGCTAATTTTGTCAATGAATTTGTATTGAAATCTGGAATATCTTATGTTGTTTTTGGTTTAGTTGTTCTATTAATTAAATGAATCAAAGAAGAAAGGGGTGTATTGAAGGTGTTCTTACAATAACTAAGGCGGAAATTGGAACGACACATTATATAAATAGCAAGTTCTTGACTTTGCGATTTTCTCCTTGCCTTTGTGATTTAGATTAGAAATTAATGACGAGGACAAGTAACATTGTATTAGTGCAATAATCAGTAGAATGAAAGATGCAACATTTTTATTGACACAACAGGTGAAGCGATCGTTTCCCTCAAACAAAATGAACACTTGGTATCAGACACCCATCTTCAGAAATTGGATATGCATTTAAGTATCAATTAGATCTCAATTCCCGAATTGAAGTCACAAGCATCAAGGCTGAATTGAGCGTCCATTGTAACAACGCATAAGCAACAGATGCCAAAAGAAAACATTGAGATAGGAAAAGAACGTAAGCCCTCAACGGGACGTTTCTTTCTTGTGAAAACATGTCATAGCAAAAAGAGAGAAGGAAGAAAACAATATAAGATAAAAATGATTCACACAGCACACGGAACCAATGATCAAAGTTTATAAACAGGAAAGCAGAAGATGACATTGGAGGTAAGAGTTGCTTAAGATAGCACAAGAACCAAATCCAATAATCAAACGGCAAGCATAGACCAAGTTTGAAAAACAAAAGCAGAGGGGATCGAGATGCCATTGGAGGTAAGAGGGGACCTCTTCAGGCATTCCCCCCTTTACAATTTAATTCCCGTAGTGACAACGCAGCAGTACAATTTCACACATAGTTGACAGACCTTATGTTATTGTCCTTAATGCTAGAAATAGGTGCCTTCAGGTGGCTGAACTAGTTTACGGTTGTGGGGAGAGGCCATCTCCTTTTTCAGTTGAGTTAGTATATCTTCCATACTGTATTCTCTCTGCCAATTTGCAAGTAAAGCAAACTTTTTTGGTTCCACCTGTATAAATTATACAATGTAGCAGATCATCAAGTAGTTTATCAATTTAATAATTCAAAAAAACAGGTTTGCCACAATAAATATGAACAGGGCATAATATATTAGGTTAGTATACAAAGCATCAAGTAACAAATATTATCGCAGAATTTGCAAGCGCACCTCTAGACATGTCAGATTTTGCAAGCGCACCTCTAACAAATATTAAAAGAAACATTTTTTTATTCCAGAGAATAAAGCATTTGACTAGTACCTCCTATACGATACTTGCTCCACTTTTGTTTAACAAGTACCATTTCTACATTGCAATGCCATTAAAAATATACTTTGCAGGTGTTGAATTCAACCATGGTGGACAAAAGTCAAAATACTTTAATCATCTTTTTAGCATACGGGTAACAATTCTGACGATGCAAATTGTCACATAATATTTTGCTTGACAATGCAAGCTAAGATTCCAGTATAATAATGGGTTGCTTACCACTCCTGTTTCATGGTTGACACATGTCATGTTAATTCGGGAGTGGAATCGGACACTTGGCGGCTTCTCTGGATAATCCTTGTCACAGAATAGCTTCAACTGATAAATGCGACCTTCGTGTACAGACTGGAAAAGAAGTTAGTTTTAAACTGTGAAAGACATAGGAGCTACGTAAATGCATATAGTGGGACCAGTGAACAAACAAAATTATAGACCCCAAAAAGTTCATCATAAATGTCTTTTTACATTCTCCTTGAATAGAAACTAAGGGGAATATATAAAATTTTAAATACAAAAGTTGCAGTTCATGTCTCATTCATTCTACTTGAAACATAACTAAGTGGCATTCTTGATCTAGGGACAGATTAACCAATGATCCAATACGTAGAAACAATTTATAGGATTAGCATTTCATGTCTTTTATATCCAAAGGAAGAGATGGTAGGAAGTGAAAAAGAGAAAAGAAAGCTTACATTGTGAGGACCAATGATGGTGCCAGTCCAAGAACGCATATAAATGTCATCTCCATCATCCATCCCATAGCTCACTGTCCCATCTCCAATACCTTTCTCCCCACGTTCAAGTTCCTCCAATAATCTAAAATTGCGAGGCACTGCAAGGAAATTGAAATTTTGGTTAGTGAAATCTTCACAAGAAAAACAGTTCAGAATTGCGAAAAGGCTTCACCCTAGATGTACACAGTCAAAATGGCAGAACAATAACAAAGACAGAGTTTGTGGTTTAGAGTTTCCTCCGGTTCCTATCATATGATGCCAAATAATGAATCTAAATTCCAGTAAACTTCGAGATCTGTAAGAAGGGACATAGCTCGTCAACTCATATTATCAGTTCCAAAGACTTAAAGAGGTTCACATGCAAGTATAGTGCATTCTAATTTGACATACCCATTACTTCTCCATCACAATCTTACAATTTCTGCAAAAGAAAATATACATTTTGAATATAGTAGAGCTCTGGTAAAATGGCAGGATAAAGGTTCTTCATTTGATAGGTTAACAGTATCTTTACTTACCTGCGAAAAGACAGAAAATAGTCAAAGGACGGAGAGATCCAAAAGGCATTACATTTACCCCCAAAAAGAACTCCAAAATACATTATGTCTCTTTTTTTTCCTTTTTTTGGAGAAGGTAACATGTATCAGTATATTAATAAATCTTCCGCACAAAGCTTGTGCTGGAAGCCAAAAATGAAGTTAATGCATTATGTCTCTTTGTTGAGGCACTAACTAGAGGTAAAGCCAAGGGAAGGGGGGAAAAGTACATATGCTGCTCACAAGTAACTCCAACATGAATATGCTATTCGGTATGGGAAGTAAAACACGCTGAAACTTTATTAATAGGCTCTCATCAACATTCTCCTCTCATCTATGAAAATCATGATATTTTATCCAAAGGATTTACAGGTTGTACTTTTCCCGTTAGTACATAAGGATCGGACAACCGTGCACGGGTTCAGTTCCTGTCATTTGCCCATAATTCATAAATACTAGAGCCAGAACATAGGGCTGACCTCTCTGCCTCCAACACAAGTGAATAAGAAAAAATCACGTCTAAGGTGATGGTATCACCATCTAAACCTTCGACTAGCGACTTGTGGCAATCTGCCCAGAATGTCCATACAAAATAAGACCTTATTACACAACGAAGAAAGACTGAGTGTCAAGGGTAGGGTACCACCAAAGAAATGGATTACCAATAAATCTGTTGAAAGGCTCAAAAGTTGAATCTAAATTGGGGGGCTGAAATAATGCATCCCTATGGCCATGTTCTATTCGGAGTGGTTAGTAGCCTAATCTAGTCTCAACTTATTCTCTAACGTCAACTTAAACTTGCCCAAGTTGCCCAAATGAATCTGCAAATTAATTGTTAGGCATTTTACTGCTACGCTTAAAGGGTCCAGTCAAACAATTCAGATAATAAAAATAAGGTAAGAACCCATTCCCATATGAAATGATATCTAAAAAATTTGCTAGCACATCAAACAGTCAGTGGTATGCTTATTTTAGCTCCCATTTGCTAGGAATGTATTGATCTTAATATAGATTTATTTGCCAGTAAAGTGTGGCAAACTTCTAGCTTTTTAGAATCCGAGTTATTGAATATTGCTTTGGGATGGATCTAAATGGAGCGACACGGATAGTGAGGATTCATTTTTTAAATAACCGTGGTGTATGGGCCAACTTATGCACATGTCAACTAGTTTCACGAGATTGCAACTAGCTTGGGATTGATGCCTAGTAGTTGTTTTCATAACATACAGTGAGCCCCCATCAAGAAGCAGCAAAATTTCAAAGTGTTTTGTGCAATTATTGAGGGTCCATATTTTTATTATAAGGACAATTATTGAGGGTCCATGTATGAAGCACAAATCACAATCAGGTTATATTGTGCATAGGTCTAACACACAGTTCCATGATAAAAAGAAAAAGGCAGAAAGGAACTGATTGTGCCATATCTCCCAAAGAGCAATCAATCAGCACTTTGGAAAGTTGTAGCATGTTGAGCAGGAATTCCAACAACTACAACCAAGAAATGTCAACAAATAGGAGATTAGGATACAAGGCAGCAAGAAATGCAAACCAAGAACAATTGCTGAACACAAACCCTGGTAATGATACAAAGTAATCAATCCCATCATGCACGCCAAACTAAGTTGCTTGAACTCTTCATCTTCGGTGCTTCACCCGTATCGGTACGATACCCACGATAGTGTGGGAGTGGGATCAATACCGGATCTGGTTAATCAATTTTGGGTACTTTGACCAAAAGCCACCGAGAAATTCGAGACAAGATATAATTTGATTTCCGATATCAAAACAAAAGCTAGGGTATATTTGCATGGGTATGCTGCCGTTGGGGAAGGCCTTGAATGGATCATGTAGTTTTTGAGGAGAGAAGCAAAGAGCTTCAGAGAGGGACATGAGAAGACGAGCGTTCGGCGAGGGAAATTGGGGAAGTACAGGAGTAATAGAGTTCTTAAATGAGATTTTAAATTGGAGTTGATGTGTTAAAAAATATAGTACCCTTTATTCGCCACTATAAGCAAATCAATGTAGTGAAAGCTTGACACATTTGCTAATTCTTCAAGAGTTTTATTTCTGTAAGAACAAGAGTTCCAATCAAAAGTTACAACAATCAATATTTATTTGTAAATTAAAGATAAATGTACAAAGTTATTTCTCATAGTATTGAAAAGTTTCATAACTTAGGCATATTTATATAACTCTATTTTTAGATATTTGAATTATTTTAGATGAATCATCGCACCCGTACTTGGATTCATACCCCCGAATCTTAAAATTTAGATCATAAAGGATATGAACCTCTAGATCCGCACTCATATCAGATAAATACGTACACACGTCTTCTCTATACACCATAGCCTTCACTTTAACTTTAAGTTAATATTTAATCAACTAGTTGATGTTATTGGAAGCTTGTATAGTTCACATTTTTTGGCTCTACCATGAATTACACACACACACACACACACACACACACATATATATATATGAAGCTCCAAAAGGGGAAAAACTCATCTTGATGGTAAAATTAATGTTTTTTATGATGATATGAAATTAATGTAAAATTTGCAAACTGCAGCAAATTTTAAATAACAGTAAAACCCAAAAAGACCCACAATCAGGTCTACTCCCTAGCTAATCAAATCAATTGATCAGGCAGTTCTTCAACATATAAATGAGAAAAATCCCAGATAATAACTGAACAAACAGTCCTAATATAACAAAAACTGAGACATTAAATATCCACAAGCCAAAGAACACATCAAATATAATATACGCATAGAAATATATTTGAAGGGAAAATCAATAAGGGCATAAACAAGAAAATATATTTTTAAAAAAATAAAAAAGGCAAGGGGGTTTCACAAAATCGGCGGCTCACCCACAACACTGGATCCTGCTGAGCCAAGCGTCATGGCAGTGATTAATGATTATTTTGAGTTCGTACAAATATCGATTCGATCGAAAAGAGAGAAAAAGAAAACTTAATAGACTGATAGAATCTGAGGGAGAATCTAATGGAGAGGCGCACGAAAGGCCAAAAGGAAGAGAAGGGTAGAGGGCGTTAAAAGAAAAAGTAAAGGGGATAAATAGGTGAGGAGAAGTTTTATTTTGTGTCACATCCAACTTATATTAGTTGTTCGAGGTTTCTTTTTGTCTCATTAATTTATGGACCTCAATCTTATATTTTTAGGTCCATAAAAATTTGGGTCTACAAAATTATGAGACAAAAAAGTTGACTGTCAGTTGTATGAGACACAAAATAAAATTTCCTATAGGTAATATATGACTGGCAGTGGGTAGGAAAATGAAACCCAAAAAATCTCCCAACATTTATTTTAAAACAAAAAAAAGTTAACATCAACACTTTAAGTTGCAATATAATATAATATAATAATTGAAAAATTAAGAAAATAACTTGTTACGATTATCTTATACTGTCAATATACGTAAATATGAAAAGGTAAACTAGTTAAGGAGGAATCAAGATTTCAATAAAGAGAGAAGAATATAAATATAAAAAATATAAAGTGAGGATAACTTCGTTGAAAATTCTAAAAAAAGAAAATAAAAAATTACAAAGAAAAGGAAGAAAAATTCATGCAGGGTCACAGACTGGCCATAGAATCATGTACAATAAGTAAAAAAGTACTAACTGTATGATCTTAGGATTAGTTTCACCAAACTCCCATAAGGATCTTAGCATTAGTTGTATCGCTTTTCCCTTGTTTTATTAGGAATATTTTATCTCTCTCAAATATAGGCGGATCCAAGATTTAGAGGTTATGGGTGACACACTATTTTTACTAACATAGACATATTTCTATTTAAATGATCAAAGTAAGGTTTCCATTTGATCGGTTTGATTCATTTTGGATTTCGATTCGGGTTATTCATCGTTTCGGGTTATATAGACAAACTGATCAAGCGAAAAGAATTCGTATATATTAATAATTATGACAATCTAGAGCAAAGTACAAACTTTCAAGATATTATTACCTCACAAAAAATAGAAGAAGGTAGTTTGGATCAAAATTAATAACTATAACATTTTTGAGAAGATAAGAAAAGGCTTACCAAACTAATGACCCTAGAAATTGAAACTAGTTTAATATTATATATTTAGCAAATTGTAAACAATGCTAATACATTAGGCACATTTACACCAATACATTGACTGATTCTTTTCCTTTTCTCTTTCTTCAATTAATTGAGCAACCAAAAGAATGTTAGGGAAAATTAAAATAGAAATAATAACACAATGCAAATATGTACATAGTATATACAGAGGACTTGTTAAAAGCGGAAGGTATGTGGAGAAAAAGTTTTTGTGTATGGGTTCGAATTTTGAAATTTTGGTATTTGATTAAAGGAGTTGGTTTCTTTAGTTTAAAAATGAAAAGGATACTATTATATTTAAAAAGGTAAAGAAATTTTAAGTATCTAAGGCTGAAAGCCTAAAATGAAGTAAAAAAAATTTAAGTATCGAAGACTGAAAAGCCTAAAACTGAAGCGATAAAACATTAAGAGAAAATGTTGATTAGGATTCGAACACGAACATTTAGATACAAAATCCAGCATTTTACCAATGGCACCAAGTACATGTTTGCAAATCTGGGTGCCATCAACTGGTATATATCATATTTCTTTCATATATACATAGAAATATACATAAGTTTCGGCCGAGGTTTGCGGGTGGCGTGACACCCCGTATTGCCTTAGTAGATCCGTCTCTGCTCTCAAATGAGTATTTTCAGTACTAATTATTTGCTTACAAGTGAATTACCAAACATAGTTCTTTTTTTATCTTTAAATAAAATTAATCTATATTTTACAAGCTTCATGAATAATTTTAATTTTGTTTTCTTGTCGAAAGAGATATCTAAGCTATACATATCCATATGCATCTTTATTGGGGTTTTCTACCCAAAAAAAAAAAAAAATCTTTATTGGGAAGATTAAATGTACATATTCAGCAACATATTTTATAATTTAAAGCATATCCATGAATAATTAAAATAGTCCAAATATACCCCTAAGCAACTAAAAAAACTTTAAAAATAAACCCTCACGTGGCTTTCACCGTTACTGTGAGGGGCATATTTGAATAATTTTAATTGTTTAGATGTATATTTGAATAAGAAGATAACAGTGAGAATATTTAGGGCTCAATAGGTGAACAGAGGATATTTTCAAACCTTGTCTAATAGATCAGCCATTGTTTGTGTGAGGGGCATATTTGTCTTATGTGCTTGGTTGTGCCTTATGTGCTGATGGAAAAACTATACTTATTTCAACCGAAGTACCTAAATCCGCCTTGTGAATTGTCACGCTATCAAACATAATGAAATGAACATCTTGTGCACACCTTATAATATTACCACAATGTTTCTGTGTAAATTGTTGCGGTGTATAAGCAATATGAACCAGTATGAAATAGACGAACTCAACGAGTCTATCCAAAACTACCCAAACTGAACCAAACTTAGGCCTCATTTATTTTTATTAAGATTAAGACGTCTGAATCTGAATACACATTTGAATATCAAGATGTGTATTAACATTAAGACATCTGAATATATTAAGATATATATTAAGATGTGAATAGAAATAATTAAGACTGTTTGATTTTTAACATATGAATGTATAAAATTTATTTTTATTTGAAAATTAATAACATAAAATTCAAATGAAATACTAACTAATCCAATATTCTATCAATAAAATATATAATTTTTTAAAATATGATAGTTGTTGGTGGTGATGGCTAACGGGTGAATGCCGACTAGAGTCGGTGGTTTGTGATAGTTTTGGTTGATGATGGTGGTTCGCGCTAGTAGCTAGTAGTGATTGGTAGTGGTGGCAATTATGATTGAGGATGGTGGTGGTGAGTGGTGATAGTTAATAATGGCGGGTGGTGGTAGTAGTTGTGACTGAGGAAGGTGGTGGGTGCTTGGTGGTAGGTTATAATGATGGGCAGTTCCGGTTGTGGTTGTTGATGGTGATGGAGTGGTCAGTTGTGGTAGTTGAGGTAGAGAGTGTTGATTGTGGGTGAGAATGCTATATGGTGGTCGGAGTGGTGGGGATAGTGGGTGGTGATGGTCGATAATGCTGGCGGCTATGATTGAGGATTATGGTGGTGGTGGTGGTGGTGGTGGAGGTGGTGGTGATAGTGGCGGCATGGTGATAGTTGATAATGGTAGGCGGTGACGGCAGTTAATAATGAATATGTGATAGCATCTTAATGAAATTCAGTCTTTGTTGATCTTAATCATACAGGTCTATTCAGACCCACTAAATGATTGTGAAGTAAAAAAAAACAGACACACTTAATGATTAAGATCTGAATAAATAAGATTCAGACTTTAAAAACAAACGCACTTAATGTTTGAGATCTGAATGATTAAGATTTAGACTTCCATTAAGTGCAAACAAACGAGGCCTAACTCAAAGTAAGCAATAAGTCTGCACAAGTCTACAGTGACCTTTTCTTGGGAATGATCATGCTTTATGGTAATTCATTGAGTCTCCAGTGTATGTATTTAACTTGTTGTTAGTTCAATATTTATAAGCAAGATCCATACATCTCTTTTTCCCGTTGTTCTATAAGTCGAGACGTAAAAATACCTAATACAATTGTTTGCCTTGTGTGCTTAGTTTTGCTAATAGGATATCACTATCATGTTGGTTGGTCTATTGGATCCCATATCCACGAGGGCTAGTGTGTATGAGTTGGTCTAGTACATTTTATGCCCATCATGGCCTAGTGTGCATGAGTGGTCTAGTGGATCCTACATCCATGAGGGCCTATTAAGCATTAGTTGGTCTAATGGACACTCTATTCACGAGAGCTTAGTGAGTGTGAGTTGGTTTAGCTATCCTATCATCGAGAGCATAACTGCCACGATCCAAACCAATGGGCCGCGACCGGCATACAGTGTCTTTACTCAACCGAGTACCAACGTAACATAACCTTCTCATTACATCAACATGGGTAAATGGGCCAGAAGGGACGTATGAGATAACAAGAATAAAACAGGAGAGAACACTCGACATAAAACAACCCAAACTGATATATTGATTTATACATATGACGTACGGGCCTATAAGGCCAAAATAATTACTCGTACACTGAACATAGGCCGACAAAGCCATACAATCTTTTATATACATGACATATGTCTACAAACCTCTAAGAGTACATAAATACCATAAGGCCGGGACAGTGCCCTAATATACCAATCAATACATGTCTAAATGATACTAACCAAATAAGCAACTCTGGAGTAAATAGAGCACACCAACATCTTCTGCTGAGCTGATAGCCTACTTGGAGGATTCTCAACCTGTCTATCGGGACCTGCGGGTATGAAACACAGCGTCCTCAGGCAAAAGGGACGTCAGTACAAATAATATACCGAGTATGTAAGGAATGAAAATCAGAAAATAATAGACATGAGAGAAACATGGAGTAAAAGACTCAACATGTATATTTGAACAACTCTGTGAATCACTTAATATTATAATGTCATGCATATGTGCATAAATATCATACCATGGATGGGTATATGTGTTCATAACACAATCAAGCCTCTGAGAGCATCTTATCATATCATCTCGGCCATTGTGGGCAAATCATCAACGTATATCAGGTGATCAGGTGGTGGTGCGTATATAACGCTGTAACCTTTTCCCATATCCCATATACATGTATATAACGACATCTGATCATGGGTCAATGTAAATGAATGCAATGCATGAGAAGTACGTTAATAAAATCTTTCGGAGTATCATAAGACCATTATGCATCTGATTAATATCATGAAATAAACTTTTTCAACTTACGTATTTTCTGAGACCCATGAACAGATGATAGAATAATATGACACATGGGGAATCAAGAACATAAGCATCTCTAGTATTTCTATGAATAGAGTCATTTATGAAAATTGTGCATTTGCTCGTTTCGTTTGTGTCGTATAGATCATGCCAAAAAAGAAGAAGGGATAGCCTTAACATACCTGAACCGATTCTCTTGACATTTCCTCTAACATACGTCTTTTGCAAAAATACGTAATGGCGGATCGAAGTAGGGAAAAATTCGTATGATGTTCTTGAGAAAGATTGTACCGTACTCCCTTAGAATTGCAAATCTTGTTGCGATTACATGATAATCTCGTATGAATTCTATGCTGCAGAAGACCCGTTACTTGTAGATAAAGAGAGCTTTGATAATCTCATATGAACTCCATGAAGTAAGGATAAAGATATTCCAAGATAAAGAAGTCTTTAAAAAATGGTGAGCTCCATCGTTCTTAGCAAGCTTACGTCCAAAGACTTGAGTTTCAAAATAATTTCTTTGTGTTTAAAATGTATTCTTTAAGAGTCTTGGTTGGTAGGCCCCATTTATAACTTTAATGTTTAGCAAGATTTTTTGTCCCCAAAGTATGACACCAATGTATCACACATATTAGTCATAGCTTACTTTAGTTGTCATGGTCCCACGTGGACAAGATAATTCTTTCACTTACCTACTTAATATAATAATTAACTAATTATCTCAAATTACTTAAAATACTATTCACTTTTAACACTTTATACATCTTACTATTATGGTCATACGGTACCTTGTATGACACTAATCCATAAATACTGAGTATTATAGCTCAGACCGTATTTTACCTCAAAATGTTAAACTTGACGAAACTCATTTTCTTCTACTCAATCACCCTCTCACCTTCACGAATTTACTTATCACTTGTTTGAAGTAGCATAATACTTATAATCCCAAAATAATCTCATTCCGGAACTTACGTCGATTAACTTACTACGAAACTTTAATGTACGAAAATGCGGGATATAACATCTCATTTTCGAGCTTTTATCAATTTACTTATAGCGTACTTTCACGTATGAAAATATGGGGTGTAACACTAACGTGAGTGAGTTAAAGAGTGACTTATCTACTTATTTATGATTTGTTGTATATACTATGATTGGTTGAGATTATGTATATTATACTCTAAGCATACATGCTATTTTAAAGACTTGCTCCAGGTGGTATGACAAGGGGGCGGGTCAGTAATCTTGTTGGTCCTAGGCTCACCCTTGTTGTTTCATGGCTTGTGACCATTAGTATAATAGGGGGATCTTGTTAATATTGTTTGGGACGGCAGTTGTATCTAGTCGAGGTAAGCTAACTATATCAACTCGTGGTAGTGAATTTTGACTATATTTACTTTATGCCTTGATTTTCATGCCGTGTCCCTAAACTCTTGTATTCGAATCTATATTAGATGTTCATGACTAGTCTGTCTTGAGCAGAGATTTCAATACTTTGGATATTTTGGGACAGTTTGAGTCATTATCTTGTTATTGTTGATAGTTATATAGTTGAATTGTTGATATGTTGATTATAGAGATTATTGGAATGCTTCTGTTATGGGAAAAACTATGCAAATTTTTTGTGTACTTCCTTTTTAGTGCACATGAAACGGAAACCTTAATAGAGACTACCTATACGGTGAAGATCGCTTGGCATGGGTAGTTACTCGCTAAGTACCAATCACGCCCTTGCGACTAGAAGGTTGCTCAAGTAATAAGTATTATTAACCTTCAACTTTGAAGTTTTAGGTTCGAGTCACCAATTGAGCAAAGTGGGAAACTCATGTGGAAGAAGAAAAATGTATTAACCATATTCCTTTGCACTCTAGTTTTCCATCCATCCACATATACATATATATTCAGTTTTTTTTTTTTGCCTTTTACCTTATTTTTTTAATATAAAATTTAATGATATCATGAGTTTATAATAGAATTTAACGTGTTCCTATAACTATAAAATAAATACACAATGAAGAATTGTGAAGGCAATAAAGAATTGAAGTAAATGAGAATTGTCATATGTTGACCATTTCTTTCTCTCTTTTCCCCCTTCCTCCTATTTAATTACTTCTCCTTTAAATCCCTTACGTAGCGTTTCATCCATATATATAAAAATATCGAATAAATATTCAGTTACAACTTTATTTATGTTGCATCACTTTTAATTGCAGAATTTGAAAGGACTCTTCACCCTTAAATTTTGAACACCTCTATTTAAATAGAAACATCATATGCATTCACCATCTCACCTTTTCACACACCAAATTCAAACTTTTTACAGTGTGCATTATGTCACACCCAACCTCAGGAGATGCGACCAGAAAATGACGCCTGAAGACTCGTGCGAACCGATGTCCCTATATAGACTTTTCAGTATGAAATCTTGGCCAACGAGGCCTCCAAGTATAATACTAAAATTTAAGAAAATGAGGTTCACTACTACCTGTGAAAGAAACTTTAACATTTTATGTACATACATAATCTTTCCAATAAAGTCATAACCAAAATATTTATACACATCGGACACTAGTCGGCAAGCCTCTAAGAATATCATAATACATAACTTGGTCGAGACAGGGCCCCACCATCACCAAAACAACAAAAATACATGCTTCAGTACCTACCAACTTCTGTATGGCTACTTCGGAGAAATGAAGTACAACAGCCAACAGCTGAAACGTGCACCCCTACTAGGGAAGGACGTCACCGGGTCTATCTGTACCTGTGGACATGAGCACAACGTCCAAAAAAAAAGAGGCGTCAATACGAAAGATGTACTGAATATGTAAAGCTAATAATGTATGAAAACCAAAGGCATAACATAAGAGGTATGAATACGTAATTTCAACCTGGACACCAAAAATAAGTCATCGAGGGCGTGCACGACAGTAACTATGAATCATGAATGTATGCAAGTTTTTGTAAAGGTTTCGCCACTTATTGGGGCAATGCATCAAATATAATATAATAACATTCAGCCACTCTTTGGGACAAATCATCTCATATCTTACCCAGACTCATAGAGGACTCGGTGAAGTCTTATGTCCTCATCACATCGTATCCGGCCTCAGGAGGTCTTGGTTGTGCCTGGCCTCAAGGGGACTCGAAAAAAAATCTCATGTTTTTATCACCTCGTACCCGGTCTCAAGAGGTATCGATAATGTTTCATATTACTCATTCTGTACCCGGCCTTGTAGAAAACTTGGTAAAGTCTTCACATCATGTTTCATCATACCCAACTGACCAGCGGTTGCATGCTAGATGTCACGCCCGGTCAACTATAGTGCAACTCAATATAGTGAAAGAGATACATACGTCTACAAGTTCAATGCAAGATCAATTTCAACGAATATTAAGATACATGCTTCAGTACCTACCGAATTCTATATAGCTACTTCGGAGAAATGAAGTACAACAACCAACAGCTGAAACGTGCACCCTACTAGGGAAGGACGTCACCGGGTCTATCTGTACCTGTGGACATGAGCACATCGCCCAAAAAAAAGAGGCATCAATACGAAAGATGTACTGAATATGTAAAGCTAATAATGTATGTAAACCAAATGCATAACATAAGAGGTATGAATACGCAATTTCAACCTATACACCAAAAATAAGTCGTCGAGGGCGTGCACGGCAGTAACTATGAATCATGAATGTATGCAAGTTTTTGTAAAGGTTTCGCCTTATTGGAGCGATGCATCAAATATAATATAATAATATTCAGCCACTCTTTGGGGCATATCTTACCCTGACTCATAGAGGACTCAATGAAGTCTTATGTCCTCATCACATCGTACCTGGCCTCAGGAGGTCTTGGTTGTGCCGGGCCTCAAGGGGACTCGGAAAAAATCTCATGTTTTTATCACCTCGTACTCGGTCTCAAGAGGTCTCGGTAATGTTTTATATTACTCATTCTGTACACGGCTTCGTAGAAAACTTGGTAAAGTCTTCACATCATATATCATCATACCCAACTGACCAACGGTTGCATGTTAGATGTCACACTCGGTCGACTATAGTGCAACTCAATATAGTGAAAGAGATACATACGTCTACAATTTAAATGCAAGATCAATTTCAACGAATATTAAGATTAGACTCAGAATGAAATACATTGTATGACCTCACGATACCACCCAGGAACATCTCAAACTTGAAAAATAACGCCACCAGTAACGAATGAATAAGAAACATCAAGAAAGACTTTGAGCAATTCAGTCTTATAACATGGGGATTATTCAGAAGGGAACACATATATCATGTCATGCCAATAAAAGAAGGTTGCCTTACATACCTTGTTGAAGAACTAGCTATGCTTCCTTAATTCTTATGCCTCTATGGTGAATTATCTCCGCCTCCAAGGAATCTCCAAAATCAGTATAACAAGAAGACAGATAATATAGTGATGATCTCAAGATTATTTACGCTAAATCATACTAGGTTCGCCTTTGATTTAGCCTTGAATTGTTTTGGAATTCTTAAAGGGGTTTAAGAGCGTTTTGGGTGAGCTAAAGCTGGAGATATCTTCTAGAATGAAATAAAAGGGAGCTATACTGCTTTTTTTATACCAAATCTAGAAATTCCACTGCTCCAAGTGCCAAATGGGTTGCCCCGTACCAGCTACTGCGACCTGTGGGGCAGCTGTCGCAATTTGATTATATGTAATCGCCTCTTTGTCCTCATAACATGTCGATGGTCGATTGGTTATGCCCAACCCCCATTAACCTCAAATTCATGTGGGGTAAAGTGTAGGGTGTAACATCATTCCCCCTTTTAGAACATTTGTCCTTGAATGTTGGATCGTAGTCATTCTTACAAAGTTCTCCAATCATCCTTATGTGGTATTTTGGGTTGTCCTTGCTATAGTAGTCTTAACATTGTCTTTTGTAGTGTGGAACAAATGAGGGTATCTAGATTTCATATCCTCTTCAACTTCTCATTTCATCTCTTCTATATTGTTCTTCCTCCAAAGCACCTTAACAAAAGCCACCTCTTTGGTTCAAAGCTTGCAAACTTGACAATCTAGGATACCCACCAGAATCTCTTCATATGATAGTCCTCTATGATCTTCAATAGGGGTAACATAGGATGGATCACCCAAACATCTACGAAGCATGGATACATGGAATACTGGATGCAGTGCTCCTAATTTCGAGGGAAACTAGGTTTATAAGACACTTGACTGATTCTCTGATTAATCCGATAAAGCCCGATATACCATTGGCTGAGTTTGCCTTTCTTGATATACCTCATCACGCCTTTCATAGGTGATACCTTTAAGAATACCTAGTCTCCCACAACGAATTCTAAGTCTCGACGTTGATTATCCGAGTAGAATTTCTGTTTGCTTTGGGCGGTTAGTACTCAATCTTGATTTAGTTTCACCTTTTTACAGCATGTTGCACCAAGTTAGGGCCTAACAATTTTGTTTCAACAACCGATAGAAGATCTACCCTTCTATCCGTATAGTGCTTCATATGGTGCCATCTAAATGCTATCATGGTAGTTGTCATTGTAAGCAAACTCAATGAGTGGTAACTGGTCTTCCCAACTTTCTTTGAAGTCTAATACATAGGCTCGTAACATGTCCTCGAGTGCCTGAATGGTGCTTTTGGCTTGGCCGTTCATTTGTGGACGGAAAGTTATGCTAAGACCGATTCTTACACCCAATCCTTCTTGAAAAGATCTCCATAAGTTGGCCGTAAACTGGGCACCTTTGTCTGAGATAATGGAAATTGGAACTCCATTAAGTCAGACTATTTTCTTAATATATAATTTAGCATAATCTTCGATTGGAAATGTGGTCCTTACATATAGGAAATGAGCTAATTTGGTGAGTTGGTCCACAATCACCCATATGGAATTAAACTTTCGGCGAGAATGTGGTAATCCTATAACAAAGTCTATATTGATTATATCCCATTTCTAGGTCAAAATTTCCATATTCTGAAGCAATCCTCCTAGATTTTAATGTTCAACCTTAATTTGTTGGAAATTTGGGCACTGAGCGACATATTCGGCAATATTCCTCTTCATGTTATTTCCACCAATATAACTATCAAAGATCATTATACATCTTGGTTAATCCCAGATGAATAGAATACCGGGTCTGGTGGACCTCTGCCATGGCCTTTTCTCGGAGTCCCCCAATATCGGCCACACATAATCGGCCCTAATATCTAAGGACTCCATCCTCGGATAGCTCGAGAACTACTTCTTCTGAAAGGGGATACCTTCCATTATTTTCCTCAAGGCGGGATCACAAAATTTTCATGTCTTTACTTCAACTACTAACGAGGATTCGGTTATATTTCAAACTATGGCCCCTCCGTCACCGGTGTCAATCAATTATACACGCAAATTTATCAACCGATATAAGTCCTTAGTCATCTCCAAGTTATAAATTTCCACACATTGTAGACTACCCATAGACTTCCGACTTAATGCGTCAGCCACAACATTTTCCTTCCCCAAGCGGTATAGAATATCAACATCATAATCTTTTAACAATTCGAGCCACATTTGCTGTATTAAATTCAATTCTTTTTGCTTGAATATGTATTTAAATATCTTGTGATCTCTAAATAGGTCAACATGAACTCCATACAAATAATGATGCCATATTTTTAGAGCGAAAATAATAGCCGCTAACTCTAAGTCATGAGTCGGGTAATTCTGCTCATGTTGTCTTAGTTTCCTTGAAGCATAGGCAACAAATCTACGTGTTGCATCAAAACACTACCCAATCCTACTTTAGAAGCACAACAATATATAACATAACCATTCGATCCTTCAAGAAGAGCTAGAACTGGTGCTGAGGTTAGCCTATTTTTTTTAAATCTTGGAAGCTCTTTTCACAAGTATCGATCCACTGAAATTTAGTTGCCTTATGCGTCAACTTCGTTCATGGAGCAACAATGGATGAGAAATTCTCCACAAATCTTTGGTAGTAACTAGCTAAGCCCAAGAAGCTACGTACCTTCGTAGGATTTGTGAGCCTTGGCCAATTCTTAACTGCTTCAATCTTTTGACTATCAACTTTGATGCCCTTATCCAATACTATATGCCCGAGAAAAACCATTGAGTTCAACCAGAACTCATATTTAAAAAACTTAGCATACAACTTACTCTTCCGGAGTGTGCATAACATTGTTCACAAATTCTCTGCGTGCTCTACTTCAGATCGAGAATACACCAAAATATCGTCTATGAACACGATCACAAATATATCCAAGAATGGTTTGAACACCCGATTCATCATATCCATAAAATCCGCTTGTGCATTTTTTATGCCAAAAGACATAACAAGGAACTTGTAATGGCTGTATCGGGTCCGAAAGGCGGTCTTCAAAATGTCTTCTTCCTTAACTCTAAACTGATGGTACCCAGATCTGAGGTCAATTTTTAAAAAATACCTAGCACCTTGTAATTGGTCAAACAGGTCATCAATCCTAGGAAGCGGATACTTATCATTAATGGTCACCTTATTTAGCTATTGGTAATCAATACACATTCTCAACGAACCATCTTTATTACGAACAAATAATACTGGGCACCCCATGGGGAAGTTCTAGGTCGGATAAAGCCCTTATCTAGAAGATCCTTCAGCTGGACTTTTAGTTCCTTCAACTCAGCAGGAGCCACCCTGTATCGGGGTCGATTGCGTATCGGGAAGCACATTGATAGCAAAATTGATCTCCTTCTTGAGGGGAATACCCGAGAACTCATCAGGGAATATGTCGTGCCCCCTTTTTTCCCTCCGCGGAGAGAGGTCCGGGTTTCGACATTCCATAAGGTGTGATAACTCATTTCCTTTTGGGAATTGGGTATTTGAAGAGTCACCACCTAACGAGTTATGGTGCGTTAGGGCACCTAGAGTGATTAACTCTTGGATTGGTTTGATTTAGGTTAAGGGCTTGAAATAACCTCGAGGGGAAGGTGTTAGGCACCCCTCTTGGTCCACAACTGTGGGTCCCAGTCGAACTTATATTTACAAATTAGTCCATTATAAATAAACAGTTGAATCAAATATGTTGCAAGTAAAGCATGTTGGATAACTCGAGTAATAAGATAAAGATTTTTTGAACAAGTTATATAAAACAAAGGTTTAAAAAAAAGGAATTTTGGAAAAGGAGGAGTCCTAGGTTGGTTAGCCTATAGGATCACCCCACACAATGTCCGGTAAACACTCCTCGATGAGGGGCTACACGTGACATTAGCGCGTAGTCATCATATCCCATATCTACCCTTTCTAGGTCCTTGATAAGGGCCAATTGTTCATAGCGACTCCTTATCCATTCTGCATCACTGTGTTCAGCTTCCTGTATGATTCTTAAAGAAGGGATTTCCACTTCAGCTGGGATGACAGCTTCGTACCATAAACTAGCATGTAGGGAGTTGCCTTGGTTGATATGCGAACCATAGTGCGGTACCCAAACAAAGCAAAGGGTAACTTCTCGTGCCATTTTTTGTGGTTTTCTACCATTTTCCTTAATATCTTTTTAATGTTTTTGTTGGCAGCTTCTACTATTGATATTGGCAGCGTTGTTAGTAGTAATGGACTCGGGAACTCCGAATCGGCAGACAATACGATCCTTGACAAAATCTGCGACGACTTTCTTGGTTACAACTTTATAAGATCCAGCTTCTACCCATTTTGTGAAGTAATCAATGGCTACCAGAATAAACCTGTGTCCATTTGAAGTAGTGGGCTTAATCGGACCAATAACATCTATTCCCCAGGCGGCGAATAGCCGAGGTAAGCTTGTTGCATTTATCAGCATGCACTTGACATTGAAGGCATTTGCGGACATACTGAATGCAATCCGCCTCCATGGTCATCCAAAAGTAATCGGCTCTGAGTATCTTCTTAGCCAAGACGAAACCATTCATGTGTGGCCCCCAGCGTTCTTCAAACCAAATGGCATCATCTTGTAACAATATACACCCCACGGTGTAATAAAAGTTGTCTTCTCTGCATCTTCTTCATCCATCCAAATCTGATGATAACCCGTGAAGCAATCTACAAAGGATTGGAGTTCATGCTTGGTGCAATTATTGATCAGGATGTGTATATTTGGCAGTGAAAAATCGTCTTTGGGACTTGCTCTGTTTAAATCCCGATAGTCAACACATATCCTGACCTTCCCGTCTTTCTTTGGAACTGGCACAATGTTAGCTAACCAGGTTGGATATTCAACCACCCTGAGAACCTTGGCTTTGATCTGCTTGGTAACTTCATCCTTGATTTTCAGGCTCATGTCTGGTTTGAATTTTCTGAGTTTTTGCTTGACTGGCGAACACATGGAATTAGTTGGCAACTTGTGAGCTACTATGGAAGTGCTCAAACCAGTCATGTCATCATATGACCATGCGAAGATTTCCTCATATTCTTTTTGGAAACGAATGTACTCTTCCTTTTCTATTAGCGACAAGTGAATGCTGATACTGGTCTCTTTAACGGTCTCGACGTCTACCAAATCTACTGCTTCTGTTTCGTCCAAGTTGGACTTGGGCTTATTCTCAAAATTTTCCACTTCCCTGACAATTTCCTCAGGTATCTCATCTTCTTCCTATGAATCATTGTTCTCATGTTGCATTGACTCATTACATGTCACAGTCACTGGTTCATCAGGAAAAGTAATAATAGCATTGTGGAAAGAAAAAGTGTAAAGATAGTAGTGAATAATAAAGAGCAAATACATTTGATTAAAACTTAAGAAATTGTTCAGACAAAGCACGGCTCGATGAATCGAGCATTTATTTTGAAACAAGTAAAGATTAAGACGAAACTATAAGACATTTTAAATGCCTAAAATGGCTATAGAAGTAAATCCTGCCAAGCTACCTATGGACTCGGCGGGCTCGGGATGGTATGGCGATCCAGTTCCCGAGAAAAGTTCCCTTCTCCACAGTTTGAATAGTGAGGCCTTCTTCCACCTCATCCTCAATTATGGCACTGCAGTCCATCTCCTCATCTTCCAAGAACAAATTCTTCAACCCAGCTAGTGCTTCTTCTTCTGTAGTTCCCAATATTGTGTCGGCCTGGTGGAAAGTTTGCTCCAAACGTGGCACCGATTGCTCAAAAGGGTAATACGGTCCGCGCTATGGAGGCGAACAATCATTGTACTCTTGCCATGTATACTGGTATCCGAGCCCAAAGGTGGGTACTGAATTGGTTGATGATGATGTTGTGGTGGAGTTGGTATCGACAATGGATTGATATTTTGGGGTGGAGTTGCGTATTGATTTGGTGCGGTAGGATTTTGTGGCTATTGATTTTGTGTGTTCTGAGGAGGTGTTGGGTTCTTTGTGTTTTGTTGGTGGATATCAGAGACATTGAGGGTGAGTGACAGGTTTGCTAAGTTGTGGACCTTCTCAAGTTCTTATTGCAGTTCTAGTATCTTTTGTTCTAGTCTCAAAACCAGATCATTTGGGGCCAGAGTACTACGACCATCTGAAGTCTCTGCATTCTCAATATTTTCCTTTCGGATTCCACTTAAGTCGTCTATTTTTGTCTTTCCTTTGCCTTTTGTGTTGCTTGGAGGAGGAGGAGGTGGAGGGCCTTTAGATCTGGTATGATATGCTGATGAGGCCAGTATGAGTGAACCAACCTAAGGGGATAGGAATAATAATAAAAATAAGCAAAAGAAAAGATAACAAGTCAGTGAGGATTCTGAAATGTTTGCTGTATTTAAACACATATTGCGAAATGTAAACTCTTCTCCTATTTTGGGAACCTCGTTGTGCCCGAGGTAGGCCTAGCAACAAATAAACTTGGAGAACTTTTAATGCCAATAACTGCTTCATTTCATAATATAAAAATAGTCGAATCACAAAACGACACTAAGATAATAATAAGATAAGTCACTACTTGGCACTTGGCCTTATTACATTTGGAAAACGAGTAAACCTAATCTATTTGGTCTCAGAAGGACCTTCCTCAGGTTGAATGCTCTTGTTGATCAAATCCTCCAGTTCGTGTAGGTTCACCAGTAAAAACACCTTTGCCAAATGTTCTCCTTCGTTTCCCTCAGCGTTCTGGCAGTCGGTGGCTCTCTTCCTCACTTTTCCTTCCAATTCTAACAGGCTGTATTCCAGATATTCCAGCTTCTCGCTAGATTTGACAGCCCTCTCTTTCCATTCATTGATTTGGTCACTTGATGGGAGATTCCTCCACCAGTCTAGCAAGAGTGAAGGTGTGCTAACCATACCGAAGCTGGGGACCTCGTGCCTCATTTTCTGCAAAACAAAAGGGTTAGGCCTCACCCCCACCGGACTCGACTATTTATACATTTATGATCAACATATCGACATTTAGTTCTCCAAATTAATGCACAGAACGTGGTGGTTGTCGCGCACCCTTTTTTCCCTCCTCGCGAAGAGAGGTCCAGGTTTCGACATTCCATGGGGTGTGATAACTCATTTCCTTTTAGGAATTGGGTATTTGAAGAGTCACCACCTAACGAGTTATGGTGCGTTAGGGCACCTAGAGTGATTAACTCTTGGATTGGTTTGCATTACCAGAGATTTAGGGTAAGGGCTCGAAATAACCTCGAGGGGAAGGTATTAGGCACCCCTCTTGGTCCACAACTGTGGGTCCCGACCGAACTTATATTAATAAATTAGTCCATTACAAATAAGCAGTTGAGTCAAAAAGGTTGCAAGTAAGGCACGTTGGGTAACTCAAATAAGATAAAGACTTTGAACAAGTTGTATAATAAAACGAAGTTAAAGGGCATTTGGAAAAGAGGAGTCCTAGGTTGGTTAGCCTATTGGATCACCCCACACAATGTCCGGTAAACACTCCTCGATGAGGGGCTACACGTGACATTAGCGCATAATCATCATATCCCATATCTACCCTTCCCATCCCCTTAATGGTCATGTAAAGCGAGTGTTTGGTCAACGATATCTATTGTGTGTTGTTACCCGTCCGTTCTTAATGGCCCTGGAGGGATTTAAGACCTCTACCAATAGGTGGTTCTAGACAGACCCCCTAAGGTTTTAAAGGTAAAAATTCTAAGGCAACAGGTAAAACAATTAGGACTTTTAGCACATAAGATAAAAAGGAGAAATTAGAGGCTCAAAGTTTCCTCCTCAAACAAGGCACATACACAGCATGACTCAAACACAATTAAGGTCTTTTATTAAACAGTATCTTAAGGCAGGATATCTAGGTGAATATGCAGAAGACAAGCAATTTATTTTATAAACTCAGGAGTAGTGACCTTAGCAGTTGCCTATTGGTTTCTTAAAGCATGTTAGGATCAGAAAACATTAAGTCATAGAAAATCAATTTTAGAGTTGCAAGTTTTGAAAAACGCCCTACAGGCTTGCCTAGACGCGGAATGCTGATGACTGCATTTTGTATAAGAATAGGGCAGATTTTAAAACAGACTTTTAAAACCTATAGGCATGCTCTCTAGTAACAGATTAAAGCAGTTTTAAAAGACTCGTTTCAGAAATATAAACTACTTAATTAAACCAATTCAGAAGTGAACTAAGCATTAACCAGATTGAGTTATTTAAACTAAACTTAGGCGAGATCCATAGGCAGGATTTGATATTGTTCCCTATAGGCATGATATCTAAGTTTAATACTGATATTAAAGACTTGCAGGCATGGAAACATACACAAACCCTTGGTATAACAGAAACTGGGTTAAATTACATACTATAGACATGACATCTATTTGTTAAGCCGATTTTAAGACTTGCAGACATGATTTCTATTTGGTAAAGCAATCAAATTTAAATGTAAAGTCCTATGAGCATGATTTCTACTTGAAAAAGCAATCAAATTTAAATACAAAGTTCTATGAGCATGATTTCTACCCATATTACCCCATAAACATGTATCTACGCATCCCTTTTACTAATTACCCCAATATTATTTACAAGTTATTACAGACCATATGACTGAATTACATAAGTAAATAAGAAAATAAGAAGCTAGTCTATATGGAACCTTCAATTAGGCCCAGATTTCCAAAGCCTCCAATAGCCTTAAATGCCTCAATTCCATGGACAAAATCATAGTCTAGGTGCATCAAAGTTCCCTAAGGATCTTAAGGATCCCGGATAGTGCTTACACCTAGACTTGGTAACCAGAATTGAATAAGTGCAGTGTGGAAGGACCAGCCTCAGTATGCCAGAGTTCAGAGGGTTCTCAAGAGGATCCCAAGGCAGTACACATACTGGAGGGGGCAGAACTTATTCACTTAGGAGTAGAGTGAAAGTGCTTGACAAAAGTTGAAAGGTTTTAATGAAAAACTGTATTTAAAAAGGAAGTTTGTTTGAAAAATGACATAGTAAAACCACAGAGGCAGTTTGAAAAGAGGTTGAAGTAATGAACAAAAGTCCAAACACAACACCTTTAAGACAGATTCATACACAGCCGGGAGTCATATCATTAAGGCAAGTTCAGTAGTCAAAACAGGGGTCAAGGGATTTAGGATACATAGAACACTTGATTATGAACACATAATCAAGCAAATGTCTAGGAATTGGTATAGACATGCTCAGAAACAGCTGACCAGACATAGTCAAGGAATCAGACATAGAGAACAAGTTCACATACAGGGGTGATAGGGATTTGGGAATACATGGAACACATGGTGGTAAACACATAAGGATAATTGGTGCAAACATGTTCAGAAACAACACAGAGGGGTAACATACTGATCTTAAGGAAGGGGAGTACATAATAATGTAAACATCAACTACAAGTTTCACAACAAAACCATAAATAGAAGCAAACTAGAAACAGGATGAACTGAAATAATAAAAGAATCATATTGTTGTTGGAACTTTGAATTGAAACTAGAACATACCAGTAAAGAGGACAGTAAGCAAAGTGAAAGAGCATAAGAACACAATGGTTAGCCTTGGCTTGCAGCCGGCTAACTTAGAGTAGGAGTAAGCAACACAAAATAGAGCAGAATATTTTAAGTGAGAGAGAGAGTTTTGAACCAAGAGTGTTCGTGTGTTGTGTTAATGAAGGACTAAGGTATTTATAGATTAAAAACATGTAGCAAATAAGGTAAAAAATCAGAGTCCATCAGTAATTATGGAGCCAAAATCAGTCAGTCAGGAAATCAAGGCAAGTACTCCCTTTAATTGAAGAATTAACTTCAAACGGTCATAGACATATGACAAGTAAGGAAGGAAATCGTATAAGGCTGAACATGACAAATAAGGAAATATTTTCTGTATAGTACAAGTACACAATAGGTAATAGAGGCTAGGTTCAGCATATTTTATTCAAGGAAAGTCTTAAGAAATCAATTAATAACATAATTGACCATAGAATAAGGTCAGAAAACATTCTATAAGGTAAAAATCAGTAGAGATATCATGCGGAATCAATGAAAAATCAATCACAAAGATTCGAGGATTCAAAAATAGAAGATAGTACTGATTTAACACCTCTTTATAAGAACAAACACATGGTAAGTAAAATCAGAACCCTAAGAGGTCGAGTATGGCAAGAATCATATATAAAATTAGGGATTCATGTAGAGCATAGTCCGAATTAGTAGGCTAAGCATGATATAGGTAGGAGAAGTAAAGAGTCAAAACATTATGAACAAAATAAGGCAAAATCACACAATAGGCAGGGATAACCACAATTAGGAACCCTAACAAGCATACATAGGGCAAAAATCACAGAATCATAAAAACATACAGATTAACTGAACACGTTATCAAACAAAACTCAGAAACCCAAGATTGGAGCTAAGAAATTAGGGTTTTCAACATAAGCGAGTTGAAAAAGGAGTAAAATCATAGAATCAGTCGAAATATGCAAGAGATAGAAGTTTAAACATAAAGAATTGGTTTAAACAAAGTGTAGAAGAAGTTCCGAAAACCCTAGTTTGAGAAGAAGGTAAAAATACTTGAAATCAATGATTTTTGTAAAAGAGATTCACGAACAGTGTAAAACATCAAAAGAACAGACTCAGATTCTTTGAAAAATCATACAGATCTAGGAGTTGTAAACAAAACTTAGGTTTTCAGAAGAAATCCAAGTAGAGATGGAAGAACCTGTTTAGAAACCGAAAGATCGTAACAAATACAATGTGATTTTGCTTGAAATCACACCGAAGTAGCCATGAACAGCCATATAGAAAATCCTAGATACAAGCCGGCGTGGCCCAGGCCCCTTGAAGGCCTCAGAGAAGATGAGCATGGCAATAGAGGAGCCATTGGAGGCTTAGGAGTTGCAGGTTGGTCACCAGAGAAGGCCGGAGAAAGGAGGCGGTTGAAAGGTGCTAGGGTTAGGTTGAGAGAAGAGGAGATAAGTGAATACAGAGGCAGCGGAGTTTTGGAAATAAGATAGGGTTAGAGGTTGTTGGAATTAAAAAAGAAAGGATTGATACAGGCCGTTGATCTGAGAGATCAATGGCCATGATTTAATTGATGTTGGGTAGGGTAGGTGGGTTTAGGGTTTGGGTTAGGTGTTTTACTGTGAAATTGGGTTGGGGTTAGGGTTCAATTTGGGTTACAATTGAAAGCCAATCTGGCTATATTTTAAATAGCCACTTTTCCCCTATTTAATTTATAAAAAATAATAAATAATTTCTGGAAAATAATTTTATGTACTAAAATGATTTAAAATATATATTTAACACTTTAAAAATATTGGGACCAATTTTACGCAGATAAAATATAATTATACATTAAATGAGTTAATATTGCAATTATATGCAATTTAGCTTAAAAATACCAAATGCAATTATAAAAATGCATAAAAATATATATTAACCATATTTTGGCATAAGTATAGAAATTAAATAACTAAATTACCATAACAATAATTTGGGGGATAATTATTGGGGATTTTATGAGTACAAAGGAAGGAAATAAATCAGTTTAAATCCTTAAAATTATGGAAAAAATTATAAAAACCTTGTGCATGCTTATATATGCATATATATGCTATTTTGAATGTATTTAAGCATGTTTAAAATATATAAGGAAATATTGGGTATCAACAGCTTCCCATCTTTACCCGGGAAGGATGAAAGAGTTTTTGGGTAAAGAAATGATGGCCAATTTTGACCGAACGGGATGTTTTGAAAGACAGAGGTCAGACTCCGGTTTTTGAATTGCCTACATATCCCTGGTTTTACAGGAATAAGTCCATGTGTAGTTATTCATCTGCGGAGTATGCCGATAAAATTACTGCAAGAACGGACACGTGATGCGGAAGCGGCTATGGTGAGCGGTTGAAGCTCGGGACGGTTGGGGGAACTGGGGAGAGATCGCTACTGCTAGGATAGCGGTTGCTTACTGGTTACCTGCAGAAAAAAGATGCTACGAACATGTATTTGTGCGAAAATTTAAACATGATGCAGATTCCCTTTGGACCATGAAGGTTGTCTTTAGACGATTAAAGATGACGTCCTTATACCATGACGTCCTGGGCCATGAATTGTGTAGTGAGGGATTCACAGGCCATGAAATGATGTTCTCGAGACATGACAACGGTGCCTCCGAACCATGACGCATTCGAATAATGATGTGCAAATTTGAGAGATCCTCAGGCCATGGCATGGTGTCTTTCGGCTATGAGGATGATGCCTTTAGACTATGACGCCTTTGTATAGGTTGACGATATTTCAGCCCATGATGTGCAACAATATGATTTTATCAAGAAAGTGCTTAGTCTTGTGAAATGGAGGGCAGAGCTTAGCCCGACTGGAAAGCAAATAGATAGTAAAATAGAGCAATATTTGTACAAAGAGGGGCAGTGCTTAGTCCCATGCGAATGTGGAGGCAAGGATTAGACTCATGCAGGTAAGAGAGGCAAGGATTAGCCTCATGCAAATGTGGAGGTAGGGATTAGCCTCGTGCAGATAGGGAGTCAAGGATTAGACTCATACAAGTGAGGAGGCAGGGATTGTCCTCATACAAGTATGGAGTTAAGGATTAGACTCATACAAGTAGGGAGGCAGGGATTAGCCTCATACAAGTATGGAGTCAAGGATTAGACTCATGCAAGTAGGGAGGCAGGGATTAGCCTCATACGAGTATGGAGTCAAGGATTAGACTCATGCAAATAGGGAGGCAGGGATTAGCCTCATGCAAGTAGGGAGTCAAGGATTAGACTCATGCAAAATGTGGAGTCAAGGATTAGACTCATACAAATGGGGAGGCAAGTATTACCCTCATGCAAGTATGGAGGCAAGCATTAGCCTCATGCAAGTATGGACTCAAGGATTAGACTCATGCAAATAGGGAGGCAGGGATTAGCCTCATGCAAGTATGGAGGCAAGGATTAGCCTCATGCAAAATATGGAGTCAGGGATTAGACTCATGCAAATAGGGAGGCAAGGATTAGCCTCATGCAAGTATGGAGGCAGGGATTAGCCTCATGCAAGTAAGGAGGCAAGGATTAGCCTTATGCAAATATGGGGGACAGGAATTAGTCCCATGCAAAAAGCGAGTAGCAAATAAGAGTAGTGTGATTCTTAGCTGGAGATGTATTTGTCACACTCCTTTTCACCCATACCCCGGAAAGGTATAAATACAAGGGAGTTTTTCCAATTAAAGGACAATCAAAACGAGATCGTTTATTTATTTAAACTCAGAGTCGCCACTTGGAATAATTTATGGTGTCCCAAGTCACCGGTTTAAAATCCCGAATCGAGGAAACATTGACTCTATTTACGGCCTGCGAACACAGAAATTTGGGTAAGGAATTCTGTTAACCTGGTAGAAGGTGTTAGGCATTCCCGAGTTCCGTGGTTCTAGCACGGTCGCTCTGATCATACTTGGCTTATTAAAATTACTGATTTTAGATCCTATGTGCATTTACCCCTTTACCGCTTTTCAATTAAGAAAATTATCTTGAACTGAGTCACGCGTACGTGTACCAATTTGTTTGGCACGTCAAAAATTATGTCACGCGAACGTGTCCACAATTAATAAACCTTATTATTATTAAGAAAGTTTAGCCGAAGTTACGCGAATGTATACTCTGATTTTGTTTTTTGAAATCACAATCATGTCACGCGGACGTGTCCACAATCGCAATAATATATCAAACATGCCTAAAGCAAACTACGATCATTTGTTATTTGTTATATCTAAATTATGAACTTAATACGAGGGCCATGTATGATTAAATGGTGGATGGCACACCTCGGACTATATGAACTAAATTTAATTAGTGGTTTATTAAAACAATTTTATTATTAAGAAAAATATGATCGAAGTTGCGCGAACGCATACTTCGAATTGGTTTTTAGAATCATAATTATGTCACGCGAACGTGTACATAATCAAGATAGATTAATTAAGAACAATATTTCCGACTATTCCACATGAGACATTTGCTACAAATTGATACAACTCTCTTAAATTCACTCAAGCTAGAGGCTAATGAAGTTTTTTGCGCATCGTGGATTTTTTTTACATTTGCATTGGATGTTAATACCTTACCGTTGCATTTCCATTAGTACCACAGTAGTTGTCTGTTGCATGTATTCGCCAGGCAAGTCATTAATTCATGGAAAGCATTCAATTTGGATTATACTTAAAAAAGGTTAAGGTTCACAAATGCCTTAAACATAATCAACTTTATGTGTAATATCCATAGCAATCACAAATTAATGCTAAATACTCTTGAGTTTAAACACTTCAATGATACTGAGCAAAGATCTGTCAGCTTCATGGACGTATCCAGCAAATCCAAACAAATCGGGGTGCAAGAAGAAAGTCATTTCAATGTAAAACATTTACAAATTAACAAATTTGTCATGGAAACGCAAATAGCAGAAATCAAGAATAGAGAAACGGAACCTTTCATTGAATGACCAACCCGAGCCCACGTACAAGAAATTCGAACAGAAACTTTATCGGACCAAAACCCGAACCTCGACGAAACTGAACGGACCCAACGAACAGAGCTAGCGACCTACGGACAAGCTTTAACGGGACTCGATCTCAACAGAAACGTTACACTAAATGAAGCGACGAACTTGAAACTCAGTCGACAACCTCAAACGAACTCTCCACGAGCTTTAAACGAACTTCATTGACGAAACGAGATTCTGTCGCTAGTTTTCGGCCATTTCCGGTGGTGATGGAGTTCAGTTGAAGAAGAAGAAACCGCTGGTGCCCTAGATCTATGAGGATGATGCTTAAAGCTCTGTGATTTCGTTCAAGAACCAGAGTTCATGGGGTCGTCCTTTGTGAGGTTCACGGATGTTGGGTTCAAGAGAGATCAGGTTTTCTTTTTAACGGTGAAGAAGTAGGAGTTCAAGGGGGAGTTCGTATGTGTTGATTTGCGGCTGACTTCATGAAGAAGAAGCAACAGCTCCCCGTTTGTTTGTTGGTTACTTCTTGAAGAAGACCAAGTTTTTGCCTAGGGGGAGTCCTTGTTGAAAACGGCGGATCCAATTTTTTGGGGTCTTTTGTTTTCTTTGAAGAAGAAGGAACGTGAGGGAGGGGGTCTATTTTGCAGGGCTAGGGCGTTTGGAGAAGACAATCCGGGGGGGGGGGTGCTTGTTATGCGTAGCTTTTGCGTATTTTTGTTTTCAGCCTTCTTTCGTTCTTCTCCCATTTTTCTTTTCTCTTTTTTCTTTTTATATTGTAGGTTTTTTTGGTAGGATTTTTAGGTTAAGGGGTATGGGCCTAGGAATTGTGGGCTTGGCAATTGTGGGCTAGGTCCAAAATTAAGCCTAAAAGTGGGTTGGTCGAGCCCAAGTTCTATTCTTTCGCTGCGAACGAGAATAAAATACGGGCCCATTTATTAATTATTATTACTATTCAAATAATTATTAAAATAAAACTAACCAATAAAACAAATCTATTTTTGGTATTTTCAAATATTATATTAAAATAAAAATACGATACTATTTTTGTATATATATTTTAGATTAAAAATGACTACAAAACATTAATGAACCTATTTTTGTAAATTTTTGTTTTCTTGTAATAAAATAGAGTAAAAACAGCCAAAATTACTTGAAATATCTATATTATGCCTAAATTAAATATTTTACGCTAATATATAAAAAATCTTGGGGAGAGTCAAAAATCACATGTCTACAGCTGCCCCTCTTTGACTGGAAACGTACAGAGTTTTCAGGCAAAGACTGACTAGACAGGTTTTTGACCCGACCCTTATTTGGAGAGACTAAAGCTAATAGAGAAGGGAATGTGACCGAGCCCTGGTATCTGGGATGCCTATATATTCTTGGCTATAAAGGAATCAGGTCACGTGTAGTTCAGAAGTGAATGAGGTGATGGAGTATACCGAGGTGGAGAGCCGGTCGAGGTGCCGTTCCGCCGAGGTTCCGGTCCGCAGTCCTACTATTACATCAAAATCCAAACATGAAAAAGACTAGTTAAGCCTATCAATTACGAGTTACAAGATTCCTATCTATAAGTCTTCTGAAGCTTGATCTTGAGTCTTGAGTGGTTCTTCATGCAGACTTTAGATTTGAACCTTAACGCTTGCCAGTTCCAGGTGCTAGCTCGTTCTTCTTCAGATTTTCGGACCAAGACCGAACATGTAATGCTTGTGACCTCGGCCATGTCTTTGAGCAGCCCACATCTTTTCATCAACTTCTGTATTTGGATTATCTTGTTGCCTTTCTCTCTTTTTCCCTTATTGTGACTAACTTCTGTTGATCATCTAGGACTGCTGACTCGCATTCTTGACGCGAGCTTCTTTTGTTACTGACCTGAATTGCATTCTGAATTGAATTCCCCTTTTTTTCCAGGTGGGCACCTGATTGCTAAACTTGAACTGTCTTCTCTTGTTACTTGACACTGTTTTCCCTTGCACCTTGAACCATTTTCCCCTGAAACTTGAACTGTCTTCCTTCGAAACTGCTTTCCCATGAAACTCGAGTTGTCTTCCTTCGACATTGCTTTCCCTAGAAACTTGAGTTGTCTCCCCTTGTTCTTCAGGTGGGCGCCTAATTACAACAAAATAGACAAAACAAAGAAAATTTTCTGCCCCAGTTTGCACTAGGAAGATTTATGAGTTGTTAGCGAAATTGTAAACCACTTGTACTATTGATGCAATGATGAAATTAAACTAAAGAATAGACTAGGAAAACTATAAACTAAGCTTGACTAAAGTAGAAATTGACCCTATTCTCCAGGCGGGGCTCCTGACTGCTGAACTTGAAATGTATTTCCTGCTCTCCAGGCGGGCTCCTGACTGCTGACGTGAAATGTATTCCTTGCTCTTCAGGCGGGCTCCTGGCTGCTGACTTGAAATGTATTCCCTACTCTCCAGGCGGGCTCCTGACTGCTAAACTTGAATGTATTCCCTGCTTTCCAGGCGGGCTCCTGACTGCTGACTTGAAATGTATTCTCTGCTCTCCAGGCGGGCTCCTGACTTCAAAATAGACAAAGCAACAAATTTGAAAACTAAAACTTGAATTGTACTCCTTTTTTCTCCAGGCAGGCTCCTGACTACTACGCTTGAATGTATTCCTTGCTCTCCAGGCGGGCTCCTGACTGCTGCATTTGAAAGTATTCCCTGCTCTCTAGGCGGGCTCCTGACTGCTAGACTTGAATGTATTCCCTGCTCTCCAGGCGGGCTCCTGACTTCAAAAATAGACAAAACAAAGAATTTGAAAGCTAAAACTTAAATTGTACTCCCTTGTTCTCTAAGCGGGTACCTGATTTCAACAAAAAATAGACAAAACAAAAAAAAATTTCTGCCCCAGTTTGGTAACTGGGCACATATGTGAGTGTTAAACTAAATCATATTATCAAATACTACTAAGAATTTGAAAGCTAGGTCCCATTATTCAGGGGGGTCCTGACAACTCTTAACTAAACGACAATTTTAAATCTAAGTTATATCTTCTACAGGTGTGACTTCTGTTAAATCTTGTTATCTAAAAGGGTCTTCAAACTACTCCCCATTATCCAGGAGGGTCCTGAAAATCAAAATTCGAGTTTTATCTTAAGAGTGACAGCTTTATGGCTGAATTATACTACCCTACAACAGAGTTTACTCTAAATGTTGTTATCTAATCGAAATCTTAAAGCTAAGTCCCATTATTCAGGAGGGTCCTGGAAACTCCTAATTGAATCCTATCTCGAACATGCAAACTTCTAAGCTAACTTATATTCTTTTGGGATACATTTATGCTAGATTATGTTATTTCTGAACTTTAAACTAGGTCCCATTTTCCAGGAAGGTTCTGAAAATAAAAAATCAAACCTATTTGGTGACTGCCTTTCTCCACGGAGAGTTTCTCCGAAACAACCGAAATTTCTTGCCCCTATTTCAATCAAAGAAAAATCTTGTCAGTTTAAAATGCGGTGGTTGGTTTGTGGCCTTGTCTTTGAGGGCGATTGCTCCTCCATTTCCCATGATAACTTTGACTTCCACTCGAATACCTTGCTAACCACTTTCTCTGTCATCCTTATCACAGAAAATATCTCATCTCCATTCAGACCCAATACCCTTTATCTGTTGCATTGCTCATGAACTGACATTTATCAACCTTTGTGTTTCACTGAAAATACCTTTGATCCGTCCACCTAACACCCTCCATCTGTTGCATCGTGCTTCTTGTGTTGACATGAATTCCAAAGCATGTTAATTTCCATCCACTTAGTGCGCATGTTGTTCCTTCCTGACTTAAATCACTGGCCTTGGCCTTGAAGTCTATTGTTCCCTCACTTGTCACGATAACTTTGATTTCAACTTGGAATACCTTGCTTGTTACTGGTTAAACACTTTCTTTGTTGATCTCATCACAGAGAATACCTTTGACCCGTTCACCCAACATCCTCTATCTATTGCACTGTTCACGAATTGAAATATACCAAACCTTTGTATTTCTGATGGACCCCAAAGCATGTTGATTGTTACCAACTCAATGTGCTTGTTGTTCTTTCCTGACTTATGACACTGATATACTGGCCAGATCCCGTTTTGTGCAATTGGAAATCTGGTGGCAAATTTTGAAGTCATTTTTCACTTATTTTGACCAAACCGACTCAGGAAGAAGAAGTAAGCAAGACAAAAGGAACAGAGTAAAGGACAAAGGAAAGAGGTGATTCCTAACAAGAAAACTATAAAGTAGAAACCTATCAGATGTGGATACCAACTCTAATGACCATGACATGCACATGTTGATTAAGTGGTCTAATCTGTCAAACAAGTCTGATGTTCAACTCTTGTTATACCCCTGAACTATGAAACTGGACTTCAATGCTCCGATTATCCAATCTGATTCACAATCCTTATTCGATTTGTAGTGCCCGAAGGGTTTTCACCATCAAGCCTCTCTCATTCTATTCTTTCTCTCAACTTATCGTCGCCTTACGGTGCCCGTGAGGGTTTTCACCAATAAGAGTCTCTGATTTTTTATTTCTCTCAGCTTTCCATCGCTTTACGGTGCCCGTGAGGGTTTTCACCAATAAGACTCTCATTTTTTATTTCTTTTCCCTTTTTGGACCCGAGTGTTGCCCTTGATATGAATCATCTCTACCTGCTCGACTTGGCATTTCTCGAAGACTGATCGGAAGGTCTTTCTTTGGACCGTAATGTGGGCTTTTGGATGGGATTAGAAAGAAAGGGTATAAAAGGCTCAAAACAATTCGAATGGGTTCAGAATTACAACCTTCAGAATCAAATTTCTTACAACAACCACAACTTCTGCCCCAGTTTCTTATTTGTGGACTTTTGGATTTTTGTTTGATGGGACCGAACCGTGAGGCTGCCTACGTATCCTTAAAAGGAATCAAGTCGAATGTAGTTCATGACATAGGAATTGCTCTGTTGTTGTGATTTTTCATTTCTCTTTCTCTTTCTCTTTCTCTTTTCTTTTCTTTCTTCCTTTTCTCTTTTGTTGTTTTGTTGTTTTTTTTTTCTTTCTTCTTTTTCCTCTTTTTTTCTTCCTTTTTTTCTTCTCTTTTTTTTCAATTTACATTTTTTCTTCTCTCCCTTTTCATTCTATTCTTTTCTCCTTTTCCTTTACTTATCTTTCACGCTTGTGTTTATGATCTTTGCTACTGATTCTGAAAGAGGGGTATGAAAGAAAATAAACAAGGCTCAAAGGGGTAACGAAGGATAAGATGTTTAGATAGCAGAACAAAATGTCTTCATTATTCCAATCTTCAAAACATGCCAAGTACAAACAACACATTAAACAAACCAAGGAAAACATTTGTAACATCTTTTGATTGCGCCAGACTTGATGACCATATCCACACATTCGCCTTCTACATCTGTTACATACAAAGCACAATTGGACAACACTCTCACTCTCATTAGCACGAACGACCCCCTACAAATTTGGGGCAAACTTGCCGTTATCTTCACCCGATGCAGCATGATGCATTTTAATAGTGTATTTTTGTGTTCTATCTGCCCTAGTTTCACACAATTTGGGCTTGAAGTGATCTCAAAATGCCTTTAATTATTTTCCCTCGCATGTCCCTACATCTTCAAAATTGTTTCATTTATTGCTTCATGACTAAACTGAATTTTTAAGACCAGGCCGCGAATTACGCATACATGTCATGTTACTAGAGTCAACAGAAAAAGAACTATAAAAGAAAAGAGAACTAAACGAAAATGACTAAAAATCACAGAAAACAGAAAATTGCATTAGACAGATGGTGACAGGGTTTGGACAATAAAACAAACAAACTAAACTGGGGCTACAAACCTAGAACAAACCTAGACAACACTAAACAGGCTACTGGACTAGGCAAAATAAGAGGATAGAAGGGTTTGAGTCACAATACAATATCTAGATTACAATCCTGAAATAACCCGGACAACAGAAACGACAACAAAATAAACCACCAAAACTCCTCCCTGGCTAACCAAGACAGAAGCGTCTTTCCAATTGCGAAGCTCGACATCTTAACCACTGAATTCCGCATCAACATTACTAGGACCTTTACAAACTTCCATCACATTGTTCTTAACAAATTACTTTTGGGTTCCCTTTGCTGGCTCGTTTTTAAGATCAACCTCTGATAGCACTGAAAACTTCGTAGCGCGTGGACCTTCAAGGATCTCAGAAGAATTTCCATATTCCTTGTCAAAACAAATCATACTCACCATATACGTCTCATTACGAATAGGCGATGGACTTTGGCTAGTGTTTGCTGCATCTGGATTTTGCACGACAATGTCACCTGCATCAATAAGCTTCTGAATTGCTTTCTTCAGATTCCAACACTTCTCTATGTCATGCCCCAGGGCATCTGAGCAATATGCGCACCTTTGATAAAAATCAAACTTCTTTGACAGAGGGTTTGGCATTTTTATATGAATCGGCTTCAACATGTCCAATTGCTTCAACTTTTGGAACAAACTGGCATATGACACTCCCAATGGGGTGAAAGCCTTTTCTTTTTTCAGCAACCTCTCATTCTTAAATGCTTGATTGGGCCGGAAACCTGATCCAGGGGGGCTTCGATAGGCTCGTGGGGGTGGATAGGCATTTTGTGTAGCTGGGTACTGAGAGAGTGATGCACGATTTTGGGAGTTCCGTGGAGAGAAGTGGCATTGGGAAGGATCATCTGGTGCATCAGGATATCCATGGTGACGATGTCGAGGCTGGAAGTGTTGATCGGGAAAGCCCATCGGATCATCTTTTATGTTTCTCTTTCTTCCACCCAAGCTTACTGGGATGTTTTGAATGTCTTTCGAACAACTCATGATTTTGCCTGACTTGATTCCGTCTTCTACTAGCTCCCCCATTTTTAACACATCTTTGAAAGGCCTTCCCAAGGCCGGGATCAAATGACTGAAGTAGGTGGGGCCCTGGGCTTGTAGGAAAAGCTCAACCATTTCTTCTTCACCAAACGGGGTATTGACTCGAGCAGCTTGCTCCCTCCACCTGAGCACAAACTCCCTAAAGCTTTCCTCCGGCTTCTTTTTCATTTTAGATAGGGAGGAGCGGTCTGGGGTAGGCCAATTACCAACATCTTGACGATTATGCCAATACCCCGTTTGGCACCCAATGTAGGCCAATTACCAACATCTTGACGATTATGCCATTCCAAAGCTGCCCCAGTCAGGCTCTCTTTGAAGTACGCCATCAACAAATTATCCTTCTCGCCAACACTTCTCATTTCACTGCAATAATCCCTCAAATGGGCTACCGGATCTCCACACCCATCATATAAGTTAAACTTTGGCACTTTAAACCCCGCAAGCAGACGAACGTCGGGGGATATAGACAATTGTTTGTAAGACATGCTGCCCTAGTCTCCCATTCCTTTCTTGTTCTTTAAGGACTGTTCTATGCCTTTCGGCCTCCTGGGTATCCCATCTTGCCCTTTTCTTCCTGTGAACTTTTCATTTTCGACATGAGGTTCATCCCGTGGGCCCTGCTTGTATGAGTTAGGAACCTTGTGGCCAACCTCTGAGGGGTAATATTGGGCATCATGAGCTTTGAATGAGTATTCATTGTCGGGGATAGTAGATGTGACAGGAGGGCGATTTTGGGGAGAGGTAATTGGAGGATGAGTGATGGAGCTACTAAGACGGTTGGGAAAGCTATGATAAGCGGGTAGATCTGGAGAGTATGGGGGATCATCTGGCACTATGACCGGTGTTTGGGTAAGGGTAGCATTTAGGAAGCTAGGTGGTGGCGGGGGTGGTACCTTCCCAGTCATCTAGGCCTGATACATGTTCGCCATGTGTTGTCTCAACATCTTTACCTCTTCAACCAACCCATTGTCCTGTTCAACCAACTGCTTTCGGGCCCCGGTATCAACCAACTCAGTTCTGTTGTTGTCTGCCATTACCTTTTGACTTTGTGTTGTAGAGAAGAGTTACCACTTTAAAACCACAAACCAACCACCCTTCTGAAAGTGAATATAACAAAATGAAGCCATTACGTTAGCGTTAGGGCATTTAACATAAGATAATCTCACTTTATGTGCAATGCACCTAGCCACAGTTATCGGGTTCTAATATGACTTCTAGGGTACAAAGATCAGTTGGCATCATCCCAATTTGTTCATTTCAACCTCTCTTTTCTTTACTTTTCTAGCACTTACTGGCTTGCCCATTTTCCTTCATTTCTCTCTTATATTTTAATCACCACCCTTTCTTTCTCTCATATCTCACATCTCATGACGTCACCCTTTTTTTTTCCTTTTTTTATTATAAAAAAATGATTTGATCGAACCCTATGTAGGTTGCCTACGTATCATGACGCCACATAAATCAGATCTTTGCGTAGTTCGGGAAGATCAGGAATAAAGGAAACAAACTGACGTTCTCTGTTTCTACCTTAATAACTCTGACGAGAAAAGGGAAAGAAACAAATCTCTTTTTTGTTTTTAAATTTTCTAGACTTAATGTTCTATAACCTATTCTAAACTCAAGCTTAACGAGCATATATTTTGCTTTTTTCTTTTTGCTTTTTTTTGAAACAAACACTCCATGGGAAATTATTACGGAAAACCCTTAGAAGAGAAAACAAATATTTTTGGATTCGTTTTTTTAAGGAGGAAATCTAAACAATAAACCACAGAAACATATTTTGAATTTTTCATTTGATATCCTGATGCGATATTTCGAAACGAGCAAGATAAAACAAAATGCTTTTGGATTTCAATTTTGATTACCTAAAAAAAATTCTAATGATAAACAAAAGATAAAATATTTTTTCTATGTACAATGTCCTAAAGTTCTAATGAAAATAAAATATTTTTTTTCATTTTTCACTAATTTCCCAAAGAGACACCTCAAAAGAAAATCTTTTGGATTTTGTAATTAACACCCTAAAGAAAGCTTTTAAAGAAATATTAAAAGAAAATTCTCTTTTTTCGAATTTGGTCCTAATATACTAAAGGAAACTTAAAAACACTTCATTTTAAGTCCTAGATATTAATTGCCTAAAAGAAAAACAACCTCAAAATTTTCTCATTTCTAGAATTAGCATTCTAAAGAAAATTTATAACGAAATATAAAATGCAACATCTCTTTTTTTTGGATTTTTGAGTTACAACACATTTTTTCAAATATAAAACAGAAAATAACAATAATAAAAGAGTCTTGACATTACTGTACAAAAGTAGAAATAAAAGACGACATAAAATGAGGAACAGACTCAAAACATAAAAATAAAACAAATCTCCTTAAGCAACTCCTGACTGAGCGATCTTGACCGGATGGTCACGGGGTGTCTGCCATGCTCCAACTTCGGTAAATAAATCCACACCTGTATGAGAAAACTTTAACCAGCACTATGTGAGATAATAACACTCCCTATTAAACACATGCAAGACATAATTGGGACTATTTTTGCAAAATGACTTATTTGGCCAAAAGGTGGCTAGAAGTGCAAAATTTGGCTAAGACCCCGCAAAGCCAAGAACTTAAGATTTACTAGGAAGACCGGACCCTATGTGGGTTGCCTACGTATCTCGCCCCGCGAGACGAGAATCAGGTTCGCGTAGTTCGGGCAGATTGGATACGGGCGAGAAATAAAAATAACAACTAATTTAAAGAAAATATGTTTTTTTCTTCTTTTCTTTCTCTTTTTTTTTTTGAAAAATGATGAAACATGTAAACTCTTTTTTTATTTTCTTTTTCCCTTTCTTTTTTATTTTTGATTTTTGAAAAATGATGAAAAAGTACAAAAATCCTTTGAATTTTTCAAGCTCTTTTTTTCTTAATAAAACGTAACAGAAAACATAATTAAGCCCCACTCGTTTTATCTTCACACTTCACCCACTCTTTTTCTTTTTTTTTCTTTCTTTTTTCCTTTTCATCATTTTTTTTTCATTTCTTCATTTACCCTCAGCTATCATTGGTCCGCCAAATGACTCTTTTACCCTTGAATAAATGCAACATGTAGCACATAAGATACATCAGGATGGTCTTTTATTTTGGGTACACCTGTCCTAGACGGACCCAACCCCTGTGTTGAGTCCCCTAAGTCAAATGCACATGATGCAAACAAACGTTCCTACTAGGGATCCGGCATGAGGCTGTGTTTTTCTAGGTTTAAATCCTGGGGTTTTGGTCTAGACTTGGGGTACCCGAGCGGACAACTGGGGCCGAGGAGGGGGCGACGTACCGGGAGCACTGAAGTCTACCCGTCCTTGTCGCTTGCCCAAACTCGTTCTATTTGGTATAATTTCTACAGAAAAAGCGGGCTACGCGAACGTATGCACCATTTCCAGAAGACTCAGATGGGTGGCATAAGAAGACAGTTATATATAATTCAAATAATATTAACGCGGTAAACAGATAGCCTTTAGCACAAAAGATTCACAGAGTACAGTAATATTAATAATAAATGAAGAAAAGTAAAAATCATTAACAAGCTCGAATTCTTGAACCCTGAACCAGAGATTCTGGGTTCGATCCTCAGCAGAGTCGCCAGAGCTGTCACACCTCCTTTTTACCCACACCCCGGAAAGGGTATAAATACAAGAGAGTTTTTCCAATTAAAGGACAATCGAAACGGGATCGTTTATTTATTAAAAATCAGAGTCGCCACTTGGAATAATTTATGGTGTCCCAAGTCACCGGTTTAAAATCCCGAATCGAGGAAAAATTGACTCTATTTACGGCCTGCGAACACAGAAATCCGGGTAAGGAATTCTGTTAACCCAGGAGAAGGTGTTAGGCATTCCCGAGTTCCGTGGTTCTAGCACGGTCGCTGTGATCATACTTGGCTTATTAAAATTACTGATTTTAGATCCTATGTGCATTTACCCCTTTACCGCTTTTTAATTAAGAAAAATATCTTGAACTGAGTCACGCGTACGTGTACCCATTTGTTTGGCACGTCAAAAATCATGTCACGCGAACGTGTCCACAATTAATAACGCTTATTATTATTAAGAAAGTTTAGCCGAAATTACGCGAACGTATACTCCGATTTTGTTTTTAGAAATCACAATCATGTCACGCGGACGTGTCCATAATCGCAATGGTATATCAAACGTACCTAAAGCAAACTACGATCATTTGTTATTTTTTATATCTAAATTATGAACTTAATACAAGGGTCATGTATGATTAAATGGTGGATGGTACACCTCGGACTATATGAACTAAATTTAATTAGTGGTTTATTAAAACAATTTTATTATTAAGAAGAATATGATCGAAGTTGCGCGAACGCATACTTTGAATTGGTTTTTAGAATCATAATTATGTCACGCGAACGTGTACTTAATCAAGATAGATTAATTAAGAACAATATTTCCGACTATTCCACATGAGACATTTGCTACAAACTGATACAACTCTCTTAAATTCACTCAAGCTAGAGGCTAATGAAGATTTTTGCGCATCGTGGATTTTCTTTACATTTGTATTGGATGTTAATACCTTACCGTTGCATTTCTATTAGTACCACAATAGTTGTATGTTGCATGTATTCGACAGGCAAGTCATTAATTCATGGAAAGCATTCAATTTGGATTATACTTAAAAAAGGTTAAGGTTCACAAATGCCTTAAACATAATCAACTTTATGTGTACTATCCATAGCAATCACAAATTAATGCTAAATACTCTTGAGTTTAAACACTTCAACGATAATGTGCAAAGATATGTCAGCTTCATGGACATATCCAGCAAATCCAAACAAATCGGGGTGCAACAAGAAAGTCATTTCAACGTAAAACATTTACAAATTAACAAATTTGTCATGGAAACGCAAACAACAGAAATCAAGAATAGAGAAACAGAACCTTTCATTGAATGACCAACCCGAGCCCACGTACAAGAAATCCGAACAGAAACTTTATCGAACCAAAACCCGAACCTCGACGGAACTGAACGGACCCAACGAACAGAGCTAGCGACCTACAGACGAGCTTTAACGGGACTCGATCTCAACAGAAACGTTACACTAAATGGAGCGACGAACTTGAAACTCAGTCGACAACCTCAAACGAACTCTCCACGAGCTTTAAACGAACTCCATTGACGAAACGAGATTCCATCGCCAGTTTCCGGCCATTTCTAGTGGTGATGGAGTTCAGTTGAAGAAGAAGAAACCGTTGGTGCCCTAGATCTATGAGGCTGATGCTTAAAGCTCTGTGATTTCGTTCAAGAACCAGAGTTCATGGGGTCGTCTTTTGTGAGGTTCAGGGATGTTGGGTTCAAGAGAGATCAGGTTTTCTTTTTAACGGTGAAGAAGCAGGAGTTCAAGGGGGGAGGTCATGTGTGTTGATTTGCGGCTGACTTCATGAAGAAGAAGCAGCAGCTCCCCGTTCGTTTGTTGGTTACTTCTTGAAGAAGACCAAGTTTTTGCCTGGGGGAGTCCTTGTTGAAAACGACGGATCCAATTTTTTGGGGTTTTTTGTTTTCTATGAAGAAGGAACGTGAGGGAGGGGGTCTGTTTTGCAGGGCTAGGGCGTTTGGAGAAGACGATACGGGGGGGGGGGGTGCTTGTTATGCGCAGCTTCTGCATATTTTTGTTTTCAGCCTTCTTTCGTTCTTCTCCCATTTTTCTTTTCTCTTTTTTCTTTGTATATTGTAGGTTTTCTTGGTAGGGTTTTTAGGTTAAGGGGTATGGGCCTAGAAATTATGGGCTTGACAATTGTGGGCTAGGTCCAAAATTAAGCCTAAAAATGGGTTGCTCGAGCCCAAGTTCTATTCTTTCGCTGCGAACGAGAATAAAATACGGGCCCATTTATTAATTATTACTACTATTCAAATAATTATTAAAATAAAACTAACCATTAAAACAAATCTATTTTTGGTATTTTCAAATATCATATTAAAATAAAAATACGATACTATTTTTGTATATATATTTTAGATTAAAAATGACTACAAAACATTAATGAACCTATTTTTGTAAATTTTTGTTTTCTTGTAATAAAATAGAGTAAAAAGAGCCAAAATTACTTGAAATATCTATATTATGCCTAAATTAAATATTTTACGCTAATATATAAAAAAATCTTGGGGAGGGTCAAAAATCATATGTCTACAGTATTCGATGTCTAATGGCCTGATTGACAGTGAATTATCCTTGTGTGCACATGTTTTGCGAGTGCTATTGTTACGTTAGATGTGCCTGCATTCAAAGAAAAATTTTAAGTTTTGTGAGAGGAGGTTGGTTCTTGCTTTGTCTGCCGGCCTTGCTCTGCTTCGTTCTGAAAGCCTTTTGAGTTCCCCTGGGTGACACTTGACTATTTATGGAAATAAAGTTGTCAAAAATATGCAATATTTGAAAAATAGAGTTATTTTAGAAATAATATATCGAGTAATTTTGATGAACCAGTGACTGTAACACATCTCAAAGGCATTGCAGCTCTCTTAGGGAATTTTGAGGGTCCTCCTCAAAATTCTTCCCCAGTTTGGTAGATGATCCTTGACTGTTTGCGGATGATGGACCCTGCTGAGCCTTCTCCGAAATTTTGAGAATCCTTCTCAAAATTCTGCCCCAGTTCTTATCTGATTACTGTCTTCTTGGCATGCGATGGCGCTGGCTGGACTTACTCCAGAATTTTGAGGACCCTCCTCAAAATTTTGCCCCAGTTTCTAATTTTGAGGGAAATGAAAATTTTATTATAATATGACCGAACTCATAAGGCTTCCTACGTATCCCCTCTTAAACAGGAATCAGATCAAGCACAGTTCAATTACATCAAATGAGGAAATGTAAAATATCTAAGCATAGTATCTCTTGACTGCGTCTGAATTGATTGGTTTTGGCCAGATTTCTCCATCCATTTCTGCAAGTATAAGTGCTCCTCCTGTCAGCACCCTATGAACCATGTACGGACCCTGCCAGTTGGGAGAGAATTTCCCTTTGGCTTCATCTTGATGGGGGAAGATTTTCTTCAATACCAGCTACCCTGGTGTGAACTGTCTTGGTTTGACCCTTTTGTTGAAAGCTCAGGACATTCTATCCTAATAAAGTTGGCCGTGGTACACTGCGTTCATCCTCTTTCCGTCGATAAGGGCCAATTTTCATAACGACTCCTTATCCACTCCGCATCGTTGAGTTCAGCTTCCTGTATGATTCTCAAAGAAGGGATTTCCACCTCAGTTGGGATGACAGCTTCGGTACCATAAACCAGCATGTAGGGAGTTGCCCCGGTTGATGTGCGAACTGTGGTGTGGTACCCCAATAGAGCAAAGGGTAACTTCTCGTGCCATTGCTTGTGGTTGTCTACCTTTTTCCTTAGTATCTTCTTAATATTTTTGTTGGCGGCTTATACGGCTCCATCCATCTGAGGTCTGTAAGCTGTGGAATTCTTATGCTTGATTTTGAAAGTTTCACATATAGCTTTCATTAGATAACTATTGAGATTGGCGGCGTTGTCAGTAATAATGGACTCGGGAACTCCAAATCGGCAGACAATACGATCCTTGACAAAATCTGCGACGACTTTCTTGGTTACAACTTTGTAGGATGCGGCTTCTACCCATTTTGTGAAGTAATCAATGGCTACCAGAATGAACCTGTGTCCGTTTGAGGCAATGGGCTCAATTGGACCAATAACATCCATTCCCCAGGCAGCAAATGACCAAGGTGAGCTTGTTGCATTGAGCTCATTTGGCGTCATTTTTATCATATCGGCGTGTACTTGACATTGAAAGCATTTGCGGACATACTGAATGCAATCCGTCTCCATGGTCATCCAAAAGTAACCTGCCCCAAGTATCTTTTTGGCCAAGATGAAACCATTCATGTGCGGATCACAGGTCCCAGCATGCACATCCTCAAGTAGCTTAGAAGCTTCCTTCGCATCGACACATCTTAGTAAACCCAGATCAGGAGTTCTTCTGTAGACGTTTCCTCCGTTGTGGAAGAAATGATTGGACAATCTTCGGAGCGTGCGTTTCTGAGTGTGATTTGCATGCTCCGGGTATTCTCCTTTTGATAAGTATTCCCTGATGTCATGGAACCAAGGCTTTCCATCTGCTTCTTCCTCGACATGAGCACAATATGCGGGCTGATTATGGATCCTCACCGGAATGGGATTAATGTAGTTCTTATTTGGATGTTGTATCATGGATGACAAAGTGGCCAATACGTCGGCAAACTCGTTCTGAATTCTGGGCACATGTCGGAATTCTACCTTTGTGAACCTCTTTCTCAATTCCTGCACATGGTGCAGAAATGGCAATATCTTGGAATTCTTGGTGGCCCACTCTCCTTGCACTTGGTGCACAAGCAAATCTGAATCACCGATTACCAGCAACTCCTGAATGTTCATGTCGACCGCCATGTTGAGCCCTAGTATGCAGACTTCATATTCCGCCATGTTGTTGGTGCAGGGAAATCTGAGTTTAGCAGATACCGAATGATGTTGACCCATTTCTGATACCAAAACTGCTCCAATGCCTACTCCTTTGAAATTTGCAGCTCCATCAAAGAACATCCTCCAACCGTCATATGCTTCAGTAATGTCTTCTCCTACGAATGATACTTATTCATCAGGAAAGTACATTTTCAAGGGTTCGTATTCTCCCCCACCGAATTATCAGCAAGGTGATCTGCCAATGCTTGTCCCTTGACCGCCTTCTAAGTTACATAGATGATATCGAACTCACTTAGTAGTATCTGCCATTTACCTAACTTCCCAGTAGGAAATGGTTTTTGAAATATGTACTTCAGAGGATCCATCCTGGATATGAGGTATGTAGTGTAGGCACAGAAGTAATGTCTCAATTTCTGGGCTATCCAGGTCAAAGCACAGCAAGTGCGTTCAAGCAAAGAATACTGTGCTTCATAAGGTGTGAACTTCTTGCTCAAGTAATATATGGCCTACTCATTTCTTCTTGTCTCATCATGTTGTCCCAAAACACATCCGAAGGCTCCATCCAACACGGATTGATAAAGTAGCAAAGGTCGTCCTGGTTTTGGCGGGACCAGAACTGGTAATGTGGACATGTACTCCTTGATCTTGTCAAAAGCTTTCTGACAATCCCTGGTCCAACTTGTCTCAGCATCTTTCCTCAGCATCTTGAAGATGGGTTCACATATGACTTTGGACTGTGCTATGAAGCGACTGATATAATTGAGACGTCCTAGGAAGCTCATCACATCCTTTTTGCTCTTAGGTGGTGGTAACTCCTAGATAGCTTTGACTTTAGTAGGATCGAGCTCGATCCCTCGGCGACTGACAATGAATCCCAGTAACTTTCCTGCGGGAACCCCGAATGTACACTTTGCGGGTTTCAGTTTCAAGTTGTACCTCATTATCCTGTCGAAGAACTTTCTCAAGTATGCTATGTGATTTGTGGCCCTCTTGGATTTGATAATGACGTCGTCCACATACACCTCTATTTCTTTGTGTATCATATCATGGAAGATGGTCATCATGGCTCTCATGTAAGTGGCCTCAACATTCTTCAGACCGAACGACATCATCTTGTAACAGTATACACCCCATGGTATAATAAAAGCTATCTTCTCTGCATCTTTTTCATCCATCCAAATCTGGTGATAACCCACGAAGCAATCTACAAAGGATTGGAGTTCATGCTTGGTGCAGTTATCGATCAGGATATGTATATTTGGCAGTGGAAAATCGTCCTTGGGACTTGCTCTGTTTAAATCCTGATAGTCAACACATACTCGGACCTTCCCATCCTTCTTCAGAACTGGCACAATGTTAGCTAACCAGGTTGGATATTCGATCACCCTGAGAACTTTGGCTTTGATCTGTTTGGTAACTTCCTTGATTTTCAGGCTCATGTTTGGTTTGAACTTTCTGAGTTTTTGTTTTACTGGTGGACATATGGGATTAGTAGGCAACTTATGAGCCACTATGGAAGTGCTCAAACCGGTCATGTCATCATATGACCATGCAAAAATGTCCTCATATTCTTTTAGGAAACGAATGTCCTCTTCCTTCTCTGTTGGTGATAAGTGAATGCTGATGCGAGTCTCCTTGACGGTCTCGGCATCTCCCAAATTTACTGCTTTTGTCTCGTCCATATTGGACTTAGGCTTATCCTCAAAATTTTCCACTTCCCTGACAATTTCCTCGGGTATCTCATCTTCTTCCTCTGAATCATTGTTCTCATGTTGCATTGACTCATTACATGTCACAGTCACTGGTTCATCAGGAAAAGTAATAATAGCATTGTGGAAAGAAAAAGTGTAAAGATAGTAGTGAATAATAAAGAGCAAATACATTTGATTAAAACTTAAGAAATTGTTCAGACAAAGCACGGCTCGATGTATCGAGCATTTATTTTGAAACAAGTAAAGATTAAGACGAAACTATAAGACATTTTAAATGCCTAAAATGGCTATAGAAGTAAATCCTGCCAAGCTACCTATGGACTCGGCGGGCTCGGGATGGGGTGGTGGTTCAGTTTCTGAGAACAACTCCCTTTTCCACGGTCTGAATAGTGAGGCCTTCTTCCTCCTCCTTAATTATGGCAAAACAATCCATGTCCTCGTCTTCCAAGAATAGATCCTTTAGCCCAGCTAGTGCTTTTTCTTCTGCAATTCCCCATAGAGTGTCGGCTTAGTGGAAAGCTTGTTCCAAATGTGGCACTGGCTGCTCAAGAGGGTAATATGGTCCATGCCATGGAGGCGACCAATTCCTGTACTCTTGCCATGTGTACTGGTATCTGAGCCTAAAAGCAGTACTATGATTTTTCAGTTGTATTGGTTTGGTGATACCTTGGAGGTTCTTTCCCAACCCTTTGCCAGGGTCATATCCGGACCATGCTAGGAATCTTTCTATCTTGTTACTCCACCACTTATCCTTCTCGACGGCATTGATCCGTTCGATGTGATGATAGGTTTCCCCTCCTAGCCTTCTTCTATGTCCAATGGCCGGGATGGTTTTGCTAGTGTAGATGGGGTTACTTCCATCTCCATGAATGATTACTTCCTGGAGGTTCCATTCAAACTTTACGACTTGATGTAGTGTGGAAGGCACGGCTCCAGCAGCATGGATCCATGGTCGGCCCAACAGAAGATTATATGAGGATGGTATGTCAAGCATTTGGAATTCGACGTCGAACCAAGTTGGCCCCATCTGCAAGCAAAAGTTGATTTCTCCGATCGTGGCCCTCTGGGGCCCATCGAAGACCTTCACATTCATGCTTCCTACCTGTATCTCATGGAAACCTTTGTCCAACCTCTTCAGAGTGTCCAATGGACAAATATTTAGGCTCGAACCTCCATCAACCAAGACCCTAGTAATGAACTTGTCTTCAAATTGCATTGTGATATGCAATGGCCGATTGTGATTCAAACCCTCAGGCGGTAGCTCATCTTCAGGGAAGATAATCTTATGACTGTCCAGCACTTGCCCAACCATGTTGGCCATTTCTCCACCAGTGATGTTATTGGGTACATAAGCCTCACTCAGTACTTTCATCAAAGCATTCTTGTCTGCCTCTGAATTCTACAATAGTGAAAGGATAGATATCTGCGCAGGGACTTTGTTCAGATGGTCAACGACAAGGTATTCTTTTGCCTGCACTTTCCTCCATAGGTCATCTGTCCCGGTATCAATGATAGGCTGTCTAGTAGCGGCCTCCTTACTTGAACCTCCCAGGTGTTCGGGTGTATAGACTCTTCCAGTTCTAGTCATCCTTTGTGCAGCATCAGATTCCTCTACCTTGGCTTTCCCCTTCTGTCGAGCCTCAGCAACATAGTCCCAGGGTATTGCTTTTGAGTTGTATAGTGGTGTTGTTGATACTGTCACAGTAAAAGGTGTGACCACTTATACTTTAAATAGAATGGAGGTGGCTGCAGGCGGAGCTACTTCTACCTCAAATGGAACTAATGCAGTTACCTTAACATCAATAGGTGCTTGAGTTTGAACCACAATAGGAGTAAGTGTAGCTGCAACCTTAAAGTCACTACCTTCTCAAATGAGCCCGATTGACCCCTCAAGGTCTCATTCTTCATTTGTCTCTATCACATGTACACCATCACTTCTGTGATCAGGGAGGGGATTGTTGCGGACATTGGGCGTGACTTCATTTGCTTGTATGACCTTGTTGTCAATGAGTGTCTAGATCTTATCCTTCAATGTTCGGCACTCAACAGTGATGTGCCTTTTTCATACCGGAATACTATGCACAAGTTGTTACACCCCATATTTTCATACATGAAAATACACTATAAATAAATTAATGAGAGCCCGGAAGTGAGATGTCACGTCCCACAGTATTACATTACGGTGATGTCACATTTCGCAGTATTAAGTTACGACGATGTTGCATCCAGAAGTATTGTATGTTAAAATTTCATTTTCAGTTAACCGATGTAAAACTCGGGGATGAGATCATCTTGACGTTAACGTACTTACGCTATTTATGGCAAGCAATAAAAAAGTGTTTGTAAGAACAAGAGGGTACACGGATTAAAGAAAACGTATTTCGTTGAAAATGGTCAATTTGGAATAAAATACGGGTCGAGTGATAATACCCGATAAGTATGAATTAGTACCATGCAAGGAGTCATATGACCACGATAGTATAATATATAAAGTATACATGAAGTATTTTAAAAATAAATAGAATTTTAAGTAATTTGTGGTAATTTTTAAATTATGGGGATAATAGATTAATTACCGGATAATGAAACATTACCCGATTAACTAATAAGTGGATGAATTAAAATTACCCCACCTAAGGGGTTATGTGGCAGCACCCCAATCCTAATTAAGTGACTCATTATAGACTTGGATAGATGGCATGGTTAGAGGGATTAGGATAGCTTAGGTGTCCAACAAGTAGGACACACCCCAAAAGCATTCTATATTTAATAAAATTATCACTTACTTCACATTCTTGGAATGAAAATTCACGTTTCATGCCAACAAAATTGATATCTTGTAGAGATGGCTGATCGTGATCTCTTTAAAGAGCAAAACAAATTCGTACCAAATTTTTTTTATAGCGTTGGTTGGTTGATATTGTAAAGCGTAAATTGCACTTTCGATTTTTGGGTTCTAAATTCAATCCATGAAGATTTCCAACGGGATAATTATATGGAGTTGTTCTTATTCCAGGTATGTTAAGGCTATCCCTTCTTTCTTTTGGCATGATCTATACGATACGAACGAAACGTGCAAATGCACAAACTCCACGAATGACTCTATTCATAGAAGTATTAGAGATATCTATGTTCTTGAATTTCCGTGTGTCATAATATTTTATTATTTGTTCATGGGTCTCAGAAAAAAATACGAAAGTTGAAAAGAGTTTACTTTATGATATTACTCAAAGGCAAAATGGTCTTATGAAGCTCCGAAAGATTTTATTAACGTACTTTTCATGCATTGCATTCATGTGTATTGACCCGTGACCATATGGCATTATATACGCGTATATATGTAAATATATGTATATGGGATATGGGAAAATATTACGGCGTTATATACGCACCACCACCCAATCAGCTGGTATATGATAATGATGTTGCCCACAGTGGATGAAATATGATCCAAACGGCATTATATGCGCGTATATATGTATGTATATATATGTATATGGGAAATGTTATGGCATTATATATGCACCACCACCTGATCAGCTGGTATACGATGATGATTTTTCCCACAGTGGCCAATATGATATGATGGGATGTCCTCAGAGGCTGATGATGTTATGAAACATATACCTGTGCACGACATGACATTCATACGCATATGCTTGATGCTAAAAGTAATTTATGAGTTACAAAGTTATTTAGACTTACAAGTTAAGTCATGTACTCTATATGTCTTCCATGTCTCTTATGTATTTATTTATATGCTTTATATACTCCTTACATTATTCGTACTGATGTCCCTTTTGCCTGGGGACACTGAATTTCATGCCCACAGGTCCCGATAGACAGGTCAAGAGTCCTCCAAGTAGGCTATCAGCTCAACGGAAGATGTTGGTGCACTCCATTTGCTTCGGAGTTGCTCATTTGATTAGTATGATTTAGACGTGTATTGTTTGGTATGGCGGGACTCTGTCCTGACCTTTATGACATTTATGTACTCTTAGAGGCTTGTAGACATATGTCGTGTACGTGAAAGATTGTACGACATTGTCGGCCTATGTTTTGAGTTTATAAATGATTTTGTTGGCCTATTAGGCCCGTATGACACGTGTATATGATGATGTAATAATAAAGATATATTACGTTGGTACTCGGTTGAGTAAGGTACCTGGTGCCCGTGGCGGCCCATTGGTTTGGGTCGTGACAAAAGTGATATCAGAGCAGTTCTGTCCTAGAGAGTCTACAAGTCGTGTCTAGTAGAGTCTTGTTTATGGGTGTGTCATGCACCACACTTATAAGCAGGAGGCTACAGGGCATTTAAGACTGTCACTCTTTCTTCTTACTCTAGATCGTGTGGTAGAGCTCACTTATAAGAATTCAAATTCCGAAATTCTATTTTATTCATAATAAGACGATACCTACATCCAGAAAGGAGGATGGAAAGAGAGATAGTTGTGGAAGTGCTGAGTCAGAAGAATTGGATTTTTGTATAATGCCTACAATAAGTAAATGTGAGGTTTTTAGCAGATCATGGGTATATTGAAAGGTGTAAGCTTCCTGATAAGAAGCCATAAGGCAAGAATGTCTATCCATCTTTATGGTGAAATACAACGAGAGATTAAGAAGATAAATACAAGTTTCAATAAGTAAAAGAAGCAAGATGAAGAAGGGTATGAGGCGCCCAGTTAATAAAGGTTAACATCGCTTATAATTGAGGCAGAGGAACATAGGCTTTTTGAGTTATATTCAATAGTAACAGAGGTATATACAATTGGTCTCACCCCTTCAAGATATGCCCTATGGGGGTTAACAAAAGTAGTATAAGAAGATATGATGGATGTATTGATTGCGTCAGTTGACATTTCTGAAGGATATTGCAAATGTGCTAATAGATCTCTTTATAAGACACCTAGATGGTGCACTCTAAAATAGTGAAGCCAGATATGAGTACTACAAAGTCACGCACTATAAGCCTTGAAGGGATAAATATTACCTTAGTGTGGCTCATGTCCCTAGTAAAGCGAAAACGTTAAGCAACTTGAAGAGCTACTGGATGGAGCAAAGGAAAGCTAAAATTGAAAGAATGTCGTATTGAAGTTTTCATAAGAAAAGGGATATGTAGAAGTATTAGCAGAGTAATGAGAAGAGAGATAAGGAAGCATTATGAATAAGGTGTGACACATGGATGAAAACGGTAGAGTGTTACAAAACCTATAGTCAAATAAAGGAAGAGACGAAAAGTGATGGGCCTTAAGACAACAAAGGAGTTCGAGAAATAAGTTCGTGAATCCAACTCGACTACCAGAGGGGAGAGTTAATCCCCAGAATAATAGAAATCAATATGGGCTGGTAAACAAGATAAACTAAATATGAATTAGGGACTGAATGATTGGAAAGTACTCGGCATTATGGTAATTTTAGATTTCATTCCGGCGGTAATAGAATGGACCACAGAAGAAGATTCATGAGAAATTCACAGAATGGTCATTCAGGAAGACGCTTCCCTAAAGCAAGCAATGTTAGCAAAGTTAAGCTTAAGGGACTATATGTACCAGTTACATTAAGTGTCACCCTTGCGAGTAAGGGAATTTGTCATTCTTGGTACAGAAGGATTTCCGCAAGGCGAGTAAGGATCATTGATGTTGAGAAACGACGCCAAAGATGAAGAGGTAAAACATCTATAGGTAGATCCTCGTGGCCTCAGCTTTTAGTACACCTCTAAAGGGGGTAACATGGAGTGTTGTGGCATTAAGTCAGAATTAAGTGGTTCTAGTAACTATGGAATGGTAAAGGAAGAATGCGATAAATGAAAGAGGAATGAGATGGCACTTATCCAAATCTTACAGATACGCTACGATTCAAGAATATTGTGTAAGCAAGACGTCAAGGAGAGGAAGTAAATGTTCCTGCCCGAGCTGTTATTAATAAATAAGAAGCCAGTACGAGATATAAGTTAAAACAAAGTAAATAACCCAAGAAAGATTACGAGGAATATTAATGTGAGAATGGGCCAACGAGTAGTTAGTAGTTGGTCAGGAAGATCCCAGTTATGTCTAAACAGGAAGTTACAGACGAGTCATCAGATCGTGTAAGATAAACATAGTTGAACCCAACATGGAGAATTTAGCCTCGGAGAATATCATTATAATACTTGAGATATATTCAAACAAGAGTTGGGGTAGTTAAAAGTACCGTATGAGGTTACGAGGATAAAATAAAGTGCTACTGGGAAGGCAGTCAAATTATTAGTTCAGGAGCAACCATACAAGCACAAGGGCATGGAAGTAAGCAACTACGGATGATTATAAGCAAGAAAGGACATCAAAATGGTCCGTAATAAGCTCACAGCTTTACAAGAGTCAAGGGTTCTCCCTAAGTACTATAACGAAAGACTAGCTAAGGAGATAAGAAAGAAAGCTTCAATCTAAGCAAAACGACCTAAAGAGGAAATAATCGTGTAATAACAATCTCACAACAAAGAAGAGATAGTCAACATTCGAGGACGAATGTTCCAAAGGGGGGGAATGATGTTACACCCCATATTTTTGTACATGAAAATACTCTATAAATAAATTAATGAGAGCCCAGAAGTGAGATGTCATGTCCCGTAGTATTACATTATGGTGATGTCACATTTCGCAGTATTAAGACCCTGAAGTATTGTACGTTAAAATTTCATTTTCAGTTAACCGATGTAAGACTAGGGGATGAGATCATCTTGACGCTAACATACTTACACTATTTATAGCAAGCAATAAATAAGTGTTATGAAGAATAAGAGGGTACACAGATTAAAGAAAATGAGTTTCGTTGAAAATGGTCAATTTGGAATGAAATATGGGTCGAGCAATAATACCCGATAATTATGAATTAGTACCATGCAAGGTACCATATGACCATGATAATATAATATATAAAGTATATATGAAGTATTTTAAAAATAAATAGAATTTTAAGTAATTTGTGGTAATTTTTAAATTAAGCGGGTAACAGATTAATTATCGGATAACGAAATATTACCCGGTTAACTAATAAGTGGATGAATTAAAATCATCCCACCTAAGGGGTTATGTGGCAACACCCCAATCCTAATTAAGTGATTCATTAAAACTTGGATAGATGGCATGGTTAGAGGGATTAGGATGGCTTAGGTGTCCAACAAGTAGGACACACCCGAAAAGCATTCTATATTTAATAAAATTATCACTTACTTCACATTCTTGGAATGGAAATTCACGTTTCATACCAAAGAAATTGATATCTTGTAGAGATGGATGATCGTGAGCTCTTTAAAGAGCAAAACAAATTCGTACCAAAAAAATTTATAATGTTGGTTGGTTGATATTGTAAAGCATGAATTGCAAATTCAATTTTTGGGTTCTAAATTCAATCCACGAAGGTTTCTAACAGGATAATTATACGGAGTTGTTCCTATTCCAGGTATGTTAAGGCTATCCTTCTTTCTTTTGGCATGATCCATACGATACGAACGAAACGTGCAAATGCACAAACTCCATGAATGACTCTATTCATAGAAGTATTAGAGATATCTATATTCTTAAACTTCCGTGTGCCACAATATTTTATCATTTGTTCATGGGTCTCAGAAAAAAATACGAAAGTTGAAAAAAGTCTACTTTATGATATTACTCAAAGGCAAAATGGTCATATAAAGCTCCAAAAGATTTTATTAACGTACTTTTCATGCATTGCATTCATGTGCATTGAACCATGACCAGATAGCGTTATATACGCATATATATGTAAATATATGTATATGGAATATGGGAAAAGGTTGCGGCGTTATATACGCACCATCACCTGATCAGTTGGTATATGATGATGATGTTGCCCATAGTGGCTGAAATATGACCCAAATGGCATTATATACGCGTATATATGTATGTATATATATGTATATGGGAAATGGAATTATATACGCACCACCACCTGATCAGTTGGTATACGATGATAATTTTGCCCACAGTGGCAATATGATATGATGGGATACCCTCAGAGGTTGATGATGTTATGAAACATGTACCTATGCACGGCATGACATTCATATGCATATGCATGATGCTAAAAGTAATTTATGATTTACAAAGTTATTCAGACTTACAGGTTAAGTCATGTACTCTATATGTCTTCCATGTCTCTTATGTATTTATTTATGTGCCTTACATACTCAGTACATTATTCGTACTGGCGTCCCTTTTACATGGGGACACTGCATTTCATGCCCGCAGGTCTCGATAGACAGTTCAAGAGTCCTCCAAGTAGGCTATCAGCTCAGCGAAAGATGTTGGTGCGCTCCATTTGCTTTGGAGTTACTCATTTGGTTAGTATGATTTAGACATGTATTGTTTCGTATGGCGGGACTCTGTCCCGACCTTTATGACATTTATGTACTCTTAGAGGCTTGTAGACATATGTCGTGTACGTGAAAGATTGTATGTCCTTGTCGGCCTATGTTTTGAGTTTATAAATGATTATGTTGGACTATTAGGCATGTATGACAAGTGTATATGATGCTGTAATAAGAAAAATACGTTACATTGGTACTCGGTTGAGTAAGGTACCGGGTGCCCATCGCGGCCCGCCAGATTGGGTCGTGACACAAGTTTGTTTTGGATTGACCCATTAGGATGGATTTTCTAGTGCTACAGCGAGAACAAGAGTGACGTAGCCTGTGGCTTTCAACCTTTCATACAGTTGGTCGATGGGCTCAGTAATAGCAGTGTATTGTTTGGGTGGCTTGCTTTCGAAATTGGGTCTTGGTCTTGGATAATTTTGGCGAGCTGGTGGTAATTGAAAGTGAGATGTTTGAGAATTATAGGTGTGATGGACAGAGGCTGGTTGGGAATATCTAGGAGATAAATGCTGATATGTAAGCGGTAATGCTTGGCATGTAGGCAGGGGTGTTTGATATGTGGGTGGAGGTTTCTGATATATGGGTGGAGGTGTTTGATATGTAAGTGGAGATTTTAGGCCCTGAGCCACCATTACTGCCCCAATATCTTTCTTCTTCAATATGCCACCTGGTTGTAATGCCTTATTTGTGGCCTGCAGTGCCTCAAAATTCGTTACTATCCCGCTCTTGATTCCTTCCTCGATCCTTTCCCCGAGCTTGATGATATTAGAGAATTTGTGATTTTTGATGACCATCAGTCTCTCATTATATTGTGGATCATATGCCCTGATGAAGAATTTATTCTTCTGTTCTTCGTCTAAAGAGGGCCTGACCTTGGCCGCTTCCACCTGCAGCGAGTAGCGTACTCACGGAAAGTCTTAGTAGGTTTCTTCTTAAGATTCTGAATGTAAAAGACATCTTGTGCATTCTCTGTGTTAAACCTGAACCGGTCCATGAACTCCGATGCCATGCTTACCCAGTTAGTCCATTTCTTGGGATTCTAGCTAATATACCAAGACAAAGCATCCCTAGTAAGGCTCCTAACAAAGAGCTTCATCCGGATCTTTTCATTTTTCCCGACTCCAACAAGCTTTTCACAATAGGTCCTTAGATGAACCCTGGGATCACCTGTACCATCGAACATCTCAAACTTGGGAGGTTTGTACCCCTCTGGTAGTTCGACATTCGGCTGTATGCACAGATCTTCATAGCTCAAGCCTTCCATTCCTCTGTCGCCTTCAACACGTTGAACTCGGCTCGTTAGCTTCATGAGTTCTTCAGCCATGTTCTTGATGAGAAGGTTCTTCTGGGAGGATTCCAGTGCACAGGAGATGGGTTGGGTAGAATGTGGTATAGTTTCCACATATATAGGGTTGCTTTGATGGGTGCCAGGAACTTGGGTATAGTGGTGGACATTGGTGGAGTTTTGGGGATCGGGAATGAGTGGTGGTGTGTTCTGGGGAGTGTGGTAACTAGTGGTTGGTGGGTACGGAATTAGTTGATTATGATGTTGTGGTGGTGTTGGTATTGGCAGTGGATTGATGTTTTGGGGTGGAGTTGCGTATTGATTTGGTGCGGGAGGATTTTGTAATTGTTTGTTTTGTGTGTTCTGAGGAGGTGTCGGGTTCTTTGTGTTTTGTTGGTTGATATCAGGGACATTGAGGGTAAGTGACAGGTTTGCCAAATTGCGGACCTGCTCGACTTCTCCTTGTAGTTCTATTATCTTTTGTTCCAGTCCTAAAACCAGATGTTTTGGGACCGGAGTACTACGACCATCTGAAGTCTCTGTGTCTTCAACATTTTCCTTTCGGATTCCACTTAAGTCATCCATCTTTGTCTTTCCTTTACTCTTTGTATTTCTTGTGGGAGGAGGAGATGGAGGGCCTCTAGATCTAGTATGATACGCTGATGAGGCCAGTATGAGTGAACCAACCTAAGGGGATGAGAATAATAATAAAAATAAGCAAAAATAAAAGGTAACAAGTTAGTGAGGATTCTGAAATGTTTGCAGTATTTAAACACATATTGCGAAATGTAAACTCGCGTCTTAATTTGGGAGCCTCGTTGCGCCCGAAGTAGGCCTAACGATAAATAAATTTGGATAACTTCAAATGCCAATAAATGCTTCATTTCATAATATAAAAATAGACGAATCCCAAAACGACACTAATATAATAATAAAATAAGTCACTACTGGCACTTCGCCTTATTACATTTTTTAGGAAAAACAAGTAAATCTAATCTATTTGGTCCCAGAAGGACCTTCCCCAGATTCGATTTTTCGGACTCCATCATACAGATCTCCCAGCTTGCGTAGTCCCAGCAGCAAGTAGGCTCTGGCTAGATGTCCTCCCTCAACTCCTTCAGCGTTCTGACAATTTCCAATCCTCTTTATGAATTTGTCCTCCAGTTCCACTATTCCTCGCTCCAGATATTCCAGTTTCCTGTTGGAAGTGATTGCCATCTCTTTCCACTCCTCGATCAGCCTCACATTCCTCTCATGTATTTCTCGGTGCTTATTCTCAAAGTTGTGGACCCATTTGCGCAACCTATTGTACTTGACTTGAGCTTCAGCTTCCTCATCTATGATTTTGTTTCCCCGACCGGCCCCTAGTGTCACCATCCCTTTCAGATTGTCCTCCAACCATGCCGGGTAGAGAGGCTCGCACCCTGCATGATACCTGTCTGGATCAACGGTGCTTTTCTCCACAATGATTTTGCAATGCCACATGTGTTGAGCTTGGCACTTGTAAGGGACGTCGTCATCTTGGAAATCTGCCCTGAAATGGCTCATCTTGACAACCCTTGGTACAACCTGTTTCCTGCCTGCTTGCCTTATAACTCGCATAGGGACATATGGTTATATCCCTCTCAACCCGATCAGCACCAAGTATGGAGCATCCCTGGACCTTATAATAAACTCGTCTGTTAGGAACTATTCAACCATCCACTACACCTATTCCTCAGTCAGATTGTTGAAGAACTCTACCCATTCCCTGGTGCTTTCCGGCTGGGCAAATCTGTCTGGAATGTATGTCATCTTCTTAGGGTGATGGAAGGCAATGTGGTCGTTCCAAGCCCTTCGCAGAAATTCTTGACGATAGTGACTCTTTTGGAGATGCTCCAACAACCATAACTGCAGCAATAAATTACAACCCTCAAAATGCTTGACCTCTCTTTGACAGCGCTCCAGGGCCCTGTAGATGTCGGCTATGATACTATGGTATATGTCTGTCCATTAATCCCTTCCATTAGATTCTTGGCGACCATGGCCAACCTAGTGTGGATTCTTCCCTTTTTCACTGGGAACACTATCAGGCCTAGAAAGCACACAATGAATACAAACACTCTACGGTGGATGTGACCCAGAGAAGTGAGGGAGATCTCATCATGGTAAGTGCGGAAAGACTTGCTATGGCCATACCTCTCGTACAAATATTCGAAAGGTATGTAGGAATCCTTCAAGCACACTAGATCGACATTCTTTTTCAGCCCCATCATCTTCAAAAATCCCCTGCATGTACGGTTTTCTAGTACCAAAAGCCCAGGACTGTCCCAAGTCAATCCCACAAGTCCTCCTATTTCCTCTAAAAGCGGTGTCATCTCTATGTCACCAAAACGGAACATAGCTCTTTCACTATCCCAAAATAAGGTGGCAGCCTCGATCAACTTTTTGTTTGGTTCAATATCTAGCAAGGAAGGCAAGTTACCCAGGTACTTTTTCACATGCTTCTTGTCACTTGAGGAAAGGTCCTCCCACCAATATAGCGTAAGCCATGCTACATGAAATGCACCCGCCATTCACGATATGTTCTATTTAACCTTGTTGGAAATTAGAAGTCGGGTCACATGAAATGTACACCCGAATTTGGAAATTGTGTATCGCAACTACATCATGGGAACCATACCAGTAGTCGTGATAATTTACTTACGCGCCGAAAAGTTTGCCTACCCATATGATGACGGCCTAAACATGCTACTAACGGAATATTGAAAGAAAAAGCATTCTGATTATGTTTTTGCAATCACATTTAAAGAGAAACAAGGGTTTCGCTGTACCAACTAATGAGATTGGTAAAACACAATGTTGTTCTTAACAAATGTATACTACTGTCACTTTTGTGCTCATTAAGTAAACATACAAATAATAGACATACGAATCCAACCACTGACAGTCCAATATTCGAATCCAAATTAAGCATATGATTCAACTAACTAGACGTGTGATTCCAATTCACTCTCAGTTAGTTCAAGTAGACATACGAGCAGACACATTCAAAATCGTATATAACAAGTCACAGAATCAAAACACCAAACACAATTAACACTAGAATGATAAAGGATTGAAGAATTGGACCTTAACGTGCAAAACTTTTCGATTAATCGGGAAGGTGCAAATACAATGCCTCAAATCTATTGGATCCGATTGCAAAGAACAGCATCAAAATGATTCAAGAGCCACTAATAGGAACATGCACGACACGACTTGAACCTCCAATCGGTGACAAACTCGAATCAACCTCGGCTTAACTCCATCCCCACACTCGAAAACCAAAAATCAGAACTAAATGAAGAAACATAAACGTCTAATAGGCAGTGACTATTTTGTGGTAGCGATTAAATAGGTGGTTGTGTGTCCTTGTTCATGGTGGCATATTTGAGTATTTGAAGATGTTAGAAGATAGAATAAAGCAGCGGCTAATTATTCACTATTCTCCTCATTCTTTTAGATCGAAGCTTCGCTTGCCGTGGACCGGCGATGACTGGAGAAGATAAGACGATGGATGGCTGTTGACTTCTTCTATGCATGCGCGTTTCTGATGATGTTTGGTTGTGAAGTGAAGAAGAAGGAGCAGAGACGAGTGGGGCTGCTGTGTTCTGCTGGTGGTCTTGGTTGCTTAGGGTATGGAGGAGATGAGGAGTTCTTCTAGGGTACTTGGTGTTCTTTGTTAAGAAGAAACTGATGGGTTCCTAGCTCTAGAGTTTATTTTGGTTTTTCAGGCAGACGATCATTGTCTCTCAAGATCAGAAACGGCTGGTTAGGTTCCTTGTTAGATCTAGGGTTTAACTACTTAGGTGTAAGGAAGATGAAGCCCATGTACAGGGTGGGGGTCGTTTTTTTGTTCTCTGCGGCTGAATGCTTCCAAGACTAGGTTAGGGTTTTTTAAAGGTGAAGGGTTTAATGGGTATTGGGCCTGTCTTGTTTGGGCCAAGTCCGAATTGGGTCCTAAAAGTGGGCTCTAAGAATCTTAAAATTGTGGTCCAAAACCTTAGTTAACTCTCTTTAATAAAGATAAAAATACTACATAATGTAAAAACTAATTCTAATTAATTAAATTAAACTATATTAAAACGCGAAACTATTTTTTTTATTTTCAAGATTATATAAGATAAAAATAAGGTACTATTTTTGTATTTTTTTGTGAAAGGTATTTAAACTAACAGCAACTAAAAAAAGAAATATTTTTGTAATTTTTATTTTTTTGATAAAATAAAGTAAAAGAGTAAAAACTAATTGAAATATCGATATTAGGCCTAAACTAAATATTACGCTAAAATGGGTGAAATCTCGGGGAGGGTCAAAAATCACATGTCTACAGCTGCCCCTCTTTGACTTGAAACACGAAGTATTTTCTGACAATGAACAACTAGACAGCTTTTTTGACCCGACCCTTGAAACACGATCTCTATTGCGTGTTGTTACCCGTCCCTTCTTAATGGACCTGGAGGGATTTAAGACCTCTACCTATAGGTGGTTCTAGACATAGCCCTAAGGTTTTAAAGGTGAAAATTCTAAGGCAACAGGCAAAACAATTAGGACTTTTAGCACATAAGATAAAAAGGAGCAATTAGAGGCTCAAAGTTTCCTCCTCAAACAAGGCACATACACAGCACGACTCAAGCACAATTAAGGTCTTTTATTAAACAGTATCTTAAGGTAGGATATCTAGGTGAATACGCAGAAGACAAGCAATTTATTTTTATAAACTCAGGAGTAGTGACCTTACCAGTTGCCTATTGGTTTCTTAAAGCCTGTTAGGATCAGAAAATATTAAGTCATAGAAAAACAATTTCAGAGTTGCAAGTTTTGAAAAATGCCCTAGAGGCTTGCCTAGATGCGGAATGTTGATGACTGCATTTTGTATAAGAATAGGGCAGATTTTAAAACAGACTTTTAAAACCTATAGGCATGCTGTCTAGTAACAGATTAAAGCAGTTTTAAAAGACTCGTTTCAGAAATATAAACTACTTAATTAAACCAATTCAGAAGTGAACTAAGCATTAACCGGATTGAGTTATTTAAACTAAACTTAGGCGAGATCCATAGGCAGGATTTAATATTGTTCCCTATAGGCATGATATCTAAGTTTAATACTGATTTTAAAGACTTGCAGGCATGGAAACATACACAAACCCTTGTTATAACAGAAACTGGGTTAAATTACATCCTATAGACATGACATCTATTTGTTAAGCCGATTTTAAGACCTGCAGACATGATTTCTATTTGGTAAAGCAATCAGATTTAAACGTAAAGTCCTTTGAGCATGATTTCTACTTGAAAAAGCAATCAGATTTAAATACAAAGTCCTATGAGCATGATTTCTACCTGTATTACCCCATAAACATATATCTACCCATCCCTTTCACTAATTACCCTAATATTGTTTACAAGTTATTATAGACAATATGACTGAATTACATAAGTAAATAAGAAAATAAGAAGCTAGTCTATAGGGAGCCTTCAATTAGGCCTAGATTTTCAAAGACTCCAATAGCCTCAAATGCCTCAGTCCATGGACAAAATCATAGTCTAGGTGCATCAAAGTTACCTAAGGATCTCAAGGATCCCGGGCAGTGCTTATACCTAGACTTGGTAACCAGAATTGAATAAGTGCAGTATGGAAGGGCCAACCTCAGTATGCCAGAGTTCAGAGGGTTCTCAAGAGTATCCCAAGGTAGTACACATATTGGAGGGGGCAGAACTTATTGACTTAGGAGTAGAGTGAAAGTGCTTGATATAAGTTGAAAGGTTGTAGTGAAAAACTATATTTAAAAAGGAAGTTTGTTTGAAAAATGATTTAGTAAAACCACAGAGGCAGTTTGAAAAGAAGTTGGAGTAATGAACAAAAGTCCAAACACAACATCTTTAAGACAGATTCATACACAGCCATGAGTCATAGCATTAAGGCAAGTTCAGTAGTCAAAACAGGGGTCAAGGGATTTGGGATACATAGAACACTTGATTGTGAACACATAATCAAGCAAAGGTCTAGGAATTGGTATAGACATGCTCAGAAATAGATGACCAGACATAGTCACGGAATCAAACATAGAGAACAAGTTCACATACAGGGGTGATAGAGATTTAGGAATACATGGAACACATGGTGGTAAACACATAGGGATAATTGGCGCAAACATGTTCAGAAACAACACAGAGGGGTAACATACTGATCTTAAGGAAGGGGAGTACATAATAATGTAAACATCAACTACAAGTTTCCCAACAAAACCATAAATAGAAGCAAACAAGAAATAGGATGAACTGAAACAATAAAAGAATCGTATTGTTGTTGGAACTTTGAATTGAAACTAGAACATACTAGTAAAGAGGACAGTAAGCAAAGTGAAAGAGCAAGAGAACATAATGGTTAGCCTTGGCTTGCAGCCGGCTAACTTAGAGTAGTAGCAAGCAACACAAAAGAGAGCATAATATTTTAAGTGTGAGAGAGAGAGTTTTGAACCAAGAGTGTTCGTGTGTTGTGTTAATGAAAGACTAAGGTATTTATAGTTTAAAAGCATGTAGCAAATAAGGTAAAAAATCAGTGTCCATCAGCAATTATGGAGCTCAGAATCAGTCAGTCAGGAAATCAAGGCAATTACTCACTTTAATTGAGGAGTTAACTTCAAACGGTCATAGACATATGACAAGTAAGGAAGGAAATCGTATAAGGCTGAACATGACAAATAAGGAAATATTTTCTGCATAGTACAAGTACACAATAGGTAATAGAGGCTAGGTTCAGCATATTTCAATCAAGGAAAGTTTTAAGAAATCAAGTAATAGCATAATTGACCATAGAATAAGGTCAGAAAACATTCTACAAGGCAAAAATCAGTAGAGATATCATGCGGAATCAGTGAAAAATCAATCACAAAGATTTGAGGATTCAAAAATAGAAGATAGTACTGATTTAGCACCTCTTTATAAGAACAAACACATGGTAAGCAAACTCAGAACCCTAAGAGGTCGAGTAGGGCAAGAATCATATATAAAATTAGGGATTCATGTAGAGCATAGTCCGAATTAGCAGGCTAAGCATGATATAGGTAGGGAAGAGTTAGAGCATTGGTGAACAAAGTAGGGCAAAATCACCCAATAGGCAGGGATAACCACAATTAGGAACCCTAACAAGCAAACATAGGGCAAAAATCACAGAATCATAAAAACATACAGATTAACTGAACATGTTATCAAACAAAACTCAAAAACCCAAGATTGGAACTAAGAAATTAGGGTTTTCAACATAAGCGGGTTGAAAAAGGAGTAAAATCACAGAATCAGTCGAAATATGCAAGAGATAGAAGTTTAAGCATAAAGAATCGATTTAAACAAAGTGTAGAAGAAGTTCCGAAAACCCTAGTTTGAGAAGAAGATAAAAATACTTGTAATCGATGATTTTTGTAAAAGAGCTTCAAGAACAGTGTAAAATATCAAAAGAACAGACTCAGATTTTTTGAAAAATCATACAGATCTTGGAGTTGTAAACAAAAATTAGATTTTCAGAAGAAATCCAAGTAAAGATGGAAGAACCTATTTAGAAACCCAAAGACCGTAACAAATACAGCGTGATTGTGCTCTAAATCACACTGGAGTAGCCATGAACAGCCAAATAGCAAACCCTAGATACAACCCGGTGTGGCCCAGGGCCCTTGAAGGCCTCAGAGAAGATGAACATGGCAATAGAGGAGCCATTGGAGGCTTAAGAGTTGCAGGTTGGTCACCGGAGAAGGCCGGAGAAGGGAGGTGGTTGAAAGGGGCTAAGGTTAGGTTGAGAGAAGAGAGGAGATGAGAGAATACAGAGGCGGCGGAGTTTTGCAAATGAGATAGGGTTAGGGGTTGTTGGAATTAAAAAGGAAAGGATTGATACGGGCCATTGATATGAGAGATCAACAGCCATGATTTAATTGATGTTGGGTCGGGTAGGCGGGTTTAGGGTTTGGGTCGGGTGTTTTAATGTGAAATTGGGTTGGGGTTAGGGTTCAATTTGGACTACAATTGAAAGCCAATCTGGCTATATTTTAAATAGCCACTTTTTCCCTATTTAATTTATAATAAATAATAAATAATTTATGGAAAATAATTTTATGTACCAAAATGATTGAAAATTTATATTTAACACTTTAAAAATATGGGGACCAATTTTACGTAGATAAAATATAATTATATATTAAATGGGCTAATATTACAATTATATGCAATTTAGGTTAAAAATACCAAATGCAATTATAAAAATGCATTAAAAAAATATATTAACCATATTTTGGCATAAGTATAGAAATTAAATGACTAAATTATCATAACAATAATTTGGGGGATAATTATTGGGGATTTTATGAGTAAAAGGGAAGGAAATAAATCAGTTTAAATCCTTAAAATTATGGAAAAAATTATAAAAACCTTGTTCATGCTTATATATGCATATATATATATATATATATATATATATATATATATGCTATTTTGAAGGTATTTATTTATGTTTAATATATAGGGAAAAATTGGGTATCAACAGTGGTGTCCGTTAGGATTATGGAAAACCCGATGGACTTTGGATAAGGCTTATCTTAAAGGATCATTATGTGGACAACATAACTGATCCGACTAGGTTTGACCATGATGCATGCACAATTTTAACTAGAGTAAGGTTTCTATGGGGTTTTAGACTGGTACCCTCAAGCGGACAACCGTCGACTGCACCGCTGATCGACTGGTTTTACCGCAAATAAGCCTTTCTAAATTTAAGGGTAGTAAATAGGAAGAGTGCCACCACTCATTAAAGCGTTGCTATAGGATTTGATACGCACGAGTGGAATATGATGCACAGCATGATTTATGCAGCAATTAATAACATGTAGTCAAGTATTTTTACGTAGGAAAAATAAACACAACATTAAAATAATTGAAAGACAGTTACAGGAAAAAGAAAACAAAGAGACAAGTCAGTTTCAGAGATAAAAAACCATAAATGCTTAACAAATGGACAGTTAAATTCAAATAAGGGAGAAGGGTATGGGATAAAGCATGCTTGGACTAATTAGCAAAAGGTAAGTTCGTTATGGTAAGAGCCTAAAAGATATCCCCAACAGAGTCGCCATGCTGTCACGCCCCCTTTATTCCCTCCGCGGAGAGAGGTCCGGGTTTCGACATTCCATGAGGTTTGATAACTCATTTTCTTTTGGAAATTGGGTATTTGAAGAGTCGCCACCAAAAGGGTTATGGTGCGTTAGGGAACCTAAAGTGATTAACTCTTGGATTGGTTTATTACCAGAGATTTATAGTAAGGGCTCGAAATAACCTCGAGGGAAAGGTGTTAGGCACCCCTCTTGGTCCACAACTGTGGGTCCCGACCGAACATATATTTACAAATTAGTCCATTACAAATAAACAGTTGAATCAAATAGGTTGAAAGTAAAGCATGTTGGATAACTCGAGTAATAAGATAAAGTTTTTTTAAACAAGTTATATAAAACAAAGGTTTAAAAAAAGGAATTTTGGAAAATGAGGAGTCCTAGGTTGGTTAGCCTATAAGATCACCCCACACAATGTCTGGTAAACACTCCTCAATGAGGGTCTACACGTGACATTAGTGTGTAGTCATCATATCCCATATCTACCCTTCCCATCCCCTTAGTAGTCATGCAAAACGAGTGTTTGGTCAACGATCTCTATTGTGTGTTGTTACCCGTCCCTTCTTAATGGTCCTAGATGTATTTAGGATCTCTACTTATAGGTGGTTTTAGACAGACCCCTAAGGTTTTAGAGGTGAAAATTCTAAGGCAACAGGAAAAACAACTAGGACTTTAACACATAAGATTAAAGGGAGCAAATAGAGGCTCAAAGTTTCCTCCTCAAACAAGGCACATAAACAGCACGACTCAAGCACAATTAAAGGCTTTTTATTAAACAGTATCCTAAGGCAGGATATCTAGGTGAATATGCAGAAAACAAGCAACTTATTTTTTTAAACTCAAGAGTAATGACCCTAGCAGTTGCCTATTGGTTTTTTAAAGCCTGTTAAGATCAGAAAGACACTAAGTCACAAAAACAGCTTTAGAATTGCAAGTTTTGAAAAAAAATGCCCTACAGGCTTGCCTACGCGGAACACTGATAAATACGTCTTATAGTGAAATAAGGCGAGTTTTAAGACGGACTTTTAATACCTATAGGCATGCTGTCAAGTGATAAAATAAGGCAGTTTTGAAAGAACTCATTTTAGGAGATATACCACTTAATTAAACCAACTCAGAAATGAACTAAACGTAGACTAACTTGATTTATTTAGACTAGTTTAGATTAACAGGCAGAATTTCTAGTTTGATTCCCTATAGGCATGATATCTAACTTTAATACTGATTTTAAAGACTGGAAGGTATGATGACACATGGAAACATACATAAATACTGGTCATAACAAAATCTGGGTCAAATTAAATCCTATAGGCATGATATCTACTTCTTAAGCTGATTTTAAGGCTTGTAAACATGATTTTTATTATGGAATTAATTGAAACCTATAGGCATTATTTATAACATGGTGAGATAAACATGACAAGATGTAGAGTCCTATAAGCATGATTTCTACTTGGTAAGGCAATCAGATTTGAAATGTAAAGTCATATAAGCATGATTTCTACCTGTATTACCCATATAAACATGTAGCTACCCATCCCTTTCACTAATTACCCCAATATTTGTTTACAAGTTATTACATGCCATATGAATAAATTACATAAGTAAATAAGAAAAGAAGAAGTTATTCTATAGGGAGCCTTCAGTTAGGCCCAGGTTTCCAAAGCCTCCAATAGCCTCAATTCCATAGACAAAATCATAGTCTAGGTGCATCAAAGTTCCCTAAAGATCTCAAGGATTCCGAGCAGTGTTTACACCTAGACTTGGCAACCAAACTTGAATAAGTGTAGTGTGGAAAGGCCAGCCACAGTATGCCAGAGTTCAGAGGGTTCTCAAGAGGATCCCAAGGAAGTACACATACTGGAGGGGGCAAAACTTATTGACTTAGGAGTATAGTGGAAGTGCTTGACACAAGTTGGAAAGTTTTAGTGGAAAAACTGTATTAAAAGGAAGTTTGTTTGAAAATAATTTAGTAAAAAAACAACATAGACAATTTGAAAAGAGATTGGTGTAGTGAACAACAGTACAACACCTTTAAGACAGGTTCATACATAGCCAGGAGTCACAGAACCAAAATAAGTTCAATAGTCACAAACATAGGTCAAGGGATTTGGGGATACATAGAACACTTGATTGTATAACAATCAAAAGTATTGGGAATTGGTACAAACATGCTCAGAAACAACTGACCAGACATAGTCAGAGAACCAGACATGAAGAACAAACTTACATATAGGGGTGATAGGGATTTGGGGATTCATGGAGCATATGATGGTAAGTACATAATAGATAAAGATAATTGGTATAGACATGCTCAGAAACAACACAGAGGGGTAATACACTAATACTAATGAAGGGATGTACATAATATGCTAATAACATATCAACTACAAGTTTCACAGCAAAACCATAAATAGAAGCAAACTAGAAACAAGATGAATTAAAGCAATAAAAGAATCATATTGTTGTTGGAACTTTGAATTGAAACTAGAACATACCAGCAAAAAAGACAATAAGCAGAGTGAAAGAGCATGAGAATACAATGGTTAGCCTTAGCTTGCAGCTGGCTAACTTAGAGTAGTAACAAGTAGTACAAAAAGGGAGCAGAAAGTTTAAGTGTGTGTGAGAGAGAGTTTTGAACCAAGAGTGTTCGTGTTGTGTTAATGAAAGAGAGTGAGTATATATAGTTTGAAAGCAGGTAGCAAATAAGGTAAAAATCAAAGTTCATCAATAATTGTGGAACTCAAAATCAATCAGTCATGAAATCAAGGTAAGTACTCCCTTTAATTAAGGAAATTAACTCAAACGGTAAGAACAAGTGATAAATAAGGAAAGAAATCAGTGTATGACTAATAAAGAAAGATTCAAATTTAGTAAGTATAGGGTAGACAATTAGGGATAAGTTCAGAGATGAAAGAACCTGTTTAGAAACCCAAAGATCGTAACAAATATAGTGTAATTTTGCTCGAAATCACACTGGAGTAGACAAGAATAGCCAAACAGCAAATCCTAGATACAAGTCGGCGTGGCCCAGGGCCCTTGAAGGCCTCAAAGAAGATGAGCATGGCAATAGAGGATCCATTGGATGCTTAGGAGTTAAAGAGAGATCACCGGAGAAGACCGGAGAAGAAGGTCGGCGGTTGAAAGGAGCTAGGGTTAGGTTGGGTGGTTGAGAGAGGAGAGGAGATGAAAGAATATAGAGGCGGCGGTCTTTGAGTTATGGGCTAGGGTTAGGTGTCGTTTGTGATAAAAAAGGAAGGAACAGATAAGGGCCGTTGATCTTTTAGATCAACGGCCAGGATTTGACGGGTTCTGGGTCGGGTAGGCAAGTTTAGGGTTTGGGTCGGGTAGTTTGGTTAGAAATTGGGCTGGGGTTGGGTTTAATTTAGGCTATAATTGAAATGTAAATCTGGCTATATTTTAAATAGCCAATTTTTACCATATAATTTATAATAAATAATAAATAATTTTGGAAAATAATTTTGTGTACCAAAATGGTTAAAATATGTATTTAACATTTTTAAAATATAGAAGGTCAATTTTACGCATATAAATATAATTATACATTGAATGAGCTAATATTGCAATTATATGCAATTTCGTTTTAAAAATACCAAATGCAATTATAAAAATGCATAAAAAATATTTTAACCATATTTTGGCATAAATATAGAAATTAAATGACTAAATTATCACAACAATAATTTGGGGGATAATTATTGGGGATTTTATGAATAAAAGGGAAGGAAATAAATAAGTTTAAATCCTTAAAATTATGGAAAAATTATAAAAACCTTGTGCATGCTTATATATGCATATATATGCTATTTTGAAGGTATTTATGCATATATAAAAAATATAAAAAAAATTGGGTATCAACAGAATACATCGGGAAATTCTTTAACAGTTGGGACCGACTGAAGAGATGAAGGCTTTGTCTTCGCATCTTGCACGCGCACCAAATGCTAGATACATAATTTAGAAATCATTTTCCGAGCCTTAATATAAGAAATTAACTTCCTCGTCGGTGATGTAACATCACCCTTCCACTCAATAACGGACTCTCTTGGAAAGTTAAAGCGAACAACTTTCTTCCAACAATCCACATTAGCATAACAACAAGCCAGCTAATCAATTCCCATAATAACATCAAATTCTACTATTTCTAAGTCATTCAAATTTTCTAAGGTATGATGATTATAAATCATCACATCACAACCTCAATATACACACCTAGCTATCACGGACTCATCTACGGGTGTAGACACTTCGAATGGCTGATGTAACAATTCAGGCTCTTTTCCATATTTACCAGTAACAAATGGGGTAATATACGACAAATAGAATTTGGATCTATCAAAGCATATACATTAATGAAGAATACAGATATTATACATGTAACCACATCCGGTGATGACTCCATGTTCTATGGACCTGACAATACATAGATGTAATTTTTTTGTCCACCCGAGCTAGACACTATACCTCTACCTCTACCTCTTCTAACCGATTAGCAACATCATATTACTCCCACCTTTCACTAGGCAGAAACGCATAATGTGGTCGAGTTTCCCAAACGGGAAACATAAATCTGAATCTTAGCGACATGGCCCAAAATGGTTCTTACCACATCAATCACAATATGACATCAGGGGTCTTACCTTATTAGGATCTCCACTATACTGTGGGCCTGGTCCCCAGGAACTCTGACCCAGATAAGGTGAATGTCAAGGAAATGGAGGCCTATTCATGTATGTCCTATGGACCGGGCTCTCTTATGTTGGCCCCGATTATACTCTCGAGCGGCACGCTGCTGCTTCTTGTGATCCTCTAAGTTTTGTGCATAAGCTTGAATATGATCAATATATATTCGGATTCAGAAAAGTAGTGATACATTCATTAATCAAGTGTGGTCCTAGACCACCCAAAGATCAATGTACTTTAATGCTCATCTCAGCCCCAACTGAAGGGGCATACCTAGCCAAGGAGTTGAATTTCATATTGTACTCTTGAACACTTATATTACCTTGTTCCGAATGTAAAGATCTATCTTTCTTGGATAGACGGAGCTCAACAGGCAGATACTAATGTAAAAAGGCCTCAGAAAACTTCCTCCATCCTGTTGGTGGGACAAGAGATCCCCTAGACTATTCCCACGTTTCATACCAAGTCACAACAACATCCTGTAATCTTTAAGAAACAAGATCTACGGACTCAATATCAGTAGCATGCATAACTCGTAAAGTTCGTTGCATCTTATCTAGAAAATTCTGAGGATCTACAGTTGTATCTATTCCTCTGAATACCATAGGGTCTAGATTAATAAAATCTTGAACTCTTGAACTAATTGTTCTATTTGAGGCACCAGAGGCCTGACGCTGAGCCTGTGAGGCTACTAATCGAGTCAACAACTGTACAACACTTCTCATGTCTAAATCCTGATTAGGATCATTCGGGGAAAGAATTGGGGGTAAGTTAGTTTCTATATACCGTTTCGGGGATAGGGGTGTTGTAAGGCCCCAAAAAAGTTTGCCACGTAATTTAAGATTTCGTGGTGCCAAGGTAGGATAATTATAATATTTTGTGTGCAGACGAGGACTATTAATATGATGGATATCAATTGGATATGGAAATGAGTGTACGAGGCATATTATAAGTGATATATGGTCTAAGGAGAGGCCTAGGTCTAAGTCAAGTTGGAAATTTACATAATAGACTAAAATTTCAAATGAGTACACACAAGACCAAACTTTGGATGAGAATATATACATATAAATAAAGTGTTATGTGATTCATAACCTATCAAATGAAAGATCTTTGGGTCTAGTTTCTAACTTTTCAAACCGTTCGTCATTTGGGAACTCCTACAAAAAGTTATGACCAAATTACCAAAAGTTGGCAAAATCCGATTCTATGACCAATTCTGCGATGACAGAATCATTCTGTGAACCGCAAAATGGTCGTAGACCTGCCCAGTGTAAACCACTTCTGAGCACCATTTTTGCAATCCATTCTGCAACCCGCATACCCATTCTGCGGTCCATTCTACGGTCCATTCTGCGACCGCAGACCTAATTTTGGAGGTTTCATTTTCCTATTTTCATAACCCGACCCCATTTTGACAAAATAGCCTTTAGGGCTTATTTTGGGATATTTCTCTGATGTTTTTAGAGAGAGGTAAGACCAATTTAGAGAGAGAAGGGGTAAACCTAGCATTCCAATCATCCAATCTTGCTCAAATCTTTATGAATCAAGGGAACTAGCCAATAGATTATCATGTATCCAGGTAAGTCCTACTCCTAAGCTTTCATGCAAGAGGTTAAGAGTTCAAATATATTGTGGGGTTGGGAATAGGCCATGCATGTTACACTAAGTTGTAGTATGTGGGATTAATGAACCCTTGTGGGTAGTTACTTGTTGAAATATGTTGAGGGAGGAAGGTATCACCATTTTAGATCCTTGTAGTCTATTTTTTATGATAGGTGTTTGACAAAATTCCTAAGAGAATTACACCATGGGAATCCTTCTAATTATTAACCAATTTTCACTATCTTCCTATAGATTGTTATTTCTAGAAGTGTTGGTGCATTGTAGTAACTTAAGAAAAGCTCAAACAAGATATGTTGGCTAAAGTGTCTCTCTTAGAATCGAATTCCATAATGTTCCCGTAAGTTCAAGTATGGTAGGCTCAAGATTCCTAATTTCTATATTTCGGGTTATCCCCTATAAACTTAATTATTTCGAATGAGCCTTATGTCGAAAGATTGATGTTCAAAGTATGGTTTGCTTATTAAAATGGTATGGCTTTGAGTCGTGTTTTAAATAAAGACTAGTATGCCAATTGGGTGAGAAAAACTCGATATGCTTAAGACTCCTAATTGATTATATGTGTACTCAATGTCTTGTTGTTGAAAATCTATAAAGATGTTCGAAAATGAATTAAGTGAATTGGGAAAATAGAGTGTGGCCAACGTGCCAAGAACCTAATTTATAATTGTGACTAGTGATGCCAATGAAATGAGAAATGTGAAATAGATTATGAAATGATCCTCGACTTTACTGTTCATAAATGACTTCAAAAATAGAATGGCCTAAAGGCTTTTGTACTCAATTTATGCCCATAAGTGGATTAATGCTTTGCCTTATAAATACCTCCAATGTGAACCGAATTCTTACATACTCCGCTATTGAAATTGTACATTATCGTTGTCACTTATGGGAAAGAGAATTGTAAGAATAAATAGTGTATTGATTGTTTATAACCTTGATGCGTATTTCTATTGCTGGTTGGTATGTCCCATTCTTTAGGAAGAAACCTTTTGTATTTAAAGTTTCCATAACTAATGAATTTGAGGAATAATATATGATTTCCGAAATATTCTATATATAAATATTGGTTGGTGATCCTTGAAAATAATAGAAGTGAAAATATGGAATATGAAATACGGTCATCGTGCCATGAATAAAGAATCCTTGTGAATGGCTAAAAGAGCCAAGAAAATATTGTTATTGTGAGTTGTTGAAAATACTAATGAAGATTTATACAATGTGAAAAATGCTGAGATGAATATATTCTATTCATGTTATCTTTGTGTGCAAACCAAATCGAAAATAATTTTGGGAGTATCATTAGCAGAACCAAGGTAGGTGGGTCATAAGGCCCACACCTAAAACTACACATGCCGGTGTAGGGGTGGATTGTGATTATTCCCTTCATTTGGTATGAAATTGAAATATTGATAAAATTGTGATTATTCCCCTAAATTGGGATGAAACTGGTGCCTGTGAATTGGAAAAGAAAAAGTCAACCCATGTGGAATATGTGGGAAGGCGGCCTAGCTGATCGGGTGGAGATCAGACGCCATGTTGTGCACATGGTTGTACTACTCTTGTAACAACTTTCTTTCATGTCATCATGTCAAACCACATTGTCCATTGGGGAGATGGCCTAGCCGATCGGGCATGATCGGACTCCGTGCTAACAAATACGGTGGTATATCGGTGCTAATGATCTCCCAACCAAAAATATATACATTATTTTCGTATTTTGAAATTTTTTATGTTTTAACCGCACGTTTGGATATTGTTGATTGTGACTTGTTGTTTCTATGTGTTGCCTTTACTTATATGGGTATTCTATTTTGAAAGAGGAACTTTAGCTATACATACTAGTGCTATTCGTCGGCACTGACATCTCTTTTGTCGGGGGCGCTGTATCTTTAATTGATACAGGTGGTTCCACAGCAGGTGGCATCGATCAGTGATAGAGGTATACTCTTTTCAGCTGACCTGGTGAGCCCCACTTCACTTCGGGGTCCTATATCTTTTGTTTCTCATGTACTTTGTATTTTGATGTATAGTCGGAGCCTCATTTCCGATACTTCCATATTACTCTTCAGTTGTACTTAGAGGCTCTATAGACAAGTTGTAGATGGTGTTTGATATTGGGAATTGAACTAGAAATGTTGGTATTTGACAAACACATTTTTCATCATATCTATAAACTTGTAATATTTTGAAAATTACGAATAAAGTTGCTAATGGAAATGAAATGGAAGTCGTTAATGAAATATTTTCAGAATTTGATTAATGGAGTACATCTCCTCTTTATTCATGAATTAGTTGTGGTAGAAGAAAATCTAACATGCTTACTCGACCGGGTTCACTCAGTTGAGCGCCGGTCGCGCTCTCCGAGTTTGGGGCGTGACAGGTGTTATTCCTGGAACATGAGTATCAACCTCATCATGAGGTTCACATTGATCCATATGGGCATCCATATGGGCAGGTGGCACCTAACTAGCACCCTCCCCTGCTCCTTCATCTAATCTCTGAACAACCGCCTATCATCTCATAGTAGGCATTGCTTTAAACATACACAAGATGAGGATTAGAAGTGAATACTTACGACTCAGTTCTATCGCACGATCTAGGTCAGAAAGAAAAGTATCCATCCTAAATGTGACATAGCCTCCCATTTATAAGTATGGTTCACGACATACTTATAAACAAGGTTCTACTGGATACGGCTTGTAGACTCCCTCGGACAAACCCTGCGCTGATACCAAGTTTGTCACACCCCAACCTTAGGAGATGTGACCTGCACATGACTCCCGAAGGCCCGTGTGAACTAACGTCCATACTTAGACCTTTCAGTATGAAGTCTAGGCCAACAAGGTCTCCAAGTAAAATGCCAAATTTAAGAAAATGCAGTTCACCACTGCCTTTGGAAGAAACTTTTAACATTTTATGTACATACATAATCGTGCCAATAGAGTCATAACCAAAATATTTACATACAGATCGAACACTAGTCGGCAAGCCTCTAAAAATATCATAATACATAACTTGGTCGGGATAGGGCCCCACCATCCCTAAAACAACAGAAACACATGCTTTAGTACCTATTGACTTTTGTACAGCTACTCTAGAGAAATAGAGTGCGACAACCAATAGCTAGAATGTTTACCCTACTAGGGAAGGACGTCACTGGGTCTATCTGTACCTGTGGACATGAACACATCGTCCAAAATAAAAGGGGCATCAGTACTAAAGATGTACTGAATATGTAAAACACTGAATACAAGCCACCAGAGGCGTGCACGACACTAACTATGAATCATGAATGTATGCAAGTTTTTGTAAAAGTTTAGCCACTTATTGTAGTGATGTATTAAATACAATATAATAATATTCAACCACTCTTTGGGGTATATCATCTCATATCATACCCGGCCTCATAGAGGTCTCGGTGAAGTCTTATGTCCTCATCACATCATACCTGCCCTCATGAGGTTTCGCTTGTGCCTAGCCTCAAGAGGACTGGGAAAAAAATCTTATGTCTTTATCACCTCGTACCTGATCTTAGAAGGTCTCAGTAATGTTTCATATTACTTCATTCCTTACCCGACCTAGTAGAGAACTCGGTAATGTCTTCACATCACGTTTCATCATACCCAATTGGTCAGCGATTGCACAATAGGTGCCATATCCGACCGACTGTAGTGCAGCACGGCATAGTGAAATAGATACATGCGTCTACAAGTTCAATGAAAGATCAATTTCAACGGATATTAAGATTAGAATCAGAATGAACTACATTATATGACCTCACGATACCACCCAGGAATATCTCAAACTTGAAAGATAATGGCACTCGTAAGGAATGAATAAAAACATGAATATCAAGAAAGGCTTTGAGCAGTTCAATCTTATAACGAAGGGATTATTCAAAAGGGAACACTTATATCAAGTCATGCCAATAAAAAAAAAGTTGCCTTATATACCTTGTTGAAGAACTATACGCTTCCTGAATTCTTATGCCTCTATGGTGAATTATCTCCACCTCCAAGGAATCTCCAAAATCAGTACAATAAGAAGATAGATGATATAGTGATGATCTCAAGATTCTTTACACTAAATCCTGCTAGGTTCACCTTTGATTTAGCCTTGAATTGTTTTGGAATTCTAAAGGTTTAAGACCTCATTTGTTTGCATTTAATGGAGGTCTGACTCTTAATCATTCTGATCTCTGACATTAAGTGTTTGTTTTTTAAGTTTGAATCTTAATTATTCAAATCTTAATCGTTAAGTGTGTTTATTTTTTATTTAACAACAACTTAATGGGTCTGAATAGATCTGAATGATCAAGATCCATAACAAAAACTTAATTTCATTAAAATGCTATCATTCACATTCACTACTAATCGCTGCCACCACTCACCATCATTACCTACCGCCATGCACCACTCACTTCTACAATACTCAACCACTACCACTTACCACCGTACTTAAATACCGCCACAAACTACCACCATCCTCAATCATAACTACTACCATCATTATTATCGACTATCATCGCCCATCACCCCACCATTATAGACTACCACCCTCCTACGCCCCCACCATTATCAACTAATATCACTACTATTATCCTCTACCACAACCACCCATCCACCCACCTCAACTACCCCTCCCCCCTCCAACTACCCCCACCACCATCATTAATCATAGCTGCTACAATTTATCATTATAATTACTACCACCCACCACCACCTTTCTCAACCACAACTACCATACTAATCACCACTAGCTACTATCCAGAACCATCACTATCAATCAAAACCACTGCTAACCATCGCCTCCGGTTGGCATCCACAAGCACCACCATTAGCCATCACTGCTACCAACTATTATTTTAAAAAATATTATGCCAATGAAATATTAAATTAATTAGTTTATTTGAATTTTTTATTTATTAATTTTAAAATGGAGATAAATTTTAGACATGCAGAAGTTGAAAAAACAAACAGTCTTAATCATGTACTATTCAAATATTAACACACATCTTTCAGATATGTATTCATATTCAGACGTTTTAATCTTAAGCACATATTAATATTTAGATATGCATTCAGATTCAGATGTCTTAATCTTTAAAAAAAACAAATAAGGCCTAAGAGCGTTTTAGGTGAGTAAATCTGGGGATATCTTCTAGAATGAAAGAGAAAGGAACTATACTGCCTTTTTATACCAAATCTAGAAATTCCATCGCCCCAGGTGTCAAAGGGGTCGCCTCGCAGTGGCTACTGCACCCAGTGGAGCAGTTGGCGCAATTTGATTAAATATAATCACCTTTTTTCCTCATAGCATGTCGTCGGCCGAATAGTTGTGACCAACCCTCATTAATCTTCAACTTCATGTGTGGGGAAAAGTATAGGGTTTAACACATTAGTAGAAATAGTTTAGACGATATAATTATGAATAAAGTGAGTGAACCAAGACATTAAAAATCCAAGGTTATTTGTTATTTTAAGGAATCATCAAAACTTTTGCTATCTCGACCTCCTTTTGAATCAGCACCATACTGTAATGAAGATTGTTTATCCCAAGATTAGTGACTTGTCATGCTAGTTTGAAGCAAGTTTAAAATATTGCATGACCCACTCTTCCTTCACACTTCAAGTCACCAAGTATCGGTTACATAAACATAACAAAAGGAAAGGGATTTAAAAAATCATATCATGGGATGAATCCAAGAAGAAAAGAAGTAGAGGCGGGAAGTTTTATAAAACTTTTGATCAAAAACTATAACCAATTTGATATATTTTTGTAATATGTGTGAACATAATTTTTTGTCTCGCTATTTCTCTTTTTCTTTTTCTTTTTCTTTTTCATTAAAGCACTTTGAATTTATAGGAGATAATGATGAGAGTATTTTAAGAAAAAATTAATTTTTGGTATTCTACATAAAACTAGGAGGTGATTAAGGGGAGGATAAGTGTCACGACCCAGAATTCCCACCTTGAGGACTGTGATGACGCCTAATATTTTACTTGCTAGGCAAGCTAACGTTACAGGATTTTAAGCCAATTTTAATCAATTTCAATAAGTACAGTCAATTAAGACAAAATGAAACTAAAACTGAGTGCGGAATGACATAAAAACCAATAATATCTAAGTACACCCAGGATCTAAAGTCACAATTCACGAGCTTCTAGAATTTTTACATATAGAGTTTGAAATAAGTACAATTATCTCGAATGATAAGAATAGTAAATAAGGGGAAAGTGGAAGGGAACTTCAAGGTCTGCAGAACCAGTAGATCTACCTCGAGTCTCCAAAGCAAATCCTAGCTAAAACACCTCACGGACAGCTGGGACCAGTACCAAATTCTGTACAAAAAGTGCAGAGTGTAGTATGAGTACAACCGACCCAATATACTCTGTAAGTATCGAGCTTAACCTCGACAAGGTAGTGACGAGGATATGACGAGACACCCACATAAATAAACATGTGCAGATAACAATATACGTACAACATAGGAACAATAAAAGCTAAACATATACTTTTGGAAGGGGACATACGAAAGGGGTACAAGATACAATAAGTACAACAAGGAATGATAACAAGAAATAGTCAATAATCTCTTAACCAGCAAAAATGAATAAACATAATGAACAAAACTGCACCCTTCGTGCTTTTACTCTCAACCTTAATATAAAACAATAATAACAACACGACGTCACCCTTCGTGCCTTTACTATCACTTTCATCATAAATTAATAGATATGGCACGACATCACCCTTCGTGCATTAACTCTCAAAATATGTACATCACGGTGGTAGAGGACTGTACAACATGAGTTAGGTACTTGGGTTGAGTTGAGCACAACATTTCACCCTCAAACGGACGGGCAGTCACTATTCAGATACTGGAGGATATGCTCCATGCGTGTGTGATGGAGTTTGGAGGTTCTTGGGATCAGTTTTTGCCACTTGTAGAGTTTTCCTACATTAACAGTTATTAGTCGAGTATTTAGATGGCATCATATAAAGCTCTATATGGTAGGCGATGTCGGTCTCTAGTGGATTGGTTCAAGCAGCGCGAGGCTAGATTTATGGGTACCGACTTGGTTCAGGATGCTTTGGAAAAGGTAAAAGTGATTCAGGATCGACTTCGCACAGCCCAGTCCAGACAGAAGAGTTAGGCAGATCGGAAGGTTCACGATGTTACATTCATGGTGGGAGAGTGGGTCTTGCTTCGGGTTTTTCCTATGAAGGGCATTATGAGGTTCGAAAAGAATGGCAAGCTGAGCCCAAGGTTTACTGGCCCATTCGAGGTGTTGCGGCGAGTGTGGAGGTTGCTTATAAGCTTGCCTTACCTCCTAGTCTAGCAGGAGTTCATCCGGTATTCCATGTTTCTATGCTCCGAAAGTATCACGATGATCTGTCTCATGTGTTGGATTTTAGCTCAGTCCAGTTGGACAAGAATCTATCTTTATGTTGAGGAGTCAGTGGCAATTTTGGACAGGCAAGTTCGAAAGTTGAGGTCAAATAATATTGCTTCAGTGAAAGTTTAGTGAAGGGGTCAGCCGGTCGAGGAGGCGACTTGGGAGACCGAGCATAATATGCGTAGCCATTATCCTCATCTTGTCACCACTTCAGGTATGTCTCTATGCTAGTTCGAGGATGAACGATCATTTTAAGAGGGGGAGGATGTAACGACCTGACTGGTCGTTTTGAGAGTAATAGCTCTGATCCCCTATTTACTTCTTTCCTTGTATCTTTTTCTGCTTATGTGACTTACCGGGAGGTTCTATTTTTGGTTTCGGAGTGTTTTGGGACACTTAGTCCCTAAAACGGATGCTTAAGTTCTTGGATTTTGACTGTAGTTGGAACTGTATGAAGATGACTCCGGAATGAAGTTTCGTCAGTTCTGTTAGCTCCATTGGGTAATTTTAGACTTAGGATCGTGTCTGAATTGTGTTTTGAAGGTCTATAGCTGAATTAGGATTGAAATGGCGAAAGTCGAATTTTTGGAAAGTTTGATTGGAAGTGGACTTTTTGATATCAGGGTCGAATTCCGATTTCGGAAGTTGGAGTAAGTCGTAATGTCAATTATGTATTGTGTGAAAAATTTGAGGTCAATCGGACGTGATTTGATAGGTTTCGACATCAGTTGTAGAAGTTTGAAGTTTCAAAGTTCGTTAAGTTTGAATTGGAGGGTGATTCATGTTTTTAGCATTGTTTGATGTGATTTGAGGGCACGACTAAGTTCACATGGTATTTTAGGACTTGTGGATATATTTGGTTGAGGTCCTGGGGTCCTCGGGTGTGTTGCGAATCATTTACGAATTCATTTTGGACTTGGGAGGACTGTTGAAGTTTTTCAACTTCTGGTATCATCACACATGCGGTGGGGTTGGCCACAGGTGCGGGCACTCACGTGCGAGAGGAGGATTGCAGGTGCGGTATGGAGGAGTTTGGCTTGTGGTCGCATGTGCGACATGAAGGTCGCAGGAGCTGAGTCGCTTCTGCGGAATCTTGAACACATAAGCAGAGAGGCCTATGAGGCTTTGGGATCACAGAAGTGGAAGGGTCTCCGCAGAAGCGAGATTGCAGGTGCGACCCCTGGTCCACAGAATCGGAAACCCTGGCCTTAAGTGGAATCTGCACCAGCGATGGTTTTCCCTGCAGGTGCGGCATCGCAGGTGCTATTAAGAGCCCGTAGGTGCGAGATCGTTGGGCAGAAAAGGGCTAAGTTCGAGGGTTTTATCCCATTTTTATTTTGGGACTTTGAGAGCTCGAATTTGGGCGATTATTTGAAGTATTTTCAGAGAAAGCTTTTGGTAACGATTCTTAACTCATTTACGGTTATATTTCACAAATCTATTGCTGATTTTATCATTTAATTAAGGAATTTGGTTGAGAAATTTAGGGGGGGAAGCTAGAAAGTTCTTCAACTAAGTTTTTGAGTTTAATTTCAGATTTTGACATCGGATTTGGATAATTTTGGTACGTGTGAACGCGTGAGTGAATGTGCGTTCATATTTTGTGGCTTTTACCCAATTCTGAGACGTGGGCCCGGGTCGACTTTTTGGGGCAATTTTCTAATTTCTTGCTTAAGCCTTGATTTCATTAATTAGATTAGTTTTTTGTAGCTATATTTATGGTATGTAATTGCTTTTGGCTATATTTGGGCCATTCGGAGTCAGAAAATCATGGAAAAGGCATTCTTACTGATTGATTGAGCTTGGTTTGAGGTAAGTGACTTGCTTAACCTTGTGTAGGGAAAATCCCCTTGGGATTTGGTATTGTTGTGGTATGTGAGCGTTGTGTACGTGAGGTGACGAGTGCGTACATGGGCTATTTGTTGTAAAATCTAATTTTTACTGAGTAATAACATATTTCATTTTAATTGAGTTATATCAGCATGTGTAGTTATCCTGTTTAGCCTAATATCGCATGTCTACGTGTCTTAAGTGCTTATCTAAACTCTGTGCAACATGCTTAGTGGATTTCCTGCTTTGTCCTTGACTTGTACTTAGTCTAAACTATAGGATTTCTTTCTATAACTGTTATTTCCATTGTTTTTGAGCTGCGTATTTACTTTGGGACTACGAGACGGTATATCGGGAGATCCCCTTAGCATATTTACTTCAGGACTATGAGAAGGTATCTCGGGAGATTCCCTCCTGTATATTTACTTTAGGACTACAAGACGACATCTCGGGAGATTTCCCCCTGCATATTTACTTTGGGACTGCGAGACGGTATCTGGGGAGATCCCCCTTCCCTACATATTTACTTTTGGGACTACGAGACGGTATCTTGGGAGATTTCCTGTTGTTCTATCCCTATGTACTGTACTATTATATTTCTATGGTTTCCTCTTTTTTAAATTTCAGTCTCTTATTACGCTGCAATATATATATATATATATATATATATATATATATATATATATATATATATATATATACCAGTAGGGCTCTGACCTGACCTCGTCACTATTCGACCGAGGTTAGGCTTGTGACTTATTGAGTACCGTTGTGGTGTACTCATGCTACTCTTCTGCACATGTTTATGTGCAGATCAGGTACTTCTTATCAGTCATGTCATCAGTGAGCAGAGACAGTTTGGAGACTTCAAAGTATATCTGCCGTGTTCACAGACCTCGGAGTCCCCCATCTATTCCCTCCTATGGCATTTACCTTTACGTACTTTTTCTTAGACTCTAGTGTATAGACATACTAGTTTTCTTTCATATCTTGTGACTTATTGATGTTTTGGGAAATTGTGTATATTCGAGAGTTGGTTATTGTACATGCCGAACGACATTTCTATCAGTTACTTAAATTATCTGTTGTAGTTAGTTGTTAAATTTATGCTTTCATTTTCGTTATTTCCGCAAATGTTAGACTTACCTAGTCGTAGAGACTAGGTGTTGTCACGACGTCTTATGGAAGGAGATTTGGATCGTGATAACTAATGTACTGAATTTGTATTACTAAGTTTAATATTTAATATCTAATGCTATTGAAGGACAACTTGGAACATTACATAGATGTTATTAGATTTTATCATGTGAAATTTATTTTGTTATACAAAATAAAAATAAGATATGTGAGCGTGATTCTCAAACTGCAATAGAAGTTTGTGTCATAAAGAGATTTTCGGAGGAAAGTTTTTGAAATTATCCCAAATTTTAATTATAGCTATATATTAAAACTTGGGATGAATTAATATAAAGTTTTAAACTAATAAAAAAATATTTTCTTTAGTGTGTAAAATAAATTATTAAATTAGTTAAGTAGCAAAAGAATGCAGTTCAATTTTTTCCCACAATTATCATATAGGTAAAAATATTTTTCAAATGAAAAGAAGCTCCTAACATTCATATATTTGTTCCATAAAAAGTGCATTAACGATGAAAGAATAAGAAATAGAGTAAGATCAGTTATTCCGTAATATTAAGAGTCAAATCGGTAAAAATATAAACTCGAAACAATAAAGATGAAACAGTAGAAGAAAATTATACTCTATATGATTTGTCATTAATTATTATTATTATTATTATTATTATTATTATTATTATTATTATTTTGTAAACATTCTTACAAATTGAACTCCCTATATCTTTTTAATATATTTAGTTGTTTGTTTATAAATATTAATTTAATATTAATCATTCTTAGACTTTAGTCACATGTACCTTTTTACTAAGAGTCATAAGACAAATCTATCACTCTGTAATCTCAAAAAGACCAAGAGATTATATTTTAAAATTTGTGTTATTTGCCAATATTTGATCGATTGTGGTATGTAAATTTTTTGTTACTTTTTTGTTTTTGATATTAGATACAAAATAATAATAATTTTTACAAGATATTATACCACATAATTCTAAGGACTTCTATGATGCATAATTTCTTCTTCTATTGAATTAGTTAAAGTGGAATTAACATTCTATCAGTTTTAGGAACTCACTTTTTTTTGTATCTCAAACACTATATTTAATGCTACTTATTTTAATATTTTAAGATGGTATATTTATTGATATAGGAAACACGCACAAAACGTGTATCATAAGACTAGTCTATATATAATAGGAGAAAAAAATAAGGATATGATGACAAGTGTCATCACCAGAAAAATGTCAATTTTAAAAAGCAAAATAAATTAATAAAACACTTAGCAAAATTCAAGGATACCAGAAAAATTTTAGTTTTAAAAAGTAAAATAAATAAATAAAACACTTAGCAAAATTAAAAATAAAAAACTTCATGGAGCAAAACACTTAGCAAAATAATAAATTAAAATAGGATAGGTTAAGTAATAAAATTTTTTTTAGTTAGTGTAAAAAAAAGTATACATCTATTTTCATAACAATATTTAAAACCCAAGATCCAATTGAAAGCTATAAGATTTCATCAAATAAGTAAGGCAATACTTTTTTATTATTACCATCTATGAAAGTTGAATTAATATTTTAGATCATTTTTTCTTGGTGGTCATTTAATGTTCAATATTATATTAAAAAGAGTGTAGCAAACAAACATATTAATCAAAGCAATACGCTAATAAAAAATATATTAACAATTTAATAATACTAAACATTAGATAATATGTTAAATAAAAATACAGAACAAAAAATTTATTCGATAACTATATAAGTCACCTTTTTAATTTAATAGATGCTTTGTTATTGGGTATATCGTATTGACAAATGAGATGACAATTGGAATTTATTAAAACAATACGATTTAATATGTTCAAAGAAGCTCGATCATAATTTAATCTAATAAATATTTTTTAATATTAACCGCGCATCGCGCGAGTACGACTACTAGTATTTAAAATTCATAAAGATGACAAAACTTTCTCTCTCTATAATCGTTTCTCTCGGCGCTCGATTAGGTGAACTTACTAACGTGTCTTGATCACCGGAATGGGAGGGCGAGGAAGACCACGGAAGCGGGTCATTATGGATTTCAAGTTGCTTGAGGAACTGAAGGTAGGATCTGGAAATGGAAAATCTCCAATTGGAGAAATATTTTATGGATCTGCTGCAAAGCAAACAACGACGGATAAAGATAATCAATTGGACAATTGTCACGACCTGGATTTCCCACCCTTGAGACTCGTGATGGCGCCTACTAATGTAAGCTAGGCAAGCCGGCCGTTTGAATTGTTTACCTTTTTCCCCTTTTTTAATCCTTTAACAATTAATAACCAACATTAGATAAACCGCGGAATTTAATAAGCGGAAGACTGAAATATAATATTTTAATAAAGATGCCAATACCAATCCATACATAAACTACCCGGAACTGGTATTACAATTCCACAGACTGTCTAGGAATACTACAAATAAAGGTCCAAAAAATAAATACAATACTGTCTCGGGAAATACATAAATGAAACAGGATGAAAGGATAGAAGGAGACGCCAAGGCCTGCGGACGTCTGCAGGACTACCTCGAATCTTCGAATGGACTGAAGCCAACAACACAAAGCTATGGTCCGTACGCTCCAGTACCGGGATCTGCACACCATGCAGAATGTAGTATCAACACAACCAACCCCATGTGCTAGTAAGTGCCTAGCCTAACCTCGGCGAAGTAGTGACGAGGCTAGGACCAGACTACAAATAATCATGTGTAGTTAAATCATATACAGCGGAAAATAAAAGCAAAACCTTACAATTAAAGATAGGAAGGGGAAATCATGTTGCAGGGAAATAACCAGTAACAACTAAAAACAACAGTTAAATGTAAAGAACACCATAACCCAAATTATCAGTAAAAGTCAGGAAATCAAAGACAAGTGCACAACATCACCTTTCGTGCTTTTACTCTCGTCCTCACCATAAAATCAATATAAATGGCACGGCATCACCCTTCGTACTTTTACCTCACATAATTATGACACGGAATGATCCTTCGTGCATTATCACTCATATAAAGGCACAAAATGGTACATCGTGCGGCACAACATCACTCTTCGTGCATTAACACTCTCTCACAAATATCATACATGGAATCACCCTTCGTGCTTTAATACTCTCTCACCAAATAATGCACGGCATCACCCTTCGTGCTTTAATACTCTTCCTCACCCAAACAACAATCACAAGCAATAAGGGTAAGTGAATCAACAAATTCACAATTAAATCCCGGCAAGGGAACAATAGTACAACAATCATATCCCGGCAAGGGAAACAATATCAAACAATAACGTCCCGGCAAGGGAGACAACATTAAACAACAACATCCCGGCAAGAGAGAAAAAATCACAATCCTCTTTTCTTTTTTTTCACATTTACTTCACAACTCAATTCACAATTTGAGCCAATGCTCTATAAGGTTCAATTGCCAATTATACTTCCACAAATCATTACAACTTGAGCCAATGCTCTTTAATGTTCAAATACCAATATTACTTCTAAAAGCCTTGCTCAACAATAGAAATCATCACATAAGGCATGAATAATACAAACGAAGTCACATTAATCATAGTATAAGACTCACGGGAATGCTTGACACCAACGTATAGATACTCGTCACCATGCCTATACGTCGTACTCCAAAACTAACACAGAGCAAATATGATACAACTCCTAATCCCTCAAGAAAAGGTTAGACCAAACACTTACCTCGATGCCACGAATACAATTCAAGCCTCCACTATCGCTTTACCTCTTGATTTTACCACCAATTCGCTTGAATCTAGCCATAAGTTACTTAACTATATCAATAAATGCTAAATGAATCAATTCTAATGCATGAAAATGGATTTTCTAAAGTTTTTCCCCAAAAGTCAAAAATCGACCTCGAGCCCACATGGTCAAACCCGAGGTTCGAACCAAAATCCGATTACCCATTGACCCACGAACCCAAATATATAATTTGTTCTGAAATTGGACCTCAAATCGAGGTCCAAATCCCCAAAATTTGGAAAACATAAGTTCTACCCAAAACACCTAATTTCCCCCATGAAAACCCTTGATTTTGAGTTGAAATCATGTGAAAAATGTTAAAGATTAATGAAATTGAGTTAGAAGTGACTTACAATCGATTTGGAACAGTACTTATCTTTGAAAAATTGCCCAAAGGTGTTTAGGTTTTGAAAAGGATTGACAAAATGGTTGAAAATGCATCTAAGTTATGATTTAGTAGGTTGCAGATGTTGCAATCGCGAACCCTTAAGGAACCTGTTATCTTCGCATTTGCGATCATATGTTCGCAATTGCGAACTCGCATTTGCAATGGGGGTGTTGCATTTGAGACAGCTGGGGACATCTGGGGGTATTCGCATTTGTGAAGAATTTCTCACAATTGCGAGGAAGGCTGGCCAGGGTATACTTCGCAATTGTGAAGTGCCCCTCGCAATTCCCAAACATGCTAGGCTCGCAATTGCGACACCTGACCTTGCAATTGAGAGTTCAGGGCCTGCAACACATACCAGCTGAAATCTGCAACTTCCGAAGTTCAATTCCACTCCGTGGCCTATCCAAAACTCACCTGAGCCCTCAGGGCTCCAAACCAAACATGAATACTAACCTAAAAATATCATACGGACTTGCTCATGCAATCAAATCATCAAAATAATATCAACAACTATGAATTAAACCCCAACTTCATGAAATCATTCAAGAACACCAAAATTTCCAATTTCTCAACTTTGAATCCGTTTTATACCAAACCAATAACGATCTTTACCAAATTTTACAGATTCAATCTAATTATTATTTCAAACTTGTACCAGGCTCCAGAACCAAAATACGGGACCGATACCATTAATTTCAAACATATTTCATTTCCAAAAACTCATATATATTCCAGAAAATATTTTTCTTTAAAACTTCATTTCTCAGGCTTGGGACCTTGGAATTCGATTTCAGGCATACGCTCAAGTCTCATATTTTCCTATGGACCCTTCGGGACCGTCAATCACGGGTCCTGGTCCATTTATCCAAAATGTTGTTCAAAGTCAACTTAAATTCATTTTAGAAGCTAAATTCACCACTTTTCACAGATTTTCACATAATGGCTTTCTGGATACACGCCCGAACTGCGCACCCAAATCGAGATGAGACAAAAGGGAGGTTTTAGGACCTCGGAACACAGAATTTATTTCTAAAACAAGTGATGACCTTTTGGATCATCACATTCTTCACCTCTAAAATAACGGGTTTGTCCTCGAACGGACATAAGAAGGAAGTACCTGAGTCAGAGAAAAGATGGGGATAACGGCTCCGCATATCGGACTCGGACTCCCAGGTTGACGCCTCTACAGGATGACCTCTCCACTGAACACGAACAGAAGGGAAACTCTTCGATCTCAACTGACGAACCTGCCGGTCTAGAATAGCTACCAGCTCCTCTTTATAGGACAAGTCCTAGTCCAACTAGACAGTGCTGAAATCTAACACGTGGGATGGATCGCCGTGATACTTCCGAAGTATGGACACATGAAACACAAGATGCACGACTGATAAGCTCGGCGACAATGCAAGTTTGTAAGTCACCTCTCCCACTCGATCAAGAATCTCAAATGGGCCATGAACCTAGGGCTAAGCTTTCCCTTTTTCCCAAATCTCATCACGCCCTTCATAGGAGACACCCGAAGCAACACCCGCTCGCCGACCATGAATGCCACATCTCGAACCTTACGGTCGGCATAACTCTTTTTCCTAGACTGAGTTGTACGAAGCCTATCCTGAATGATCCTGAGCTTGTCCAAGGCATCCTATACTAGATCTGTACCCAACAACCAAGCCTCTCCCGGCTCAAACTATCAAACCGGCGTCCGACACCGCCTACCATATAAAGCCTCATAAGAAGCCATCTAGATGCTCGACTGGTAGCTGTTGTTGTAGGCAAACTCTGCTAAAGGCATGAACTGATCCTACGAGCCTCCAAAGTCAATGACACAAGCTCGGAGCATATCCTCTAAAATCTGAATAGTCCACTCGGACTGGCCGTCCGTCTAAGGATGAAACATTGTGCTCAACTCAACCCGTGTGCCTAACTCACGTTGAACTGCTCTTTAGAAATGTGAGGTAAACTGCGTACCTCGTCCGAAATGTTAGACACCGGCACACCATGAAGACGAACAGTCTCCCGGATATAGATCTCAACTAACCTCTTGAAAGAATAGGAGACTACCACAGGAATGAAATGTGCTGACTTGGTCAGCCTATCAACAATAACCCACACTGCATCGAACTTTCTCTGAGTCCGTGGGAGTCCAACAACAAAGTCCATAGTGATACGCTCCCACTTTCACTCAGGAATTTCAATCTTGTGGAACAAACCACTAGGTCTGTGATGCTCGTACTTAACCTGCTGACAATTCAAACACCAAGCCACATATGCAACAATATCCTTCTTCATTCTCCTCCACCAATAATGTTGCCGCAAATCCTGATAAATCTTAGCAGCGCCTGAATGAATAGAGTACTAGGAACTATGGGCCTCCTCTAAAATCAACTCTCGAAGTCCATCCACATTAGGCACACAAACTCTACCCTATAGCCTCAAAACTCCATCATCTCCTAAGGTAAACTGCTTGGCACCACCGTGCTGCACCATGTCCCTAAGGACACACAAATAAGGATCATCATACTGCCGATCTCGGATATTCTCCAATAGAGAAGAACGAGTGACTATGCAAGCTAACACACGGCTGGGCTCAGAAACATCCAACCTCACGAACTGATTGGCCAAAGCCTTAACATCCAAAGCAAGCGGTCTCTCACCGAACAGAATATATGCAAGACTACCTATACTGACTGACTTCCTACTCAAAGCATCAGCCACCATATTGGCCTTTCCCAGATGATATAAGATGGTGATATCATAGTCTTTCAATAACACCCGGCCAGTCGTCTCATGAGTTACCGCTCTGTTTCCACTATTTCTGCTTTTTTATGCCTCGTTATCCGCATTTTATGTGATCGAGTTGATTAGTTTGCATTCGGGGTAGATTCGGTAAGAAATGAGACACTTAGTCTCTTTTAAGAAGGTTTAAGTTAGAAAAGTTAACTGGATGTTGACTTATGTGTTAGAGGGCTCAGTATGAGTTTCGATGGTTCGGTTAGATTCGGGAGGTGATTTATTACTTAGGAGTGTGATCGGAATTGGTTTTGTAGGTCCGGTGTAGAATTAGGCTTGAATTGGCGAAGTTAGTATTTTGGCGATTTCCGGTTGGTAGGTGAAATTTTGATCCGAGAGTCAGAATGGATTTCTGAGAGTTTTTGTAGCTTCATTATGTCATTTGTGATTTGTGTGCAAAATTTCAAGTTATTCGGATGTGGTTTGGTTGGGTTTTTGATCGAAAGCATATTTCGGAAGTTTTTAGAAAACATAGGCTTGAATTCGATGTGAATTGATGGATTTGGGGCTGTTTGAGGTGTTTTGACGATTGGAACAAGTTTGAATGAGGTTTTAGGATGTGTTGGTACTTTTGGTTGAGGTCCCGGGGACCTCGGGTGAGTTTCGGATGGTCAATCGGACCATTTTTGGTTTTTGAGAGTCGCAGAAATTGCAGATCAGGTGTTGCAGGTTTTTAAGTCTTCGTGATCGCGTTGGTTGAGTCACGATCGCATAGAAGGATTTTGGGGTGGTCTAAAATTGGCCTTCGCGTTCGCAATTGAGGCCTTGCATTCGCGTAAGGCAGGAAGATGGTGCTTCGCGTTCGCTTGAGGCTATCGCGATCGCATAGAGGAATTTGGCGCGTGAGGGGTCCAGGAGCAGTGTTCTACGCGTTCGCATGAGGGAGGTCGCATTTACGTAAGAGGGGAAAGTTGAAGCATCGCATTCACTGTGTTTTGGTTGCATTCGCATAGCATATTTTTGAAGCCTTGGAATTTTGCCCTTCGTGATTGCGAGGCTTTGGCCGCGAACGCGAAGAAGGAATATCAGAGCTGGGCAGTGAGTTTATAAAACATTTCATCCGCGATTTTGAGCCATTTTTCCACCATAGCTGAGTATTTTGAGAACTCTTTGAGGGAAATTGAAGAGGGATTCAAGGAAAATTGAATGGAGGTAAGATTTATGAACCTAAAACGTGATTCTATTGTGAAATTAGCCTAGAAATTCATGGAACCTAAGCTAAAAATGGAAGAACTAAGGCTTGGGATTTTAAACTTTTTGAATTGGGATTTGAGGGACCATTTGAGGTCGGAATTGAGAACTTTTGGTATGTATGAACTCGTGGGGTGATAATCTAATGATGTGAAAATTTCTGATTTTTTGAGATGTGGGCCCGGGACTCAGGTTTTGCTAATTTTGGGATTTTGATATTTTTCGATTGTTTTCACTTAGACTTTGTTCCCTTAGCATATTGTGACGTATTCATTCTACTTTTGGATAGATTCGACACGAGTGGAGGCCGATTCGAGGGGCAAAGGTGTTGCGAGCTAGAGTTGTAGCCGGTTCAAGGTGAGTAATGATTGTAAATGATGTTCTGAGGGTATGAAACCCTGGATTGCACATCGTAGTGCTATGTTGAGGTGAGACACGCATTGGGTGATGAGCGTGGGGTCTTTTACTATTGGGGATTGTGACTTGGTTCGTCCCGATTGATGATTTTACCGTGTATTTGACTGAAATTTGTTTGTTATCATCATGATTTGGGCTGATTGCCATATTTGGGCTTCGTGCCAACTATCTGAACCCTCCGGGGATTTTTATCACTATTTCCTTACTGTATTGATTTATCACTTGAACTCAGTCCTGTTGGTATTTACTGCTTTACAAACTCAGTCATTTTTACTCATATTTGAAACTTAAATGATATTTATAAAAGATGTTTTGGGCTGAGAACTACTGTTTTACTAATGCCCGAGGGGCTTGTGATGATTTTCAGACTGAGTGAGGTCGAGGGCCATATGTGAGGATATGCTGAGTGATATGAGGCCGAGGGCCTGAGATACTTTATATGCCACGAGGTGGTTTGAGTGATGTGAGGCCGAGTGCCGAGTGATGATTCCACGAGGTGGCTTGATATAGCGTTTGGGCCGTACGGGGCCCCTCTGGAGTTTGCACACTCACAGTGAGCGCGGGTACCCATCATGATCTGAGAGTGAGTCCGAGGGGCTGATACTGTACTGAGAGTGAGCCCGAGGGGCTGATAGTGTTCTGAGTGATTGTTACTGTGCCCGAAGAGGCTTATTTCTACTTGTTATTTACCTGCTAAATTACCTGTTTTACTTGGTTTAAAGGAATTTCATTTGACTTCCTCACTGATTTACTACTTTAAGTGATTTTTACTGCTTGATATAGAATTGATTTGTGCCTTTACGTTTTTTCTTGCTTTCAGCCATTATTTATAGTTATTACTCACTGAGTCGGGGTACTCACATTACTCCCTGCACCGTGTGTGCAGATTTAGGCATCGCAGAGTCCGCTCCTGAGTGCTGATCCTCCTAGTCCAGGCAGTGTGTTTCAGAGACTACGAGGTAGTTGTTGGCGTCCGCAGCCCCCGTGCCTCCCTTATCTTCTATTATCATGTTCTTGAATTTCTGCATCGGATTTTATATCTAGTAGACTGGTATCCGGATTTATTAGTTACTCATGACTTGTGACACCCCGGTTTGGGTTGTGTCGGGATGGTTTCTACTATTTTTATCAGTATTTTCGCAAATTATGGTTGTTATATCATGTTTTAGAATTATTTATGGTATTTAACAATTTAAATGAAGTGTCCTGTTTTGGTCTGGCTGGCCTTGTCTTCACCAGAGGCGCCATCACGACCGAGTTCGGGGTTAGGGTCGTGACAAGTTGGTATTAGAGCCTAGGTTACATAGGTCTCACGAGTCATGAGTAGGTTTAGTAGAGTCTTGCGGATCGGTACAGAGACGTCTATATTTATCCTCGAAAGGCTGCAGAACCCTTAGGAAAAACTTCATATTCTTGAAATTCTTGTCGTGCGAACTTATTGATCAGGGTACTAAACTTCTGTTATTCTATTCTCTCACAAATGGTGAGGACGCGAACTACCGGACGAGGTGGACGACCACCAGTGCCACCAGCTGAGCCCACTAGAGGCTGTAGACGCTGTTGTGGTCGCGGCAGAGGCAGAGCAGTGAGGGCAGCACCTGTAGATCCACCAACTGCCCTAGCTCCGGATTAGACTCCAGCTATGGATGCTCCAGCAGCACCAGATCAGGCACCAGCTGTGCCCATCGTGATTTCGGGTCTTCAGGAGGCCTTGGCACAGATATTATCAGTTTGTACTGGCCTGGCTCAGGTAGTTTCAGCCACTACAGCAGCAGCTACTTCACAGGCCGGGGGAGACAATCAAACCCCCACTGCTCGCACGCTTGAGCAGGTAATGCAGGGACTTCAGACACCGGGGGCACCTCCAGCCCAGTCGGTTGCACCAGCTCAGGAGTTTGTTGTGCCAGTTATGCCGGATGATGAGCAATATCATCTTGAGAGATTTGGTAGACTCTAGCCTCCGTCATTTAGTGGTGCTGAGGGCGAGTATGCCCAGGGTTTTCTGGATAAGTGTCAGCGGATGCTCCATACACCAGGGATTCTTGAGTCTAGTGGTGTGGCATTTACTACTTTTCAGTTTTCTGGGGCCGCCTTCACTTGGTGGGAGGCGTATGAGAGGCGTAGGCCTGTGGGAGCAGCACCCCTCACTTGGTAGGAGTTCTCCACTCTCTTCTTGGAGAAGTATGTACTACAGTCTCGCAGAGAGGAGCTGTGTAGACAGTTTGAGTGGTTGCGATAGGGGGATATGACTGTGTCACAGTATGAGTCGAGGTTTTTTAAGTTGGCTCGTCATGCCATTAGGATGGTTCCGACAGATCGTGAGAGGATCAGGAGATTTGTTGATGGCCTTAACTATCATCTCCGTATTCTTATGACCCGAGAGAGGGTGTTGGGTGCTACGTTCGAGGAGGTGGTTGATATTGCTCGCGAGATTGAGACGGTTCGCCGTTAGGATCGAGAGGAGAGGGAGGCCAAGAGGCCTCGAGGATTGGGCAGTTACAGTGGTGCTCCTTCGAAGGGCCAGTTCCAGCATGGTAGAGGTCGTTCTTTTAGGCCTGCTCAATAGGCCTGTCCAAAGTATCGCGGGGCATCTCTGGGTCATGGTCATCATGGATCTCAGCGGGGTCAGTCATCACTCAGTGCCCTACCAGCTTAGAGTTCATCTCGTTCCCCGTTGGCTCAGGGTTCTTCTATGCTGAGTGCATCAGCTAGCCACTCCAGTGCGAGGGGTTCCCTTTAGTCCCCTTCTCCAGCACCTGGGAGTTGTTTCGAGTGTGGAGAGTTTGGGCATGTGTGGAGGCAGTATCCTCATCGTGTTGCTAGTTCGTCCCAGCAGAGGGGTCAGCCCTCGACTTCTGCTCCAGTTACTTCACCACCCGTCCAGCCTGCTAGGGGTGGAGGTCAGGCAGCCAGGGGTCGCCCTAGAGGGGTAGGTCGATCAGGGGGTGGTCAGGCCCATTTCTATACACTTCCAGGCAGGTCAGATGTTATTGCTTCAGATGCTGTCATTACAGGTATTGTTTCAGTCTGCCACAAAGATGCCTCTATATTATTTGATCCTAGTTCCACCTTTTCTTATGTGTCATCATACTTTGATCGTTATTTGGGTATGCCCCATGAGTTTCTTCCTTTACCTGTTCATGTATCTACCCCGGTGGGCGATACTGTTGTTCTAGACCGTGTGTACCAGTCATATGTGGTGACTATTGGGGGTTTGGAGACCCGAGTGGATCTATTGCTATTGAGCATGGTGGATTTTGATATCATTTTGGGCATGGATTGGCTATCTCCATGTCGTGCTGTTCTAGACTGTCATGCTAAGACAATCACTTTGTCTATGCCGGGTGTACCACGGATCGAGTGGCATGGTGTGACTAATTATGTTCCTAGTAGAGTGATATATTTCTTGAAGTCCCAACGTATGGTTGGGAAGGGTTGTCTTTCATATCTAGCATTTGTGAGGGATGTCAGAGCTGACACTCTCAGTATTGATTCTGTTCAAGTGTAAGGTATTTTCCTAATGTGTTTTTTGTAGACCTGTCGGGCATGCCACCGGATAGGGATATTGATTTGGTATTGACCTGGTGTCGGGCACTCAACCCATTTCTATTCCGTCGTATCGTATGGCACTAGCAGAGTTGAAAGAATTGAAAGAACAGCTTCAGGAACTCCTAGATAAGGGGTTCATTCGGCCTAGTGTGTCACCTTGGGGTGCGCCAGTCCTGTTTGTGAAAAAGAATGATGGTACCATGAGAATGTGCATTGATTATAGGAAATTGAACAAGGTAACAATTAAGAACAAGTATCTTTTGCCTCGCATTGATGATTTATTTGATCAGCTTCAGGAGCGAGAGTGTTATCCAAGATTGATCTCCGCTCGGGTTATCACCAATTGAAGATCAGGGATTTAGATATTCTTAAGACTGCCTTCATGACCAGATATGGTCATTATGAGTTCATTGTGATGTCTTTCGGGCTAACCAATGCCCCAGCAGCGTTCATGCATTTGATGAATAGCATGTTCCGGCCTTATCTTGATTCGTTCGTTATAGTATTCATTGATGATATTCTAGTGTACTCGCGTAGTTAGAAGGAGCATGCGGAGCATTTAAGAGTTGTGTTGCAGAGATTGAGGGAGGAGAAGCTTTATGCAAAATTCTCCAAGTGTGAGTTTCGGCTCAGTTCAGTGGCTTTCTTGGGGCACGTGGTGTCCAGTGAGGGTATTTAGGTTGATCCGAAGAAGATAGAGGCGGTTCAGAGTTGGCCCAGACCGTCCTCAGCCATGGAGATTCGCGGCTTTCTTGGGTTGGCAGGCTATTATCTCCGGTTTGTTCAGGGATTCTCATCTATCGCATCGCCCTTGACCAAGTTGACTTAGAAGGGTGTTTCATTTGTATGGTCGGACGAGTGTGAGGAGAGCTTCCAGAAGCTCAAGACAGCTTTGACCACAGCTCTAGTGTTGGTTTTGCCATCAGATTAAGGTTCATATACTGTGTATTGTGATGCTTCGATAGTTGGGATTGGTTGTGTATTGATGTAGGAGGGTAGAGTTATTGCTTATGCTTCTCGTCAGTTGAAGCCCTATGAGAAGAACTACCCTGTTCATGATTTGGAGTTGGCTACCATAGTTCATGCATTGAAGATTTGGAGGCATTATTTGTATGGCGTATCTTATGAGGTATTCATCGATCATCGCAGTCTTCAACATTTGTTCAAGCAAAAGGATCTTAATTTGAGGCAGAGGAGATGGTTGGAGTTGCTTAAGGATTATGATATCACTATATTGTACCATCCGGGAAAGGCCAATGTGGTGGCCGATGCTTTGAGCCGAAAGGTAGTGAGCATGGGGAGTTTGGCATATATTCTAGTTGGGGAGAGACCTCTTGCAGTTGATGTTTAGGCCTTGGCCAATCGGTTCGTGAGATTAGATATTTCGGAGCCTAATCGGGTGTTGGCTTGTGTGATTTTTCGGTTTTCCTTATTTGATTGCATCAGAGAGTGCCAGTATGATGACCCGCATTTGCTTGTCCTTAAGGACAGAGTTCAGCATGATGATGCTAGAGATGTGACCATGGGTGATGATGGGGTGTTGAGGATGTAGGGCCGGATTTGTGTGCCCAATGTGGATGGGCTTTGGGAGTTGATTCTGGAGGAGGCCCATAGCTCGCGTTATTCTATTCATCCGGGTACCGCGAAGATGTACTAGGATTTGAGGCAATACTATTGGTGGAGAAGAATGAAGAAAGATATTGTGGGATTTGTATCTCGGTGTCTCAATTGTCAGCAGGTGAAATATGAGCATCAAAGACCGGGTAGCTTGGTTCAGCAGATGGTTATTCCCGAGTGGAAGTGGGAGAGGATTAATATGGACTTTGTTGTTGGACTCCCACGGACTTTGAAGAAGTTTGATGATATTTGGGTGATTGTGGATCAGCTAACCAAGTCCACGCACTTCATTCCGGTGTGTACTACCTATTTTTCAGAGCGGTTGGCAGGGATTTATATCCGGGAGATTGTTCGGTTGCACGGTGTTCCAGTTTCCATTATCTCAGATAGAGGTACTCAGTTTACTTCCCAGTTTTGGAAGTCTGTTCAGCAAGAGTTGGGTACTCAGGTGGAGTTGAGCACAACTTTTCATCCTCAGATGGACGGGCAGTCCGAGCGTACTATTCAGATATTGGAGGACATGTTGCGTGCTTGTGTTATGGATTTCGAAGGTTCATGGGATAGATTTCTACCACTTGTAGAGTTTGCTTATAACAACAGCTACCAGTCGAGCATTCAGATAGCTCTATATGAGGCTTTGTATGGGAGGCGGTGTAGATCTCTAGTCGATTGGTTCGAGCCCGGCAAGGCTAGGCTATTGAGGACAGATTTGGTCCAGGATGCCTTAGGGAAGGTGGAGGTGATTCAGGAGAGGCTTCGTACAACACAGTCGCGTCAGAAAAGTTATGCGAACCGGAAGGTTTGAGATGTGTCCTACATGGTTTGTGAGAAGGTCTTGCTGAAGTTCGCCCATGAAGGGTGTTATGAGATTTGGGAAGAAGGGGAAATTGAGTTCGCGGTTCATTGGGCCTTTCGAGGTGCTTCAGAGGATTGGGGAGGTGGCTTATGAGCTTGCTTTGCTACCCAGCTTGTCTAGCGTGCATCCGATATTTCATGTTTCTATGCTCCGGAAGTATATTGGAGATCCGTCTCATGTTTTGGACTTCAACACGGTTCAGTTGGATGATGATTTGACCTTTGATGTGAAGCCAGTAGCTATTTTGGGACGTCAGGTTCGAAAGTTGAGGTCAAAGGATATAGCTTCAGTGAAAGTGCAGTGGAGGGGTCGACCCGTGGAGGAGGCTACCTGGGAGACTGAGTGGGAGATGTGGAGCAGATATCCTCACCTAATTGAGGCTTCAGGTATGTTTCTTGACTCGTTTGAGGACGAACGTTTATTTAAGTTGGGGAGGATGTGATGACCCGACCAGTTGCCTCATGAGTTACCACTCCGTTTCCCCCATTTCTGCTTCTTTATGCCTCATTATCTGTGTTTTATGTGATTGAGTAGATTAGTTTGCGTTCGGGGCGGATTTGGTAAGAAATGAGACACTTAGTCTCTTTTAAGAAGGTTTAAGTTGGAAAAGTCAACTGGATGTTGACTTATGTGTTAGAGGGCTCGGATGTGAGTTCTGATGGTTCAGTTAGCTTCGAGAGGTGATTTATGACTTAGGAGTGTTATCGGAATTGGTTTTGGAGGTCCGGTGTAGAATTAGGCTTGAATTGGTGAAGTTAGTCTTTTGGTGATTTCCGGTTGGTAGGTGAGATTTTGATCCGAGGGTTGGAATGGAATTCCGAGAGTTGTTGTAGCTTCGTTATGTCATTTGTGATGTGTGTGCAAAATTTCACATCATTCGGACGTGGTTTGGTTGGGTTTTTGATCGAAAGCGTATTTCGAAAGTTTTTAGAAAACTTAGGCTTGAATTCGATGTGAAATGATGGATTTGGTGTTGTTTGAGGTGTTTTGATGATTGGAACAAGTTTGAATGAGGTTTTAGGATGTGTTGGTACTTTTGGTTGAGGTCCCAGGGACCTCGGGTGAGTTTCGAATGGTCAATCGGACCATTTTTGGTTTTTGAGAGTTGCAGAAATTGCAGATCAGGTGTTGCAGGTTTCTAAGCCTTCGCGATCGCATGGATTGAGTCGCGATCGCATAGAAGGATTTTGGGGTGGTCTGAAATTGGCCTTAGCATTCGCGATTGAGGCCTCGCGTTCGTGTAAGTCAGGAAGATGGTGCTTCGCGTTCGCGTGAGGCTATCGCGATCGCATAGAGGAATTTGGCGCGTGAGGGGTCCAGGAGCAGTGTTCTACGCGTTCGCAAGAGGGAGGTCGCGTTCGCGTAAGAGGGGAAAGTTGAAGCATCGCGTTCACAGTGCTTTGGTCGCGTTCGCATAGCACATTTTTGAAGCCTTGGAATTTTGCCCTTCGCGATCACGAGGCTTCGGCCGCGAACGCAAAGAAGGAATATCAGAAATGGGCAGTGAATTTATAAAACATTTCATCCGCGAGTTTAAGCATTTTTCCACCATAGCTGAGTATTTTGAGAACTCTTTGAGGGAAATTGAAGAGGGATTCAAGGATAATTGATTGGAGGTAAGATTTATGAACCTAAAACGTGATTCTATTGTGAAATTAGCCTAGAAATTCATGGAACCTAAGCTAAAAATGGAAGAACTAGGTCTTGGGATTTTGAACTTTTTGAATTGGGATTTGAGGGACCATTTGAGGTTGGAATTGAGAACTTTTGGTATGTATGAACTCGTGGGGTGATAAGGAATCTAATGATGTGAAAATTTCTGAGTTTCGAGATATGGTCCCGGGGCTCGGGTTTTGCTAATTTCAGGATTTTGATATTTTTCGATTGTTTTCGCTTGGTCTTTGTTCCCTTAGCATATTGTGACGTATTCATTCTGCTTTTGGATAGATTCGACGCGCGTGGAGACCGATTCGAGGGGCAAAGGCGTCGCGAGCTAGAGTTGTAGCAGGTTCGAGGTGAGTAATGATTGTAAATGATGTCCTGAGGGTTTGAAACCCCGGATTGCACATCGTATTGTTATGTTGAGGTGAGACATATGTTGGGTGATGAGCGTGGGATCTTTTACTATTGAGGATTGTGACTTGGTCCGTCCTGATTGATGATTTTACCGCGTATTTGACTGAAACTTGTTTGTTATCATCATGATTTGGGCTGATTGCCATATTTGGGCTTCGTGCCAACTATTTGAACCCTCCGGGGATTTTTATCACTATTTTCTCACTGTATTGATTTATCACTTGAACTCAGTCCTGTTGGTATTTATTGTTTTACAAACTCAGCCACTTTTACTCATATTTGAAACTTAAATGATATTTCTAAAAGATGTTTTGGGCTGAGAACTACTATTTTACTAATGCCCGAAGGGCTTGTGATGATTTTCGGACTGAGTGAGGCCGAGGGTCATATGTGAGGATATGCTGAGTGATATGAGGCCGAGGGCCTAAGATACTTTATATGCCACGAGGTGTCTTGAGTGATGTGAGGCTGAGTGCCAAGTGATGTGAGGCCGAGTGCCAAGTGATGATGCCACGAGGTGGCTTGATATAACGCTTGGGCCGTAAGAGGCCCCTCCGAAGTCTGCACACCCACAGTGAGCGCGGGTACCTATCATGATCTGAGAGTGAGCCCGAGGGGATGATACTGTACTGAGAGTGAGCCCGAGGGGCAATACTGTTCTGAGTGATTGTTATTGTGCCCGAGGGGCGTATTTCTATTTGTTATTTACCTGTTAAATTACCTGTTTTACTTGGATTAAAGGAATTTCATTTGACTTCCTCACTGATTTACTGCTTTAAGTGATTTTTACTGCTTGATATAGAATTGATTTGTGCCTTTACTTGTTTTCTTGCTTTCAGCCATTATTTATGGTTATTACTCCTTGAGTCAGAGTACTCACATTACTCCCTGCACCGTGTGTGCAGATTTAGCCATCGCAGAGTCCACTCCTGAGTGTTGATTCTCCCAGTCCAGGTAGTGTTTTTCGCAGACTACGAGGTAGCTATTGGCGTCCGCAGCCCCCGTGCCTCCCTTAACTTCTATTATCATGTTCTTGCACTTCTGTATCGGATTTTGTTTCTAGTAGATTGGTATCCGAATTTATTAGTTGCTCATGACTTGTGACACCCCGGTTTGGGCTGTGTCGGGATGGTTTCTACTGTTGTTATTGTTATTTATGCAAATTATGGTTATTATATCATGTTTTAGAACTATTTATGGTATTTAACTGTTTAAATGAAATGTCTTGTTTTGGTCTGGCTGGCCTTGTCTTCACGAGAGGCGCCATCACGACCGGTTTCAGGGTTAGGGTCGTGACATCCGTGAACACCTCACATGACACGCCATATATATAATGCCTCCAAATCTTCAACGCGTGAACGATGGCTGCTAACTCCAAATCATGAACTGGATAATTCTTCTCATAAATCTTCAAATGATGCGAAGCATATGCAATAACCTTTCCATCCTGCATAAACACCGCACCAAGTCCAATACGAGATGCATCACAATAAACTGTATATGGCCTTGAACCTGTGGGCAAAACCAACACTGGCGCGTAGTCAAAGTTGTCTTGAGCTTCTGAAAGCTCGCCTCACACTCATCTAACCACCTGAACTGGGCACCCTTCTGGGTCAACCTGGTCATCGGTGCTGCAATATATGAAAAACCCTCCACAAATCGACGATAATAGCCTGCCAAACCCAAGAAACTCCGGATCTCTATAGCTGGTGCGGGTCTAGGCTAGTTCTTGACTGCCTCTATCTTCTTCAGATCTACCTGAATGCCCTCTGCTGATACAACATGACCTAAGAATGCAACTGAACTCAACCAGAACTCACACTTCGAAAACTTAGCATACTACTGACTATCTGTCAAAGTCTGAAGCACCACTCTCAGATGCTGCTCATGCTCCTACCAGCTGCGGGAATAGATCAAAATATCATCAATGAAGACTATCACGAACAAATCCAAGTAAGACTTGAACACTCGGTTCATCAAATCCATAAAAGATTCTGGGGCATTTGTCAAACCCGAATGACATTACCAAGAACTCATAATGCCCGTACCGAGTCTGGAAGGTTGTCTTAGGGACATCAGATGCCCTAATCCTCAACTGATGGTAGCCATATCTCAAGTCAATCTTCGAAAATACCTTGGCACCCTGAAGCTGATCAAACAAATCATCAATCCTCGGCAATGGATACTTATTCTTGATTGTAACCTTGTTCAACTGCCGGTAATCTATACACATTCTCATCGATCCTTCCTTCTTAACAAACAACACCGGTGCACCACAAGGTGAGACACTATGTCTAATGAAGCCTTTATCAAGCAAGTCTTGCAAATGCTCCTTCAATTCTTTCAACTCAGGCGGGGCCATACGATATGGCAGAATAGAAATGGGCTGAGTGCCCGGAGCCAAATCAATGCAGAAGTCAATATCCCTATCGGGTGGCATACCCGACAAGTCTGAAGGAAATACCTCAGGAAACTCATGAACTACAGGCACAGAATCCATAGAGGGAACCTCAGTACTAGAATCACGAACATATGCCAAATAGGCCAAACACCCCTTCTCGATCATACACCGAGCCTTCATATATGAGATAACACTACGGGTAGAATGACCAAGAGTTCCTCTCCACTCTAAATGAGCCAAAACCCGGCAAGGCTAAGGTCAGAGTCTTGGCATGACAGTCCAAGATAGCATGGTAAGGTGATAACTAGTCCATCTCCAATATAACATCAAAATCAACCATGTCCAGAAGTAACAAATCTACTCGAGTCTCAAGACCCCCAATCACAGCTATACATGAACGATGGACACGATCTACCATAATAGAATCACCCACCAGTGTAGACATATATATAGGAGCACTCAAAGAATCACTAGGCATGACCATATACGGTGCAAAATATGATGACACATAGGAGTACGTAGATCCTGGATCAAATAAAACTGAAGCATCTCTACTACAAACTAGAACAGTACCTGTGATAACTGCATCGGAAGCCTCAGCCTCAGGCCTGGCTAGAAGAGTATAACATTGGGGTTAGGCCCCACCACTCTGAACTACATCTCTGGGATGCCTTGCTGCAAGCTGGCCTCCACCTCTATCGGCCTGACCTCCACCTCTAGTACCTCTACCTCCACCTCTAGCACCTCTACCTCTACTTCTAGCTGGCTTGGAGGGCTGTGGAACACTCGGTGCCTAAACCATGGCACGGGAGAGCTGCTGGATGCTCGAGGGTAAAATCTAGAAATATGCCCCATGTCACCATAAGTATAATAAGCCCTCGGCTGTTGAGACTTCTGACCTTGACGACCTAAATGACTACCCCAAAAACTCTGGAGCGGCGGTGCACTGATAGGAGCTGGTGGTGCACTGTAGGACTACTGATTGGAATACTGCATATAAGAACCACGGCCACCTGAAACACCGTGAGAAACTTAAAGTGCTGACTGAAAAGGCCTAGGAGGATGGCCTCTACCAAATGAATCCCTGCCTCCAGATGAGGCACCAATGAATCTGCCTGAATGACGAGGCCTCTTGCCAGATCCCTAACCACCCCCCTGTGGTAGAACCATCTCAACCCTCCTAGCCACATTGGCCGCATCTTGGAAGGAAATCTCGCTCCCCGTCTCCTTAGCCATCTGAAGTCGAATAGGCTGAACGATCCCCTCAATGAACCTCCTCACTCTTTCTCTCTCAGTGGGAAGTATAAGAAGAGCATGACGGGACAAATCAATAAACCTGATCTCGTACTGAGTAACAGCCATAGAACCTTGCTGGAGATGCTAAAACTACCTCCGATAGATCTCTCTCTAAGTGATAGGAAGAAACTTCTCCATAAATAGTTGAGAAAACTGATCCCAAGTCAAAGTTGGTAACCCAACTAGTCTAGCCAAACAATAATCTCTCCACCAAGTCTTGGTGGATCCAGATAAGAAAAAGCAGCAAAGTCGACCCCATTGGTCTCCTCTATCCCCATGTTCCTGAGAACCTCATGACAACTGTCTAAATAATCCTAGGGATCCTTAGAAGATGCACCGCTGAAAGTGGTAGTGAAGAGCTTGGTAAACTTGTCCAATCTCCACAAGGCATTAGCAGACATAGTTGCTCCATCACCGGTCTGAGCTACCATACCCGGCTGAACTGCTCCAACTGGCTGAGCTACTGGAGTCTAAAACTGGGGATCCATCTGCTCCGGAGTGCGAGTAGCAGGAGTCTGGGCTCCTCCTCCAGCCTGAGAGATGGCTGGTGCTATAGGAAGCAAGCCTGCCCAGATGACACTCTGCATAAGGCCCACTAGATGGACCAGAGCATCCTGGAGTACTAGGGTAGCAATGAACACCTCTAGGACCTGAGTTGGGCCCACCAGAACTGCCTGGGCCGGTACCTCATCATCAAACTCAACTTGAGGCTCCGCCGCAAGTGCTGCTGCTCTGGGCTAAGCTCTGCCCCTGCCTCTGCCTCTAGCACGGCCTCGGCCTCGCCCTCTGCCCCTCGTGGGAGCTGCTTCTGGGGGCTCGGGATGCTAATTAGTGGATGAGTATGCACGTGTTCTCGTCATCTATGAAAGAATAGAGTTGAAATTCAATTAGCAATGGGAAAGCAAACCACACGACATGAAAAAATAGATGTGAAGTTTTTCCTAACTCTGTAGCCTCTGGGGATAAATACAGACGTCTCCGTACCGATCCCTCAGACTATACTATGCTTGTCTGCGAATTGTGAGATCTAAGTAACCTAGAGCTCTGATACCAACTTGTCACGACCCAGATTTCCCCTCCTCGGGAGTCGTGATGGTGCCTACTAGTATAAGCTAGGCAAGCCGACCATTTGAATTGTTTACCTTTTTCCCATTTTTTAATACTTTAACAATTAATAACCAACATTAGATAAACCACGGAATTTAATAAACGGAAGACTGAAATGTAATATTTTAATAAAGATGCCAATACCAATCCATACATAAACTACCTAGAACTGTTGTCATAATTCCATAGACGGTCTAGGAATACTACAAATAAAGGTCCGAAAAATAAATACAATACCGTCTCGAGAAATACATAAATGAAACAGGATGAAAGGATAGAAGGAGACGCCAAGACCTGCGGACGCTTGCAGGACTACCTCGGATCTCCGAATGGACTGAAGGCAGCAACCCAAAGCTACGGTTTGTATGCTCCAGTACCGGGATCTACACACCATGCAGAGTGTAGTATTAGCACAACTGACCCCATGTGCTGGTAAGTGCCTAGCCTAACCTCGGCGAAGTAGTGACGAGGCTAGGACCAGACTATCAAATAACCCTGTGCAGTTAAATAATATACAATGAAAAATAAAAGCAAAACCTTACAATTAAAGATAGGAAGGGGAAATCATGCTGCGGGAAATAACCAGTAACAGCTGAAAACAACAACTAAATGTAAAGAACATTATAACCCAAATTATCATTAAAAGTCAGGAAATCAAAGACAAGTGCACGACATCACCCTTCGTGCTTTTACTCTCGTCCTCACCATAAAATCAATATAAATTGCATGGCATCACCCTTCAAACTTTTACCTCACATAATTATGATACGGAGTGATCCTTCGTGCATTATCACTCATATAAAGGCACGGAATGGTGCATTGTGCTGCACGGCATCACCCTTCGTACATTAACACTCTATCACAAATATCATACACGACATCACCTTTCGTGCTTTAACACTCTCTCACCAAACAATGCACAACATCATCCTTCGTGCATTAACACTCTTCCTCACCCAAACAACAATCATAAGCAATAAGGGCAAAGGAATCAACAAATTCACAATTAAATCCCGACAAGGGAAACAATATCAAACATTAACGTCCCGGCAAGGGAGATAACATTAAACAACAACATCCTGACAAGGGAGACAAAATCACAATCCTCTTTTCTATTTTTCACATTTACTTCACAACTCAATTCACAATTTGAGCCAATGCTCTATAAGGTTCAATTGCCAATTATACTTTTCACAAATCATTACAACTTGAGCCAATGCTCTTTAATGTTCAAATACCAATAATACTTCCACAAGCCTTGCTCAACAATAGAAATCATCACATAAGGCATGAATAATACAAACGGAGTCACATTAATCATAGTATAAGACTCACGGGCATGCTTGACATCAACGTATAGATACTTGTCACCATGCCTATACATCGTACTCCACAACTAACACATAGCAAAATAGGACACAACTCCTAATCCCTCAAGCTAAGGTTAGACCAAACACTTACCTCGATGCCACGAACACAATTCAAGCCTCAACTATCGCTTTACCTCTAGATTCTACCATCAATTCGCTTGTATCTAAACACAAGTTACTTAATTATATCAGTAAATGCTAAATGAATCAATTCTAATGCATAAAAATGGATTTTCTAAAATAATTCCCCAAAAAATCAAAAATCGACATCGGGCCCACATGGTCAAAACCTGAGGTTCGAACCAAAACCCGATTACCCATTTACCCATGAACCCAAATATATAATTTGTTTTGAAATCGGACCTTAAATCGAGGTCCAAATCCCCAAAATTTGAAAAACCTAAGTTCTACCCAAAACTCCCAATTCCCCCCATGAAAATCCAGGGTTTTGAGTTGAAATCATGTGAAAAGATGTAAAAGATTAATGAAAACGAGTTCGAAGTGACTTACAATCAATTTGGAAGAGTACTTGTCTTTGAAAAATCGCCCAAAGGTGTTTAGGTTTTGAAAAGGGTTGAAAAATGGTTGAAAATGCATCTAAGTTATGATTTAGTAGGTTGCAGATGTCGCAATTGCGACCAGGGTTCGCAGTTGCGAACCCTTAAGTTACTTGTTATCTTCGCATTTGCGATCATATGTTCGCAATTGCAAACTCGCATTTGCGAAGGGGGTGTCGCATTTGCGACAGCTGGGGACATCTAGGGTATTCTCATTTGCGAAGAATTTCTCGCAATTGCAAGGAAGGCTGGCTAGGGCATACTTCGCAATTGCGAAGTGCCCCTCGCAATTCCCAAACTTGATAGGCTCGCAATTGCGACACCTGACCTAGCAATTGCGAGATCAGGGCCTGCAACACATACCAGCTGAAACCTGCAACTTCCTAGGTTCAATTCCACTCTGTGGCCTATCCAAAACTCACCCGAGCTCTCGGGGCTCCAAACCAAACATGCATACTAACCTAAAAACATCATACGAAATTGCTCGTGCAATCAAATCATCAAAATCACTTCAACAACTATGAATTAAACCCCAAATTCATGAAATCATTCAAGAACACCAAAATTTCCGATTTCTCAACTTTCAATCTGTTTTATACCAAACCAATACTGATCGTTACCAAATTTTACAAATTCAATCTAATTATTATTTCAAACTTGTACCGGGCTCCGGAACCAAAATACGGGCTCGATACCATTAATTTCAAACATATTTCATTTCCAAAAGCTCATATATATTCCAGAAAATAATTTCTTTAAAAATTTATTTTTCGGGCTTGGGACCTCCAAATTCGATTTTGGGCATACGCCCGAGTCCCATATTTTCCTACGGACCCTCCGAAATCGTCAAATCACGGGTCCGGGTCCGTTTACCCAAAATGTTGTCCGAAGTCAACTTAAATTTATTTTAGAAGCAAAATTCACCACTTTTCACAGATTTTCACATAACGGCTTTCCGAATACACGCCCGGACTGTGCATGCAAATCGAGATGAGACAAAAGGGAGGTTTTAGGGTCTCAGAACACAGAATTTATTTCTAAAACAAGTGATGACCTTTTGGGTCATCACATTCTTCACCTCTAAAACAATCGTTCATCCTCGAACGAACATAAGAAGGAAGTACCCGAGTTGGAGAAAAGATGGGGATAACAGCTCCACATATCGGACTCGGACTCCCAGGTTGATGCCTCAACAGGTTGACCTCTCCACTGAACACGAACAGAAGGGAAACTCTTCGATCTCAACTGACGAACCTGCCGGTCTAGAATAGCTATTGACTCCTCCTTATAGGACAATCCTTGTCCAACTGAACAGTGCTGAAATCTAACACGTGAGATAGATCGTCGTGATACTTCTGAAGCATGGACACATGAAACACTAGATGCATAGATGATAAGCTCCGTGGTAACGTAAGTTTGTAAGCCACATCTCCCACTCGATCAAGAATCTCAAACGGGCCAATGAACCTAGGCCTAAACTTGCCCTTCTTCCCAAATCTCATCACGCCCTTCATAGGCCACACTCGAAGCAACACTCGCTCGCCGACCATGAATGCTACATCTCAAACCTTACAGTCGGCAAAACTCTTTTTCTTGGACTGAGTTGTACGAAGCCTATCCTGAATGATCCTGACCTCGTCCAAGGCATCCTGTACTAGATCCGTACCCAACAACCTAGCCTCTCCCGGCTCAAACCATCCAACTGGCGTCTGACACCGCCTACCATATAAAGCCTCATAAGGAGCCATCTGGATGCTCGACTAGTAGTTGTTGTTGAGAAAAACTCCACTAAAGGCATGAACTGATCCCATGAGCCTACAAAGTCAATGACACAAGCTCGGAGCATGTCCTCTAAAATCTGAATAGTGCGCTCGACAGCTCGTCCATCTGAGGATGAAACACTATGCTCAACTCAACCCGTGTGCCCAACTCACACTGAATTGCTCTCCAGAAATGTGAGGTAAACTGCGTACCTCGGTCCGAAATGATAGACACGGGCATACCATGAAGATGAATAATCTTTCGGATATAGATCTCAGCTAACCTCTTGGAAGAATAGGAGACTGCCACAAGAATGAAATGTGTTGACTTGGTTAGACTATCAACAATAACCCACACTGCATCGAACTTCCTCTAAATCCGTGGGAGTCCAACAACAAAGTCCATAGTGATACGATCCCACGTCCACTCAGGAATCTCAAACTTTTGGAACAAACCACTAGGTCTGTGATGCTCATACTTAACCTGCCGACAATTCAAACACCGAGCCACATACATAATAATATCCTTCTTCATTCTCCTCCACCAATAATGCTGCCGCAAATCCTGATACATCTTAGTGGCGCCCGGATGAATAGAGTACCAGGAATTATGGGCCTCCTCTAAAATCAACTCTTGAAGTCTATCCACATTAGGCACACAAACTCAACCTACAGCCTCAAAACTCCATCATTTCCTAAGATAACCTACTTGGCACCATCGTACTGCACCGTGTCCCTAAGGACACACAAATGAGGATCATCATACTACTGACCTCGGATACGCTCCAATAGAGAAGAACGAGCGACTGTGCAAGCTAACACACGGCTGGGCTTAGAAACATCCAACCTCACGAACTGATTGGCTAAAGCCTGAACATCCAAAGCAAGAGGTCTCTCACCGATCGGAATATATGCAAGACTGCCTATACTGGCTGACTTCCTACTTAAAGCATCGACAACCACATTGGCCTTTCACGGATGATATAAGAGGTGATATCATAGTCTTTCAATAACTCCAACCACCTTCTTTGCCTCAAATTTAGCTCCTTCTACATTAACAAGTATTGCAAACTCTTATGATCCATGAACACCTCCTATGACACGCCATATAGATAATGCCTCCAAATCTTCAACACGTGAACAATGGCTGCTAACTCCAAATCATGAACTGGATAATTCTTCTCATGAATCTTCAACTGATGCGAAGCATACACAATAACCTTGCCATCCTGCATAAACACCGCACCAAGTCCAATACGAGATGCATCACAATAAATTGTATATGGCCTTGAACCTGTGGGCAAAATCAACACTGGCGCGTAGTCAAAGCTGTCTTGAGCTTCTGAAAGCTCGCCTCACACTCGTCCGACCACCTGAATTGGGCACCCTTCTGGGTCAACCTGGTCATCGATGCTACAATATATGAAAATCCCTCCACAAACCAACGATAATATCCTACCAAACCTAAGAAACTCCGGATCTCTATAGCTAATGCGGGTCTAGGCCAGTTCTTGACTACCTCTATCTTCTTCAGATCTACCTGAATGCCCTCTGCGATACAACATGACGTAGGAATACAACCGAACTCAACCATAACTCACACTTCGAAAACTTAGCATACAACTGACTATCTCTCAAAGTCTGAAGCACCACTCTCATATGTTGCTCATGCTCCTCCCGACTGCGGGAATAGATCAAAATATCATCAATGAAGACTTTCACGGACAAATCCAAGTAAGGCTTGAACACTCGGTTCATCAAATCCATAAAAGATTATGGGGCATTTGTCAACCCAAATGACATTACCAAGAACTCATAATGCCCATACCGAGTGTGGAAGGTTGTCTTAGGGACATCGGATGCCCTAATCCTCACCTGATGGTAGCCATATCTCAAGTCAATCTTCGAAAATAACTTGGCACCCTGAAGCTGATCAAACAAATCATCAATCCTTGGCAATGGATACTTATTCTTGATTGTAACCTTGTTCAACTGCCGGTAATCTATACACATTCTCATCGATCCGTCCTTCTTAACAAACAACACCGGTGCACCTTAAGGTGACACACTAGGTCTAATGAAGCCTTTATCAAGCAAGTCTTACAACTGCTCCTTCAATTCTTTCAACTCAGGAGGGGCCATACGATATGGCGGAATAGAAATGGGCTGAGTGCCCAGAGCCAAATCAATACATAAGTCAATATCCCTATCGGGTGGCATACCCGGCGGGTCTGAAGGAAATACCTCAGGAAACTCACGAACTACAGGCACAGAATCCATAGAGGGAACCTCAGCACTAGAATTACGAACATATGCCAAATAGGCCAAACACCTCTTCTCGATCATACGACGAGCCTTCATATATGAGATAACACTATGGGTAGAATGACCAGGAGTCCCTCTCCACTCTAAATGAGGCAAACCCGGCAAGGCTAAGGTCACAGTCTTGGCACGACAGTCCAAGATAGCGTGGTAAGGTGATAACTAGTCCATCTCCAATATAACATCAAAATCAACCATGTCCAGAAGTAACAAATCTACTTGAGGCTCAAGACCCCAAATCACAACTATACATGAATGATGTACACGATCTACTATAATAGAATCACCTACCAATGTTGACACATATATATGAGCACTCAAGGAATCACTAGGCATGACCAGATACGGTGCAAAATAAGATGACACATAGGAGCACGTAGATCCTGGATCAAATAGAACTGAAGCATCTCTACTACAAACCAGAACATTACTTATGATAACTACATCGGAAGCCTCAGCCTCAGGCTTGGCTAGAAGAGTATAACATCGGGGCTGGGCCCCACCACTCTGAACTACATCTCTGGGATGCCTTGCTGCAAGATGGCCTCCACCTCTAGCGGCCTGACCTCCACTTCTAATATCTCTACCTCCACCTCTAATACCTCTACCTCCACCTCTAGTTGGTTGGGCGGGCTGTGGAACACTCGGTGCCTAAACCATGGCACGGGAACCCTGATGTTAAGAGCTGCTGGATGCTCGAGGGTAAAATCTAGCAATATGCCCCATGTCGCCTCAAGTACAACAAGCCCTCGGCTGGTGGTGCACTGATGGGAGCTGGTGGTGCACTGTAGGACTGCTGACCGGAATACTGCAAATGAGAACCACGGCCACTTAAAGCACCGTGAGAAACCTGAGGTGTTGACTGAAAAGGCCTAGGAGGATGGCCTCTACCATACGAATCCCTGCCTCCAGACGAGGCACCACTGAATCTGCCTGAATGACGAGGCCTCTTGTCAGACCCTTAACCACCCCCATGTGATAGAACCATCTCAACCCTCCTGGCTACATTGGCCACATCCTGGAAGGAAATCTTGCTCCCCGTCTCCTTAGCCATCTGAAGTCGAATAGGCTGAACGAGTCCCTCAATGAACCTCCTCACTCTTTCTCTCTCAGTGAGAAGTATAAGAAGAGCATGATGGGCCATATCAATAAACCTGTTCTCGTACTGAGTAACAGCCATAGAACCCTACTGGAGACGCTCAAACTGCCTCCGATAGATCTCTCTCTGAGTGATAGGAAGAAACTTCTCCAGAAATAGTTGAGAAAATTGATCCCAAGTCAAAGCTGGTGACCCAACTGGTCTAGCCAAACAATAATCTCTCCACCAAGTCTTGGTGGATCCAGATTAGTGAAAAGCAGTAAAGTCGACCCCATTGGTCTCTACTATCCCCATGTTCCTGAGAACCTCATAACAGCTGTCTAAATAATCCTGGGGATCCTTAGAAGATGCACCGCTAAAAGTGGTAGTGAAGAGCTTGGTAAACCTGTCCAATCTCCATAAGGCATCAGCTGACATAACTGCTCCATCACTGGTCTGAGCTACCACACCCGGCTGAACTGCTCCAACTCTTTGAGCTATTGGAGTCTAAAACTGGGGAGCCATCTGCTCCGGAGTGCGGGTAGCAGGAGTATGGGCTCCTCCTCTAGCCTGAGAGACGGCTGGTGCTACAGGAAGCAAGCCTGCCTGGGTAACACTCTCCATAAGGCCCACTAGATGGACCAGAGCATCCTGGAGTACTAGGGTAACAATGAACCTCTCTAGGACCTGAGCTGGGCTTACTGGAACTACCTGGGCCGGAACCTCATCATCAAACTCAACCTGAGGCTCCACCGCAAGTGTTGCTGCTCTGGGTTGAGCTCTACCCCTGCCTCGGCCTCAAGCACGGTCTCGGCCTTGCCCTCTGCCCCTCGTATGAGCTGCTGCTGGGGGCTCGGGATGCTAATCTATGGATGAGGATGCGCGTATTCTCGCCATCTATGAAAGAACAGAGTAGAAATTCAATTAGCATTGGAAAACCAAACCACACGACATGAAAGAATAGATGTGAAGTTTTTCCTAACTCTGTATCCTCTGGGGGATAAATACAGACGTCTCTGTAATGATCCCTCAGAATCTACTGAGCTTGTCCGTGAATTGTGAGACCTAAGTAACTTTAGCTCTGATACCAACTTGTTACGACCCGGATTTCCCACCCTCGGGAGTCGTGATGGCGTCTACTAGTGTAAGTTAGGCAAGCCGACCATTTGAATTGTTTACCTTTTTCCCATTTTTAATCCTTTAATAATTTATAACCAACATTAGAAAAACCATGAAATTTAATAAGCGGAAGACTGAAATGTAATATTTTAATAAAGATGCCAATACCAATACATACATAAACTACCCAAAACTGGTGTCATAATTCCACAGACGATCTAGGAATACTATAAAATAAAGGTCCAAAAAATAAATACAATACTGTCTCGGGAAATACATGAATGAAACACAATGAAAGGATAGAAGGAGACGCCAAGGCCTGCGGATGCCTGCAAGACTACCTCGGATCTCCGAATGGGCTGAAGGCAGTAACCTAAAGCTACGGTCCTTATGCTCAAGTACCGGGATCTGCACACTGTGCAGAGTGTAGTATTAGCACAACTGACCCCATGTGCTGGTAAGTGTCTAGCCTAACCTCGGCGAAGTAGTGACGAGGCTAGGAACGGACTACCAAATAATCATGTGAAGTTATATCATATACAGCGGAAAATAAAAGCAAAACCTTACAATAAAATATAGGAAGGGGAGATCATGCTGCGGGGAAATAACCAGTAACAACTGAAAATAACAGTTAAATGGAAAGAACACCAAACTCAAATTATCAGTAAAAGTCAGGAAATCAAAGACAAGTGCATGGCATCACCCTTCGTGCTTTTACTCTCGTCTTCACCATAAAATTAATATAAATGGCACGGTATCACCTTTCGTGGTTTTACCTCACATAATTATGACACGGAATGAGCCTTCGTGCATTATCACTCATATAAAGGCACGAAATGGTACATCGTGTGGCACGACATCACACTTCGTGCATTAACACTCTCTCACAAATATCATACACGGCATCACCCTTCGTGCTTTAACACTCTCTCACTAAATAATGCACGACATCACCCTTCGTGCTTTAACACTCTTCCTCTCCCAAATAACAATCATAAGCAATAAGGCCAATGGAATCAACAAATTCAAAATTAAATCCCGGCAAGGGAGCAATAGTACAACAATCATATCCCGGCAAGGGAAACAATATCAAACAATAACATCCCGGCAAGGGAAACAATATCAAACAATAACATCCCGGCAAGGGAGACAACATTAAACAACAACATCCCGGCAAGGGAGACAAAATCACAATCCTCTTTTCTTTTTTTCACATTTACTTCACAACTCAATTCACAATTTGAGCCAATGCTCTAAAAGGTTCAATTGCCAATTATACTTCCAAAAATTATTTTACAACTTGAGTCAATGCTCTTTAATGTTCAAATACTAATATTACTTCCATAGGCCTTGCTCAACTATAGAAATAATCACATAAGGCATGACCAATACAAACATAGTCACATTAATCATAGTATAAGACTCACGGGAATGCTTGACACCAATGTATAGATACTCGTCACTATGCCTATACGTCGTACTCCATAACTAACACATAGCAAATAGGACACAACTCCTAATCCCTCAAGCTAAGATTATACCAAACACTTACCTCGATGCCACGAGCATAATTCAAGCCTCAACTATCGCTTTACCTCTTGATTCCACCACCAATTCACTTGTATCTAGCCACAAGTTACTTAACTATATCAATAAATGCTAAATGAATCAATTCTAATGCATGAAAATGGATTTTCTAAAGTTTGTCCCCAAAAACTCAAAAATTGACCCCGGGCCCACTTGGTCAAAACCCGAGGTTCGAACCAAAACCCGATTACCCATTCACCCATGAACCCAAATATATAATTTGTTTGAAATCGGACCTCAAATCGAGGTCCAAATTCCCAAAATTTGAAAAACCTAACTTCTACCCAAAACACCCAATTTCCCCCGTGAAAATCCTTGATTTTAAGTTGAAATCACGTGAAAAGATGTTAAAGATTAATGAAAATGAGTTATAAGTGACTTACAATCAATTTGGAAGAGTACTTGTCTTTGAAAAATCGCCCAAATGTGTTTAGGTTTTGAAAAGGGTTGAAAAATGTTTGAAAATGCGTCTAAGTTATGATTTAGCAGGTTGCAGATGTCGCAATTGCAACCAGGATTCGCAATTGTGAACCCTTATGGAACCTGTTATCTTCGCATTTGCGATAATATGTTCACAATTACAAACTCGCATTTGCGAAGGGGGTGTCTCATTTGCGACAGCTAGGGACATCTGGGGGTATTCGCATTTGCGAAGAATTTCTCGCAATTGCGAGGAAGGCTGGCCAGAGCGTACTTCGCAATTGCGAAGTTCCCATCGCAATTCCCAAACCTGATAGGCTCGCAATTGGGACACCTGACCTCGCAATTGAGAGATCAGGGCCTGCAACACATACTAGCTGAAACCTCCAACTTTCTAAGTTTAATTCCACTCTGTGGCCTATCCAAAACTCACACGAGCCCTCGGGGCTCCAAACCAAACATGCATACTAACCTAAAAACATCATACGGACTTGCTCGTGCAATCAAATCATCAAAATAACATCAACAACTATGAATTAAACCCCAAATTCATGAAATCATTCAAGAACACCAAAATTTCCAATTTCTTAACTTTGAGTCCGTTTTATATCAAACCAATACCGATCTTTACCAAATTTTACAGATTCGACCTAATTATTATTTCAAACTTGTACCGGGCTCCGAAACCAAAATACGATCCCGATACCATTAATTTCAAACATATTTCATATCCAAAAGCTCATATATATTCCAGAAAATAATTTTCTTTAAAAATTCATTTTTCGGGTTTGGGACCTCGGAATTCAATTCCGAGCATACGCCCAAGTTACATATTTTTCTATGGACCCTTCGAGACCGTTAAATCATAGGTCCGGATCCATTTACCCAAAATATTGACCGAAGTCAACTTAAATTCATTTTAGAAGCAAAATTCACCACTTTTTACAGATTTTCACATAATGGCTTTCCGGGTACACGCCCATACTGCGCACGCAAATTGAGGTGAGACAAAAGGGAGGTTTTAGGGCCTCGGAACACAGAAATTTATTTCTAAAATAAGTGATGACCTTTTGGGTCATCACAACAAAAAGGAATCGGAGAGTACGCCTATTACTAGGAAGGGGAAATCAGTTGCTAGTATGGATGAATCAAGCACATGCAAGAAGGTTGACAATGATGAAGGTACCAACTGCCATGTAGGGAATACATTTGGGGCTAAGGCTGTACAAATTCAGGGTAGCATTTCTGGCACTAAGGGATCTAACAACAACAAGGAGAATGAAGGCGCTCAAAATGTAATAAGGAATGGAAATTTACCTAAGGAGACTGGAAATATGCAGACCTGGGCAAGTGTAGTTACAGGAAGTAAGCTAGCATAAAAAGGCATGAATCTGAGATATATTCCACCTAGCATCCAAGAAGGGAAGACAATTGTAAAATTGGAGAAGGAGGATATAGAAGAGGAGAGTGCAAAATAGAGAATGGCTATAATTCTGTATGTTATCGGAGATTCACCATCTATAGGAGCAGTGAAGAGATTTCTCATAACACAATGAAAGTTTACAGATAAGCCCCAAATACTACCACAATGATGATTACTTTGTCATTCAATTCAAAAGCATAGAAAACAGAGATGAAGTGTTGTTCTCAGGCCCAAACACAATTAATAATAGGCCTGTGATATTGAAAGAATGGTCGGCAAAGTTTAATTTTCAAAATGAAGCGTTTAAAACTATTCCAATTTGGGTGAACTTTCCAAAACTTCCTCTAAGTTGCTAGGGAGGAAAGTCACTAAGTAAAATCAGTAGTGGTTTAGGTACTCATGTATATGCTGATGAGTGCACCACCAATATTGCACGCATATCATATGAAAGGGTCCTTATTGAAATGGATATTACTAGACCAATTCCTAAGAGCATTGCTGTCCAGGACCTTAAGGGAGGGGTGTTTGAACAGGAAGTGTAATATGATTGGAAGCCTGAGTATTGTGCATCGTGTTTGCAAATAGGTCACAATTACAATAATACAAATATCCATAAGCAACCAGTACAAGGCCAAAAAGGAAAACAGCCAAAGCCTATGCAAATTTGGAGGAGAAGGGATCAAGTGAAGATAAGTGAAAAACAGAATGAGCAAATACAGAATACAAATAGGCAAACAATTGGTGGAAAGGATTCTAATAATAAAGGGCAGGTTACTGCAACAGAAGCACAAACAGAAGGATGGACAATGGTGAGAACAAAATTAGCCACTAAAATGGCCAAGAGTGGGGGTAACAAAGAAAGAGAGGTAGATACAAATGATGGATTTAGCTTATTAGCATGATGGGCAAATGATCCACCAGGTCAAGTCATGGTAATGCAGCAAGATAAGCAATATGAAAGGGGACAGAGTAGCCAAGGGGGTGCAGATAATCAAGACCATTTTCCTCCATTACTAAGATGAAAGTTATTACTTGGAATGTGAGGGGAATGAATAAGTTGTATAAGCAAAATGAGCTAAGGGAGTTTATTAAGGAGAATAAAGTTAATATTATAGTCATCATAGAACATAGAGTAAAGGAATGTAAAGAGGGGCAGGTGATAAACAAAATAGTACCTATATAAGAATGGATCTCAAACACTTCCTTGAATAATAGAGGGAGGATATGGCTGTTATGGGATCCAAAATTTGCTGTGGTTAAGAAAATCAGTGTGCATAATCAATACATACAAGCTGAAATCAACTATGCTGCCATTGTAATAAAATTTCATTTTACAAATATTTATGGACTTCATATAGTGCAGGATAGGAAGGAGTTATGGAGAAAGCTGAGGGAAATAGAAAGCAGGCAACAAGAACCATAGCTTGTAATGGGAGACTTCAATGCCATACTTGAGTTAGAGGATAGAATGCATGGCAATGTGGTACAAGATCATGAGACAAGAGACTTTAGAGAGTTTGTAGAAGATGTTGGTATGATTGAGCTAAAGGCAATAGGAAGACCATTCACGTGGACTAATAGCCATGTTTTTAGCAAAATTGACAGGGCATTAGTAAATGGTGAATGAATGAACAATATGCCTCCTATTCAAGTTCATGTTCTAGACTCATATTTTTCGGATCATTCACCTCTAAGTGTTGAATTGGGAAGACAACAGAAGAAACAACTAGGCCATTCAGATTTCTGAATTGTCTGGATGATGATCCTAACTTTGGGAAGATAGTAGCAGATAAGTACAAATGCAGTATACATGAAAAAAGTATAGCTCAAGCTGAAGCACATGAAACAAGCAATGAAAGGCCTGAATGCAAAGAAGTTTTTTGGGACTACTGACAAAATTAAAGGCATCAGGAATGATCTTCAATTGTTACAATAACAGATGAGAACTTATAATCAGGATCCCCATAATTTTGAAGTGGAAAAAGAGCTATGATTACAGCTGGAGAAATGGGATTTACTAGAGGAGAACATCTATAAACAGAAGTATAGAGTCCAATAGCTTAAACTAGGAGACTCTAATTTGCCAGCATCAAGAATAGGAGAGCCCAGAATTAGATCAAAGCACTTACTAATGCAGTAGGGGATATTGTCCAAACAAAAAAGAGGATAGAAGAGGAGATACTAAACTTTTATCAGGGCTTACTTGGGCTACAAGTCCTACACTGCCTGCTATAAATTTAGATGATATGAGGAGGGGACCTACGCTATGAAGAGGGCAACAAATGCAACTCATCTGACCATTTAATAGAGAAGAAGTTTGTCAAGCACTTCATAGATGACAACAAAGCCCTAGGGATAGATGGTTTCAATTCACTATTTTTTAAGAAAGCATGGGCCATGATTGGAGATGAGGTAACTGAAGCTGTTTTGAATTTTTTTGATACTAAGAATCTCTATCAACCGATAAATTTCCCATCTATAACCTTGGTGCCTAAGGTTAAGAAACCCACATCAGTGAAGCAATATAGACCTATCTCATGTTGCTCCATACTATATAAGATCATCTCCAAAATGCTTACTAGTAGACTACAGGGAGTCATGGATAGCATAATTGATAAGAGTCAAGCTGCATTTGTACCTGGCAGACTTATCACAGATAATATTATCCTTAGTCATGAACTAGTGAAAGGATATGGGAGAAAAGGGCTGTCGCCAAGATGCATGATCAAAACCGACATGCAAAAAGCCTATGACTCTATTGAATGGGTGTTCCTAGAACAAGTTCTAAATGCACTTAATTTTCTAGAAATATTTGTGATATGGATCATGGTGTGTGTCTCAACAGTCTCATATTCTGTAGTCATAAATGGTAAATCAAGTGTTCCCTTTACTGCTAAGAGATGAGTAAGGCAGGGTGATCCTTTGTCACCATTCCTGTTTGTGATTGCCATGGAATATCTTAGTAGATCAATGAGAACATTGGTAGAAAACCCAGACTTTAACTACCATCCTCGATGTGAGAAATTGAACATAATACAACTGGGATTTGCATATGATTTGTTGTTATTCTGTAGAAGGGATGTGGTATCTACTCATCTTTTATACAAACAATTCCAGCAATCCTTTATGGCTTCTAGGCTAATTGCAAATCAATGGAAGAGTGTTGTGTATTTTGTAGGGATACCAGAACAGATTCAACAACAAATTATAAAGGAGTTAGGCTTCTCCGTAGGAACTCTACCCTTCAGATACTTGGGAGTTCCATTGAGTTCAAAAAGACTAACTATTGGACAATGCCAGCCATTACTGGAAAAGGTGGTGTGGAGAGTAACCTCATGGACATCAAAGATGATGTCTTATGCAGGGAGATTGCAGCTGATTAAAAGTGTGTTTATAACTATCCAACAATTCTGGTCTCAAATTTTCATACTGCCAAAAAGGGTGATTCAGAGGATTGAACAAATATGCAGAAGGTTTTTGTGGAATAGGAATAATAAATGCTCAAATAAGGCTCTAATCGCATAGGATAAAATATGTGTGCCAAAATTAGCAGGTGGCCTCAACATAGTAGATATATACACATGGAATAAATGTGACGACCAGGCCAGTTGTCTCATGAGTTATCGCTCCGTTTTCCCTATTTCTACTTCATTATGCTTCGTTATTCGTGTTTTATGTGATCGAGATGAGTAGTTTGCGTTCGGAGTGTATTTGGTAAGAAATGAGACACTTAGTCTCTTTTAAGAAGGTTTAAGTTAGAAAAGTCAACCGGATGTTGACTTATGAGCTAGAAGGGTTGGATGTGAGTTCCGATGGTTCGTTTAGCTTCGAGAGGTGATTTATGACTTAAGAGTGTGATCGGAATTGGTTTTGGAGGTCCGGTGTAGAATTAGGCTTGAATTGGCGAAGTTAATATTTTGGCGATTTCCGGTTGGTAGGTGAGATTTTGATTCGAGGGTCGGAATGGAATTCTGGGAGTTGCAGTAGCTGCATGGTGTCATTTGGGATGTGTGTGCAAAATTTCAGGTCATTCGGACGTGGTTTGGTTGGGTTTTTGATCGAAAATGTATTTCAAAAGATTTCTCAAAAACTAGACTTGAATTCGATGTGTTTCGGGTAATTTGATGTTGTTTGAGGTGCTTTAATGATTGGAACAAGTTTGAATAAGGTATTGGGTCATGTTGGTGCTTTTGGTTGAGGTCCTGGGGGCCTCGGGGTGAATTCGGATGGTTAACAGGAAGATTTTGGACTTAAGAGATCTCAGAAGTTGCTGCTTCTGGTATTTCTGCACCTGCGGATTGGGGACCGCAGGTGCGGTGCCGCACATGCGGAAGAAGAGCCGCAAAAGCGATTTGGGAAGAATAGCCAAGGACTGCAGATGCGGCATATGGACCGCACCTGCGGAGTCGCAGATGCAGCTCGTGGACCGCAGATGCGGAACCTGGCCCCCTAAGTGATTTCTGCAGATGCGGAGGAATTTTCGCATAAGCGGTACCGCAGGAGCGGTGGTGGGATCGCAGATGCGAAAACCCCTAGGCAGAAAGTTTATCAGTCATTTTATCCGCGATTTTGAGCCATTTTTCCTCCATAGCTGAGTATTTTGAGAGCTTTTTGAATGTGATTAAAGAGGGATTCAAGGAGAATTGATTGGAGGTAAGATTTTCGAACCTAAAACTCGAATCTATTGTGAAATTAACCTAGAAATTCTTGGAACTTAAGCTAAAAAATGGAAGAACTAGGGCTTGAGATTTTGAACTTTTGAATTGGGACTTGAAGGACCATTTGAGATCGGAATTGAGAACTTTTGGTATGTATGAACTCGTGGGGTGATAAGGAATCTAATGATATGAAAATTTCTGAGTTTCAAGAAGTGGGCTCGAGTTTTGCTAATTTCGGGATTTTTGATATTTTTCGATTGTTTTCGATTGGGCTTTGTTCCCTTAGCATATTGTGATGTATTCGTTCTGATTTTGGATAGATTCGACGCGTGTGGAGGCCGATTTGAGGGGCAAAGGCGTCACGAGCTAGAGTTGTAGCCAGTTTGAGGTGAGTAATGATTGTAAATAATGTCCTGAGGGTTTGAAACCCCTGATTGCACATTATAGTGTTATATTGAGATGAGACACACACTGGATGATGAGCTTGGGGTATTTTACTACTGGGAATTGAGACTTGGTCCGTCCCGACCGATGATTTTACCGCGTATTTGACTGAAACTTATTTTTTATCATCATGATTTGGGCTAATTGCCATAATTAGGCTTCGTGCCAACTGTATGAACATTTTGACTGATTTTTCCTCACTATACCTATTAAAAATCATATCCTCGGTCATGTTTCTATCTGTTTTAAACAATTCGAGCCGATTTTATCATACTATTACTAAATGAGAGAAATTTGTGGGCTGAGATCCCTATCTTCTATTATTGTGCCTGAGAGGCTGTGAGGTTAATGACTGAGAGGGGTTAAGAACCCAATGGTGAGGATATTATATATGTTATGGATCGGGCTGCACGCCGCAACAATACTTATATGGATCGGGCTGCACGCCGCAGCAATATAGCGTTTGGGCTATAGGAACCCCTCCGGAGTCTGCACAACCCCAGTGAGCATAGTCGACTATCTATATGGATCGGGCTGCATGTCGCAGCAATGTATAGATCGGGCTGCACGCCGCAGCGGTTATTCTAATTTCTGTTATTATGAGAGATATATGGGTCGAGAGCTGAGAATGAGCACTAAGTGATGAGAGTGAGCCTGAGGAGCTGATACTGTTCTGAGTGATTGATATTGTGCCCGAGGGGCAGATTTCTACTTGTTATTTACCTGCTAAATTACCTGTTTTACCTGATTTAAAGAGATTTCACTTGACTTCTTCACTGATTTACCGCTTTACGTGATTTTTACTGCTTTGATATAGAATTGCCTTGTGCCTTTACGTGTTTTCATGCTTTCAGCCATTATTTATATTTATTACTCACTGGGTCGGAGTACTCACATTACTCCCTGCACCGTGTGTGCAGATTCAGGCATCGCAGAGTCCGCTCCTGAGAGTTGATCCTCCCAGTCCAGGTAGTGTTTCGGAGACTATGAGGTAGCTGTTGGCATCTGCAGCCCCCGTGCCTCCCTTATCTTATTACTTTTATATTCTTCAAACAGTTGTACCAGATATTATATCTAGTAGACTCGTATCAGGATCCTTAGTTGCTCATGACTTGTGACACCCCAGTTTGGGCTGTGTCGGGATGGTTTCTACTGTTGTTATCATTATTTCCGCAAATTATGATTATTATATCATGTTTTAGAACTATTTATGGTATTTAACTGTTTAAATGAGGTATTCTGTTTTGGTCTGGCTGGCCTTGTCTTTACGAGACGCGCCATCACGACCGGGTTCGGGGTTAGGGTCGTGATAAGTTAGTATCAAAGCCTAGGTTACATAGGTCTCACGAGGCATGAGCAGGTTTAGTAGAGTCTCGCGGATCGGTACGGAGATGTCTGTATTTATCCTCGAGAGGCTGCAGAACCCTTAGGAAAAAATTCATATTCTTGAAATTCTTGTCGTGCGAACTTGTTGGTCCGAATACTAAACTTCTTATATTCCATTCTCTCACAGATGGTGAGGACGCGAGCTACCAGACGAGGTGGACGACCACCAGTGCCACCAGCTGAGCCCACTAGAGGCTGTAGACGCTGTTGTGGTCGCGGCAGAGGCAGAGCAGCGAGGGCAGCACCTGTAGATCCACCAACTGCCCTAGCTCCGGATTAGACTCCAACTATGGATGCTCCAGCAGCACCAGATCAGGCACCAGCTGTGCCCATCGTGATTTCGGGTCTTCAGGAGGCCTTGGCACAGATCTTATCAGTTTGCACTGGCCTGGCTTAGGCAGTTTCAGCCACTACAGTAGCAGCTACTTCACAGGCCGGGGGAGGCAAGCAGACCCCCGCTGCTCGCACCCTTGAGCAGGTAGTGCAGGGACTTCAGACACCGAGGGTACCTCCAGCCCATCCGGTTGCACCAGCTTAGGAGTTTGTTGTGCCAGTTATGCCAGATGATGAGCATCGTCATCTTGAGAGGTTTGGTAGACTCCAGCCTCCGACATTCAGTGGAGCAGAGGGTGAGTATGCCCAGGGTTTTCTTGACAAGTGTAAGCGGATGCTCCGTACAGTAAGGATTCTTGAGACTAGTGATGTGGCATTTACCACCTTTCAATTTACTGGGGCTGCTTTCACTTGGTGGGAGGCATATGAGAGGCATAGGCCGGTTGGTGCAGTGCCCCTTTCTTGGCAGGAGTTCTCCACTCTCTTCTTGGAAAAGTATGTACCGCAGTCCCGCAGAGAGGAGCTGCGTAGACAGTTTGAGTGGTTGCGACAGGGGGATATGATTGTGTCACAGTATGAGTCGAGGTTTTCTGAGTTGGCTCGTCATGCCGTTTGGATGGTTCCGACAGATCGTGAGAGGATCAGGAGATTTATTGATGGCCTTAACTATCTTCTCCGTATTCTTATGACCCGAGGTTTTCTTATGGCCTTAACTATCTTCTCCCAGTCCAGGTAGTGTTTCAGAGACTACGAGGTAGATGTTGGCGTCCGCAGCCCCCGTGCCTCCCTTATCTTATTACTTTTATATTCTTCAAACAGTTGTACCAGATATTATATCTAGTTGACTCGTATTAGGATCCTTAGTTGCTCATGACTTGTGACACCCTAGTTTGGGTTGTGTCGGGATGGTTTCTACTATTGTTATCGTTATTTCTGCAAATTATGGTTATTATATCATGTTTTAGAACTATTTATGGTATTTAACTATTTAAATGAGGTGTTCTGTTTTGGTCTGGCTGGCCTTGTTTTCACGAGAGGCGCCATCATGACCGAGTTTGGGGTTAGGGTTGTGACAATGAAGGTTCCATTCTCAAGCATTATTGGAATTTATGCAAGAAGAAAGATAGATTGTGGATTCAATGGGTGCATATCTACTATATAAAGGGTAATCAAGTGTCGGAAAGCAATGCTCCGCAAGCATCTTAGCTGATTCAGAAAATCCTAAAGACTAAGCAGTACTTGGAGGAAGCAGGGGTATCTAAAGAGGAATTCCTAAAAGGTGATAAATATGCTATCAAGATAATGTATAACAAGCTGAGAGACACATATTCTAAAGTGCAATGGAGGAAATTGATCTGTAATAACCAGGGTAGCCCTAAATAGTTATTCATATTATACCTTGCAATACAAGACGGATTTTACACAAAGATGAGATTCAAGAAGGGGGGTATGGGGTATGACACAATATGTGCACTATGTGATAATGAGGAAGAAGACATTTAGCACTTGCTTTTTAAATGTTCGATCACATCTCAGATATGGCAACAAATACTCAATTGGCAATGAATCCAACGTCAAGCTATGGGGTTGAATGAAGAAATTGAATGGGCTCAAAAACATGCCTTTGACAATAGTGCCAAAGCAGAAATATATCGCATGGCTCTAGCAGGAAGTGTGTACTATACTTGGTTGGATAGGAACAATAAATCTTTCAACAAAAAAATAAGACCAGCAGCAGCTATATTGAGGCAGATCATTCAAGATATACACTGCAAAGGGAGAATGAGGAAGAAATTGGCACCATTATTGAAACAACTTGATTACTATCCTAGTTAGATTGTTTAGTAGATAACACATAGTTTATAGTTTTGTATTTGTATGCATGGAAGAAGATGAAGTATACTAAAGTTGAGGCTGATGACCAACTTTAGAGGTTTCAGAATACTATGTAAATATTTTCCTGGTAATAAAATTTATAACTACCAAAAAAAAAGTTCATTAAGATGTATCTATATATGTAAACACATTTATAGAAAGTGAAAGTATTTTTAATTGAAGTAGGAGTATGAAAAATATCTCCTATAGTATAACAACAATAATTTCAAAAGGATTATTAGTATATCCTAATTAAAATTTTTGCATGTAAAAAATATTTTTATAATAGCTACTAAATAAATAAAGAAAAGAAAATGATTTTCCTTTACTTTCTTCTCACTTCTTTCTTCTATAATCTCATTCCTTCTTTTTTCAGATGCATTATTTTTTTTAAAAAAGAAGAAGCTATTGTATTATTGTGGGTAAGTTAGAACCTGCTTGGCTAAACTTCTAGGAGGCCAAAAGTATTTTTTTGACAAAAAGGTACTTTTAAAAAATTTGAGGTGTTTGACCAAGATGACAAAGTACTTTTGAACAACAACATAAATAGTTTTTCTGTTTTTGTGGAGAAGCTACAAATTCTAGCTTCTTTCAAGAAGCAGAAAATTAATCTGTTCAATACAAAAATAACTTTACAATGAATTTATATTTTTCAAATTATTCATCATTAATTTAATATTTTTCTTTTCCTTTTTCTTTTTTTATTTTATTTCTACCATACATTTCTTCTCTCTTTTACTTGAGTCATATTTTATTCTTTTTCTCCTATTACTAAGGGTATATTTTTAATATATTTTGATATATTTAAATTCATATAAACAGTAAGTAATATACTAGATACTCAATATTATTGCTTTGAAATAACTATGTTTTATATTTTTACTTTATGCTTTAATTAATATTTCATAATAAATATTTAAATTTATTTTTATTTTTTAAATATACTAATTGCAAACTGAATATTTACTGTCATTTTCATAATTTTATACTTAAAAGTACTTTTTGAAAAGATTGGCCAACCACAATGATATTGCAAAAGAACACTACTCAAATAAATTGGGTTGTAAAAGTATTTTTTCCAAAAAATACCTTTAAATAAAAGCATTTTTAAATAAGGAGTTTTTGGCAAACGGGCTCTTAAAATCACCCAGGTAATTACAAATGAGCTAATATTTCGGGATTTTTACCTAGCTATAATATATTAGAAAATTATTAACCACTTTTCTTTATGTTCCTTAAAAATTACATTGTGTATCTATATTTACTATTTATGTACAAAATCATGATAAAAGAATGATCTCTTAAATATAGGAATTAATTTGTAACTGCATCTCTCATCCCCATCTATCAGCTTAATTAACCTCCTACAATCGCGACTTTCTTCCCAATTTCAAAAAATCTTAAATTCATTCTCTCTTTCATACAAGTCAACCAATATCTCTCTCTCATACAAATCAAACTATTATCTCTCTAAAATTGTAGCATCATATATTTCTCTGAATCAATTCCACCAACAACCATTAAAAAGCTTCAACTATTGACAAATCCATCGACGTTATCTCTGAAATTGCAGGTAGAGAGATTTGCCATTGACATACCATTAAAAAGTTTCGAAGCTTTGAATTAGATATTCGGATTTTATGAATTTGTGATTTCTTTGGATTGGGTGTTCTTGAAAAAGATTAAAAATATCCTTTAGAGTTTATATCTCAATTTTAATGGAGATTGATTAAGTTTAAAGTTGGTTGTAGGTTGAATTTCAGATTGAAACTCAAGGAAGAAGAAGTTTCGGAATTGTATTACGATTGTATGATAAATGTATCATAGTTGTATCTGAGTTGTATTTGATACATCAATACCTAAGACAATTCTGATACAATACTAGTACTATTAAAATACAATATTGTATCATAATTTAAGTTTAGAGTTGGTTCCAGGTGGATGTTTTAAGTTGAAACTTCAAAAAGATGAAGATCAAAGTTGTATCAAAATTTGGAATTGTATTACGATTGTAACATAATTGTATCACAATGTGTACCTAAAATAATACATAATACAATACTAATACAAGTATAATATGATGTTATATCAGTTTAAGTTTAGAGTTGGTTTAAGTTGTATCATAATTGTATCACAATTGTGTAAGAATTCTTTCAGGATTGTATCAAATTGGTATTTGAATTATGAGCAGTTGTGAGTTCGTCACAGTTTGTATTGATAATTATATATTAGTTTTTAGTATTGTATCAGGTATTATTTTGGATATTAATGTACCATCTACAAGTTAGATACAATTGTGATACATTTATGTTTTACACATTGATGCATCTGATACAATTCAAATACAATTATGAAACAGTTATCATATAATTCCTGGATATTTCTTCATTTTCAGTGTTATCCGGTCTCCCAGCAGAAGAACGATGCAATTAATGATTTAGTAATATGAAGCTGTCGGCAATGGTGGGAAGAGAGAAGATGGAGATTCTGGGCGTAGATTAAGGGATTTTGATGTAAAAAAAAGAAGGAGAGAGAAAAGGAAAGGAAAAAAAAGAAGAGGAAATGATATAATTGAATCTCTTAATTGAAGGCACTAATAATGGGGTGAGAGTCTTTTAAAGAGCAATTTACACAATTTGTAAGAAAAACCTTGATACTTATTAAAAACTACAAAACATAGAGAACATTGGTAAATAAATTTCTAATATAGTATAACTAGATAAAAATCCCAATATTTAAGGGCGAAGTGAAGTAATAATCACTTTTAAGCCAACTATTTGAAATATTTTCATAATTTACAATATATTTAAAATAAGTTCACCCAAACTTTAGTACAAGTATCAAATTTAGGACTTAGTGTCCAGAATTTTTGAACTGCTAATTTAAAATTCAGTATTAAGTATCCTAAATTTCTCAACAACTAATTTAAAATTTTCGAACATAATATTCCAATTTATGAATATAATTTTCCAACTTTAGCGTACCATGTCCTCATTTTGAGGTTTAAGCTGGAGTACGTCAAATCTAAGTGATATAGTTTAAAGATCCATAATAGTTTGCCCCTTTCTTCTTTCTTCCCAAATCAAAAGATCCAAAACCAAACAGAGGCAAAAGTGCCCAATCGCAGAGGAGGCCATTTCAAGGTAATCCCATATATAGAAATCCGTTTTCTTTGCTTGCTTAGGAGTGTATATATGCTCTCTTTCATAATACGGTTCTTGAATTTGCTAGAGCTTTCCATTGCCCCTCTCTTCCCTCTTTTGCAGCCATAATAGTTTCTTTTAGCGTGTTATTGACATTATGGAAAAGAAAGGTACCCATTTGGGCAGTATTCATGATCATTATTCTTAGAATTTACGAAGAAAATGATTTTATAGCATGAACATTGTGTTTTTAATAGGAGAAGGTTAGGCCTATTATGAATCTTAATGATACTGTTTACACTAACTCTACTATTTTATACATGTGCATGTGTTTGAATATATCAGTAGAAAAAGAAAAGGTAGAAAACAGCCGTGCCAGATAAACCCTAATTTATTTTCAAAGACAAATTGTTGAGTATCAGAACGAAACAAACTGGGATTGAGGTTTAGTAGTAGTAGTTGTATAGAGTGTATAGAAAAATAGTTTCTCTTAAAACACAAATCGTTTAGTACTCGAATGACACGGGTCCAAGTGGAGTGGTATTTAGGATTCATATAGCCAACTCCAACTGGTAAAGTTTGAAGGGGAGCTCTGGCGTAATTGGTAAAGTTGCTGTCATGTGACCAGGAGATCACGGGTTCAAGCCGTGGAAACAGCCTCATGCAAAAATGCAGGGTAAGGTTGTGTACAATAAACTCTTATGATCCAGCCCTTCCCCGGACCCCGCGCATAGCGGGAGCTTAGTGCACCGGGCTGCCCTTTATAGCCAACTCCAACTAGCGTGGTATTGATGTATAACATATTTGTATATATGTCTTCGTTGTTATGCGAGAGAAATGATGGCTCTGTCAGCATATATGTACATGTACACATGTTCCTTGTTTTGTGAGAGAAATGAATGCTTAATTGTCATTGTGATTGTCTTTGGGGTTCTTCTGTGCTCGTAAGTCAGTAAATGCTTAGCTTTTGTAACTTGGTTACTTTGAGATTGAAAACATTGTTGTGCTTTTTCCAATTTTGTTTATTTTATCTTTTGTTTTGTGTTATTCTTTTTTTTATTTTTTTATTTTTTATTGTTGGTGGTAATCCATAAAATTTTGTCTTAAAACACTATTCCAAGTTAATACTATAGTGAAAATGGTGGATAGCCGTTTTTTGCTAGTTGGGTACAGGGAAAAGAGTTTACCGACAGAAATGGAAATATTCGAAGTATTTACTTGATTTGATATGGTCTTTGGCTATCTGGTGTCAAGGAAGAAATAGGATTACATTAGTAGCTCAATGATAGCTCAATGTGCGCATTACAATAGATGTGGTGTTCAATTAACTCATCAAGTATATATACACGTACATATATATATGTGTGTGTATTTATTGGCTGTGCCATTTAATTTCTATTAGAAAGAAGAAATGAGACAAAACAAAGATGTATTTGCAGTTTTTTTATTTATTTAAATTTGATGCTTTATTAAGATATAGTCTACTTCTTGAGTACTGGGATCTGGATGTAAGTTGTCGAGGATCTAGAATACAAACTCCAATATGTTTGGGAAAATTTGCATATTCTTCAATTTACTTTTTGCTATGTAGTTCACATGGCAGTTCATGAGTCAATATTTTGACAATGTTTTTTGGCTGCTTACTATCCAAGAGAAAAAGTTATGAATGACATGTGCAATATCTATTTGTATGAACAGATGAGCTCTGGTTAAATGTTTAGTAACATTATGTCTTATGCTACAGATGTCTCTGCACCTTGGTAACCTATCATCTCGCATTCGTAGAGATGAACTTGAGCGTGTTTTCCGGAGATTCGGGCGGTGTAATGTTCGCGTGAAAGACAAATTTGGATTTGTAGTTTATGACTATCCTAGAAATGCTGAGAAAGCTCTAAAAACACTTCGAGGAAAGTTCATATGTGGAGAGCCAATAAGTCTTTCATGGTCTAATAAGCAGCCTCGGTTCTTGCAGAAATATACACGAGATGTTAAATCTTTTGAAGCAGTAGGAAGGACGCACTCTGCTAGGGAAGATTATGTTGACCATGTTAATCGTGGGGTTGGTTCAAATGGGGAACAAGGTTATAAAGAAAGTTTTAGGCAAGGGAATGGTGGCGAAAGGCTTCCTGCTGAAATTACGGATGAGGCATGTCATGAGAATAAAAAAGATTACAAGGAACATCATCCCTTTGTGGGTGATTTTCCGGATCAAGGTGGAGGTGTTGAGGGAAACCTCTCAAAAAATGATAACCAAATGAATCAAAATGTCCTTGAGGATAGATTGGAGTTTGATAGATATGAACCTAATGAGGCTGATGAGCGGACGGAGCAAAATGTTTTGACACACGGGGATGGTTCACTCTCTTTGAGGAAGCCTGAAGAGAAAGCAGGAGTGGAGCAAATTGATCCGAAGACTCAAAATGCTTGCTACAACTGTGGTGAAGCAGGTCACAAAATGCAGAAGTGTCCCCAGGGGATCAAGAGGCTTGAATCCAGGACTTCAAGAAGACTTCGAGCTGGTCGTGACACAATATCATTGAGGATGACCAAAGGTATCAGGGAGGCTATTGATTCCAGAAATGGCCATAGATTGAGGAGTGAACCTTCTCCTTCAGCAAGGACGACTCATAGAGGTGGAAGAAACAACCACAGAGAAAACAAGCGATGTTGGAAGGAACAGGGGAGTATTGAGAAGTTTCTTCCAAAGAAAGCCAGGGTGTCAATATCACCTTCAAATCATTCGAATCATACTTCATCTCAGTCACGGTCCTCTTCTAGGTCAATGAGGTCTTTGTCTCAGTCTCCCTCACCATCTAGGTCAAAATTAGTATCCTCCATTAAAGATTCTCCATTTTCCAGTTCACAGTCTGGTTCATCAACCCTTCATACTAGAGGTAAAAGTTACAAGTCTAATATGAAGTCGAGGTCAAGCTCTCCTACATCATCTTCGTCTCCGGAAAAGGTGCAGAAAGATCAGAAGGCCACTTTCGTGGATGCTGGTGACCCTCAGTCTAATGGAGTTTTATTTGAAGGGGAGCCACTAGAAAATAGTGCTGCTAGAATGGATGATTCTAAGCTTGAAAACATCATTGTTCAAGTGGAAAATCAAGGTGACGCTGCAGTTTGTGAACTGGAAGAGGATGTTGAGCATGATTGTTGTCAGAGGAGGGATGCAATAGATATAGGCAAAGATTCTTGTCAATGGAAAAATTCAAATACCACAGGATCTGACACGTGTGATCTTACAACATGGAGTGCATCTCCAAAGAGTTTGGCAGAGACAAGGGAGCTTCAAAATAATGATGTGGTGGAAGAGCAGACATTGGCACAAAATCCAAATTCTGGTTCACCAGTTGCTGAGAGGCTTCATTCCGCTACTTTGACAAGTCTATCCTCAGAGGAAGTATACCGGGTTCTCAAACACTATGGGCTAGAGAACCAAGAGAAGAGAGAAAATGAGTTACCTGTGGAAACTTATTTTGGTTGTTCTCGCTTGTGGCCTTGGGAAATCATTTACTATAGGAGACTTAAGAAGGGCCTCATTTCAACTGAGAACTATTCTAGGAGGTTGGCGCAGAATAAAGAGTTTGGTATAGTGGACAAATTTGTAAGAAGCAGTAGTGGTTGGGCAGAATTGAGAAAAGAAAATAGTTAATCGTTTCCTTTGACCGATCGATGCATCATAGTTCATGTCTTTTCCTTGTGATGCTATGCAGAAATTGGTTAGAAAGCTTTTACTGACCCTTCAGCAGGTACCTGTTATTACTGTTATAATTGTTTTAACCTAATATAATATAGTAGAAATTTGGTCTGTTTTTGTCCCTCCTTCTCTGCATCTAACTCTGATAGAGAAGGCATGAGAACTGGTGTTTATTTTTTCTGATAAGCCTGAGGACAATTGCTAGTTTCTGAAGTAATAGTGTGTTGTTCCAAAAGGTGACAAAGTTAGCTCTGACACCCTTTCTTTCGTGGCTTTTGAAAGCAAAACTTAGAGCTGGAACTATTAGGGATTGTTGTTTTCTTTTTCCCGGGAAACTTATTGTACCATATTCTGATTCTTTTTTCAAGCAGACCTGTCGCACCCAATTGCATAACTTATAATAATGCTTCTTTTGTATTAATGATAACTTTTGTTATGGATTTTTTGTTTCCAATGGAGTAATAGATTGTTATAGATTACTGTATAACTCAAATTTCCTGCATTTGAATCAAGAAAATAGGTTCTGTAAAGAACACAATCATAAGCAAGTAATTCCCCTATTTGAAATGCAAAGCAAGCATGGGCTTTTAGGACAATAGTAGAGCACTTATATTAGATCTGAGTTGCAAGGACCAAAGATGAGGATGAGGAAAAAGGACAAATGAGAAAGAGAGAGCTTTGGCATCAGACAAATACTGGCCTTTCAACATGAGTCCAAATAAAGTGAGATTAGTATTTCCAGGCACTAAACTTTGTTTTTTTCTTTGAATGAAGATGGTGTTCAGCCCTGCTTGCGCGCACCTCCACTATTCTATCGGATACCTACTACCTTCCAACAATACAAGTATCAGGTAACTCTACCCACCAATGCTTAGGCAGATGGGAAGAAATCACTTAGTGTGCTTTTGCCTCCGCTGAGATTTGAACCTAAGACCTCATAGTTCTTCTCCACTTCATTGACCACTAGACCACACCCTTCGGCTAATAACCCTTCTCTCAAGAATATGTAGCCATGAACAATGTTGTCAAAGGATCATTTAAGATGTGCTTAAGCCCCGAAGCCCAAAAAAGCTCAGGGAGTGCGCTTTGCCTCACTTAAGCTGCTTCAGTGTAGGCAAGGAACTAAAGCATGCACCTTATTGCCCATGCATGCTATCTTGAGTCGAACGGTACTAAATAATAAATATAATCAACAAAGAGATATTTTAATTATTAAATAAAAACATTATCAATGAATTTGTCACTTTTATCTTGCATTATAGATATATTTTTATTTTGTTTCTTCATTATGTCTTTTTTAACTAAAGCTCACACTTTAACTACGCTTTGCGTTCAAAGCCCCAATAGACTTGGAGCGCTTCTTAAAGCTTTCTGGCTTGAAAAATGCTGGCCATGAGTTATCTGGAATAGAGACAAATAAGTTGACGACAACTTTAATGTTTTCTCTTTACTCAATATTCAGTTACCTGCTTTATTTGTCTCAATCCTAGAACTCTTTCCTTGATTTTATATTTCTCAGAGAAATCTCAGAACTAACATTTATATGTTTAAGGAATTACATAAAAGTTTATGGCCTCTGCGTAATGGTGACACACCAATTGAGAAATGTTCAAGGAATTAGAATTTGTGAGTCTTGAAGTGGTTCAATGATAAGTTCTCTTATGCTTGAAATTAGGTAGTCAATAGTGCTCTTTTGACCTAAGTAGATAGGAAATAAGTCTTCAAAACTCCAATTTTGATGAGATGTCCTTCAACTTCTTGTGCCTGGTTCTAGGTTTCAGCTTCTTGGTACAAACTTTGATTCTCTTCTATGACCTTTTATTAGATAAATAAATTTCTCAAATTATTATATTCATTTAAGCCCTTAGGGCTTACTTCAAGTGGCAAAAGTTTAGGGACTCGTGACTTGTCACAGGTTCGAGCCCTGGGTCGTGCAAACTAAGCTTGGTATTTAAGTGGAGAAGAGCTGAGAGATAGGCTCATTATTCCCGAGTTTCAGAGGCTATGTAAGTTGGGAACTTTATGTAAGCTGGACCTTGAGAAAACTTATGATTATGTGAATTGCGATTTTATGGATTTCATTATGTTGAAAATGGGCTTTGGGGACAAATGGAGGAGATGGATGAAGTTTTGTATTTCTACTGCCAGATTCTCTATTTTGGTGAATGGGATTCCATGTGGTTTTCCGGGAGTTCGAGGGGTTTGAGACAGTGGATTCATTATCCCCTACGTTATTCATTTTCGTGATGGAAACATTGAACAAAATGATGGATATGTTGGTCATTAAAGGACTATTGAACGATGTGATACTTCGTTTAGAAGGCATAGTAATGTGACAATTACATATCTCTTATTTGCCGATGCCATTTTTTTTGTGATGCAGAGGTGTCCTAACTAGCTCACTTGAGACAAATGCTTATCTGGTTCTAGGTTATGTTAGGCCTTAATCATCTTAGAAAATGTGAGATCACATCGGTTGGAGAAGTGGAGAATATTGAAGAGATTGCGCAAGTGTTGAATTGTAAGGTGGGTGCTTTACCTACTACCTACCTGGGGGCTACCGTTTGGTGCTTTGAGCAAAGATCTTGTAGTGTGAAATCCGGTGATAGAGAGTAAGAAGCGATTTGCTGGATGGGAAAGAGGTATTTGTCGAAAGGAGGGAAGGAAGTATTGATTAAAAACACTCTTTCTAGCATACCTACATATTTTATGTCACTATTGCAGGCTCATGGTAAAGTAAATAAAAGGTTGGAAAGACTTCAACGAAACTTTTTATGGGACACAATGGGAGGAACAAGAAATTATCATTTAGTAAATTGGAGAGTTTTGACTTCTCCAAAGGAATGAGGAGGACTTCGAGTAAAAGATCTTAAGGTCTTCAACAAAACATTACTAGGGAAATGGATATAAAATTTGGGGTGTAGGAGAATGCATCTAGAGGGGGGTGGTAACAAAAAAAAATGATATCACGGAAGAGGGATGGAGGACTAGAAACATCATAGTACCGTATGGATGTGGTTTATGGAGGAGTATCATGAAGGAGTGAGAAGACTTTAGTGGACATGTTTTTCAAGGTTGGGGATGGAAGCAAGATTAGTTTTTGGGCGCATAAATAGTGCGGGGAGAACGAGTTGAGGGAAGCCTTCCCCAACATATACAAAGTATTATGCCAAAGAAGGATGACAATTCGACAAATTTGAAGGTCTCACGAGGGGGTTGTTCTTTGATAATTGAGATTCATGGGGAACCTACATGATTGGGAGTAAGAATTTCACAACTTTGTTGAGGTATTGTACAAGTTGGATACATTGAACATTATATTGACGTATGAAAATGGCGAGAAAATAGAGATGGATTATTCACTATTAAATCTTATTATAAGAGGTTATTAAGGTGAGAGGAACATATTTCCCTTGATGGTCTATTTGGATTTCTAGAGCACCGAGAAAGGCATGTTTATTGGCATTGTTGGCAGCAGAGGGAGTGATTTTGACAGCGAAATCCGAGAAAGAGGAGGATCACCTACGTCAATTGGTGTTTCATGTGCTAAAGCTCGGGCGAAGAGGTAAATTATCTCCTATTGCATTGTAAAGTGGCTAATCATTTATGAAAGGTGGTCCTTTGTTTGGGGTGCAATGGGTGATGCCGGGCATAGTGAAAGAAACGTTACATAGTTGGGCTCATTGCAGGGGGAAGAGAAGTCCAAGGGCTTGGTGTGTTGCCCCCTTAGCACTCATGTGGGTTATTTGGAAAGAAAGAAATATGAGGGCAATTGAAGGGTGGAACAAGATTTTGTAAAATTGCAAAGTAGTTTGTTTCTAGTTTCTTTTTGGTGTACTCATAAGGCCCCTATTTGTGTAGAGGATTGGGCCTCTTTTGTGGAGAATCATATTTTGGTGTAGGCTCTTTTTTTTTGGGATGTACGAATTGTATATGGAATTTTCCCTAATTCTTAATGAAATTAGTTACCTCATCAAAAAAATGACAAACAGGATACCACTTTCTCGAAGTTTAGATAAAACGGGATGTAATCAAATGAGTTGGTCAGATGACAAGCTATGGGTGGTCTCGAAAAGTTAATATAGTAAAATTCATGTAACTCATGTTCAATATGAATTCTCCTTCTCATATTGTGGTCCTTCATGAAATTACAAGTATTAAAAAGGGTAGTCCTTCATGCAAGCACATGTATTGAAAAAGGTTATTGAGCAATTAAGTCATTGAGGTAAGAAACTAATGAATACGAAATTAAAAGTACAACCAAGAATATAATTCAAAGAGGGTATATAGGTAACTCGACATATTCCAATAGGCGTTTGGGATCCATTACCTATGTGGCAGTAGGAAGGTTTGAGAAACAAGAAATAATGGAGAAGAGAAACATATTATTAAAATATGATCTAAAGCTCATTTATCAATGACACATGGTCTAAAATAAAGTATCTAGATTCATAGGTAATAAAATTATTTGCTTGAATTGCAGAAACTACTTATGAAGTTGACTTCTCAAGTACCTTATTTAGGAACTTAAGATAATGAGATAAAAGAACATGCATTCCCTCAATCTCTAAGTCCCGTTTTTTCTTTGACCAAGATTCTGAGATATATTTGGCACAACCGAAATGGCCACAAAATATGAGATAGTTACCTAAGGTGAAATTGAGCACGCTGAGAAGATCATACGATTTTTGTTTATGGGAAGAAATTCCTCAAAAAATTTGTTTGCTGGAAAAAGAAGGTTCCTAATTTTTTTTAATAAAAAAAGCACAATCACCGGAGATGGTTACAAGATAGAATATCTTTAGTATGCTGGAATACCAATGTAGTGTGGGTGGAATTGTGGAAAAGTCAAGATAATCGACCAAAGGTATTGAGTTGCCGAAAAACCAGTGGAATTTTGCTGGGTAAATCAAAGAACACCTTGGTTGGAGTCTCTGGCCTCCGTCGATTTCAAACTACAAGGAAAGCTTGAAATGTTAAACTCCTCGTTTACAAATCTACAACGCCAAAATTTACAATTTTAGCTGTCAGAATAGGTTAAGGGAGTCAGGATATGTGGTTGCTTTCATATTGATGTAAAGTCGCTTAAATGCTAATAGTGTGTTCAAGTTTGGAAGCCATTCTTAGTCAAAAAATATTTTCACGTGTTTGGCCAATGGAAAAGAATTAAATTTATACTTGCAGAGCAATATATGAAACATAATTAAGTAAATAAAAGTGTCTTTTTTAAAGTTTTAGCTTTTAGATTTGAAAGTCACATAATTGAACATGATATCAGAGCAAATAGAAGTCTGGGGTTTAAGTCTCACTATGGCATCACCATCCATTATCAAGTTGATTTTTTACATGCTTGACCTATAATTAGGCCTGGGCACGATTGGGGGGGGGGGAGATGTTAAAGACATAATTAAATAAATAAAATTATTCTAGTTTATGTAGAAGCCTGCTTGCCTGGTTTCATCATTGTCTCTAGGGGTGTTCATGGATCGGTTTGACTCGATTTTTGCTTAAAAGGAAACTAAACCAGCTAAGTCGCTTTTATAATATTTAATCTTTCAGCAGTGCTTTCGGTTTTGTTGCTTTGGTTCGGTTTTTTCCCTTAGTCATTGCAAAAATTTGTGTCACATGTTATTTTCTTCGTATATATTATTCCCTCCGTTCCATTTATGTGACAGAGATTGAATTGACACGAAATTTAAGGAAGAAAGGAATACTTTTGAAACTGATGGTCTAAAATATGTCATAGCAATTGTATGGTTATAGAACTTTTGAAGCTTGTGGCCTTAGACATACCATAACATTTGTGTGGTTATAAAAGCTTCTCATTATAGGTAAAATGGGAAGTGTAAAGTTAATTGCTTCCAAATTTGCAAGTGTCATTCTTTTGGAACGAACTAAAAAGGAAAGTGTGTCACATTAACTGAAACATCAGTCATTTGCCCTTCTTGATTTTAGTACAAGAAATTCATTTGCCCTTCTTCATTACAATTTAATTACGCTTTAATTATGCTTTGAGCTTAAAACTTCAACATAGTTTGTGGTGTTTCTACCCTTCTTGCCTTTAACAACCTTCATCTAGCTCATGTAATCACTACCTATCCCAAACTGCTACAGACTGCTAGAACAGTGTTCAAGACATTTTTGTTCCTGTCTTGTGGAATCTTTTGAAATTTTTGGAGAAGTTCTCACTTCTCAGTGACTTCAGACTTAAATTTGTTTGGTTGCAATATACTGGTTTGTATGCGAGTATCTCAGACTCACAATGAGATAATGAGAGGTATAAAGTCATGCATTTGCCATAATTTTGCAGATAAACAAATCACTGGTAATTGGAAGTATTGCGTTCAAATGAGAATGGTATATTCTTGCAACCAAAGTTACCAACCGCTTTGAATTGGAAGAATAAAACTTGAGAGACTTGCCTGTAAGATTTATCTAGTTACTTTCTGGGCTCTGCGTGCTCTACTTCCTATACCATAGTCAGTTAAAATGTCCTCCAAGAAAAGAAAAATCAGTTTATTGGTTTATGTTGGATAAGTGTGGCAAAATGCTAAATGACCATAACCTGGAATTAAACTTGTTATTAACATCTTGGGGACTACTGAAGTTCTTTAGTTGTGGCTGAGATAATTAAGAATTAGGAGTAACAAGAATTTGGAAATATAAGACCGTTGGAGTTGGTATAAATGCTAGTTTCTTTGTTATGTAGTACATGTAGCTGTGTTGGTAGGAGGCAATAGGTACTTGGTGAATTGGTCGATGTGTGGCAACTTATAAAAGAAATATACTAGTTGCTCACTTGCTTTGCGATAGCAATATGTCAATCTTGTTGAAATCATATTTATGACTAAAAGGAAAGCACAAAGAATTTTAGCTTGATATAGTGTTGCATCCGTTGGTAGAATTGACATAGTATCCATTGAAAAGTATAGTATGCTAAGGTGGAATGTCTGAGGCTGTTTCTTTGACTCAAAATAGGTTAGTGTATTCCTAAGCTGCAATCCCTGTTGGCCAGGATACAGTGTATGTTGTTTTTAACCTAGCTTAGCTACTTTTAAGAGCAAACCCCTTTTTATCAGATACAGCAAGATGTCCTTTTGGAATAAAACAAGGTGGTTAACTCTATCATAAAAAACTGGTGGGGATGTTCGGAATAAGACTGTTGAGTGCCAACGATGATGAGATCACCTGTTTTTCAATTTATGGGAACCTTGTACCTTACGTCGTTGCATATTTAGTTTTTCTATTAATTGATATACTTATGCATACAGTTGCTTGTTGTACGTTGTTCACTACTACCAGCTCACGGTCACAAGCTTGCTTGTGCGAACAAGTCAACAACTTGCTGAAATTTGCAATTTCTATTTTCTTTATTTATCTATTGTAGAGGCAGATTGAAAAGTAGATGAACTGATTGCAGAGTGTCATTGCCTGCCATGTTGGTGTTTTCTGTTTAAAGTACTGCATCATTCTAAGTTCATGCTTCCCAATATTCATTGTTGACAGTATTAATGCACTTTGTTTGGTTCTAAATTGGGGTATGGTATGCCTGCATTCATGATGTCGCTGCAAGTATATGTTCTCAACTGTATCCTTAGTTATAGGCATGAAATTTGCCTTCTAAAATTATGTTTAGGTTTTGTTTTCTTATTGACTAGCTAAATGCTATGCGTCATATTATTGATGGTGCAACTGACACCAGCTCTGGCTTTGTTTTTGTTCAATTAAAAGTGATGGTGAGAGGATGGAGTGGTTGTAGTTTTGGCTATATTTTGAGGTCAAATTAATTCTTTCTACTCTGATGTCGCCTTTGCTCTTTCAATTTGCTGTTTTCGTGGTTTATCTTCTAAACTTGCCAACATCTTTTTAGGAGGTTTGACTAGTTGAAAATGGAAATATTGATGTAGCCAATTCCGAGTAAATTAAAATAGTTTAAGCACATAGTGCAACACTTTTATCTGGCAAGACAAAAGAGATGTTCTGAAGATGCTCTAGTGCCTCCATGGGTTTTGGTCTAGTGGTAATAGCACACACGTGGTCAGGTGTATGCATTAGACTAACCTCACCGTTTCAACGACAAAAGCTTGATATTTAAGTGGAGAAGAATAAAAGGATTAGATAATTATCTATCGAGTTTTGAGTTATGTGCCGCTGGCTTTCAAGACTCGTTTCATTAAAAATAGATGCACTAATGTACCATATTTTTCTCAATGTTTAGTACTGTCTGAAATTGTACTAAAGTAATAAGAAGCAGATGAAGCATATGCTTTTTACTAGGTTTCCATCGGATGACTTTGATTAATAATGTCTTTTCAATTATCTTAAGACCGGCCTAACCTAAAATTTTAAACTCTCATCTTCTCATGTTGGAACCCCCATGGCCACGTCTAAATCTATCTTTTGGAGTTGTAGGTTCAGTTTATTTCTTCAACATGCAATAGCATTTCCCCCCTTTTTAAACATGAGGGCCCAATTCCTTCTTTCTGTCAACACTCTTATGCACATAGTATATATTATTTTGCATTCAATAGTCATACATATCAAGTTGCTTATACTTATCAGGTGCATTTCTTTAGGACAATGATGTCTAAGTTGCGCGTACTTTGATTATTCCACTAATTATCGAATATCTATGCCATTAAGGCATAGATAGATTTTTTTTGTCGGGTGATTTTAACCTTAATCTTCCATGGGTTATCCCACGTCATTCATCACTAGACCACACTATTATGTGCGATAATCGGTATTTTTCTCCGTGCTCGTAAATTATCTTATTTTATCTCAAATTGAGATGTAGATATGTCAATGTGATGCCTTTTGGCCTTGATTTGAGACATTTTCTGAAACTTTTACTTTTCATGCCAGTCTATTTTTGTTTTTACTTTTGGAAGAGAGATTCGGAGTTGTGGGGTACTTAACTGCTCAAAATTTGTAGCTTTTGGTTTATCAATGGTTACTAAAAAAATTTTAATATTAAAAAACTAAAAAAGTACAATAATTCCCCGCAACCAATTTGAGATGTGTATTTTGTAGTGCCATTCAGTCTATTCAATAGAAGAATAAAATAGGGTGAGATCCTATAAAGAAGTGACATTCGAGTGACGCTTGTCCTGTAAAACCCAGTGAAATAAAGATTTTGTGGAGGTGGGAGCAATTGAAATTAAGATTTCAAAATTATTTCATTCTGTCGAAAATTGACTTTACAGTATAAATAAACGATATAATATGATTTGATCTTGTAGTTCAAATTATCCCGTACGTGACATATCTGAAATAAAATTAATTATTGCAAGAAGGACTGATATCTTAGGGAAGGGAAACGGGGCTTTGCATGTGTATGAGTTAAAGAAGGGGTGGGAAAAAGGCGAAGAGAGTTAAAACAGAATTGAATAAGGGAACATGCAAGGAAAGAGAGATGCCCAAATTGAGAAAGTCAATTAAATAGGTCATTTAGTGAGAAAACAGTTAAAAAAGAAACCAAAAAGGAAAAACGAAAAAGCATATATAGGAAAGAGAGATGCCCAAATTGAGAAAGTCAATTAAATAGGTCATTTAGTGAGAAAACAGTTAAAAAAGAAACCAAAAAGGAAAAACGAAAAAGCATATATATATATATATATATATATATATATATATATATATATATTATAACAATAATAAAAAATAAAAAAGAAGGTTTAATTGAAGATGGTAGTAGATGATGAACACAAACATTTAATTTTGTATTTATCATATGACGTAATGGCTTCATTATTCTCAACCGTCTCAATTACTGTTTGCATTTATTTGATTTTAATTGTTCTCACTTCTCTCAATCAAATATGAAATATAGTATCCCCCTTCCCTCTTATTGTCCAATTACCAGAATTACCCTTTTTCTTGGACCTAATTAAAACAGCACATGCATGTACATCGTATAGTGTCATCACATTGATTATTTGGATTTATAATAATATTGACATGGAACTACTTCCAGATTACCATCAATCCTTTAATAAATCCTCTTAGGGATCGTTTGGTAGGATGTGTTAGCTTTGATATTATTAATTCTTTGTTTGATAATGTTTTTCAATTTATGTATAACTAATATTTATATTATACTTATTATAGCAAACGGTCACATTAGCAATATCATAGTTTTTAATACATGAATAAGCATGTATAAAGATAGAACGGCCCTTTCAAAACTTTTAATACACCGAATAAAATGGTCAATAAGAAATAATTCCAATATAACTAATACTAGTGCTAACATTACTAATACACTCTATTCAGTACTGTTCTTATATAGACTCTACTAAACGGCCCCTTAATATACATCATGTTACTACACCATTGCTAGTGTCACTTAAGGTTACTTGAATCTCTGATCATGGTCAAGATTTGAGCTCTCAATTTCATCGTGTACTGTCTTTTCGATAATTATATACTCCAATAAAGTAAGAGTCCGAGCTGTCCGAGCTTAGTGCTGATCACTATCGTTATTAATTTTTCTTTTAATTGTTGCAAAATTAGTGTCTTCGGACTTTAATCAAAGATTCAATGGTAGTTCAAGATTTTATTTTGGACAATAGAAGTTAATCAAGAATGCTCTTTTGCATAGCTGCTATACTCTGTTTTGCCAAAGAGCAGCTAGCAAAAAATTGACTAAGATTAACTGACATTGCTAATGCGTCATGCTATGTTTCTACAGTAAGATGGGTAGAAAGGCATTGAAAATAAATGGAAAAATTTACCAAATATTTCCTTTTTGTTTCCCTTAAGAAAATGTGGGCACTTTTAGTTGGGCCATTTACAGTCTTCTGCAAAAGATGGAACAAACCTGAAACCGACTAACCCCACAACTAGCACTATAAAAAGGGAGTAATAACAAACATAACCGAAACCTTCAAATTGTTTGAAAATTAACGCAAGAACCAAAGAAAAGCACTATTTAAGCTCCAAATTCCCATTTCTACCTTTCATCATGGCTAAATTTTCCAGTCAAAAATGGAGCTCAAGTAGTGCTATTTATAGAAGCTAAAATAACAGGGGAATAGGGGATGTGTTTTTTTTTTGTTGTTGATGGGATTCTTGAAACCTAGGGAGTAGTAATTAAATTTTAAGTGAGCTTTCTCCTAGTAGTAGTAGTAGTAGTGTTGGTCTCATAGATAACATCAAGCAAACAAGTGCTTTTGCATTTGGGGCATCTTGGATCAGCTTCAGCTAGCATGACATACATAAGGCACCTTGGACAGCCCACAAGAACCATAGATGTTGCTGTTTCTGGGCTGTTGGCGTAGCGTTGACCGCCCGACGAATCGTCCGAAGACACACATGAGCTTGGTGGAGATGTTGGTGATGCTGTCAATGACCTGTTTGGTGACTCCAGCCTTATTGGATGTTGGTTAATGTACTGCTGCTGCTGCCTTGGTGGAGATAAATTCAACTTCAAGTCAAGTTTTGGACCATTTCCATTCTTCCTGCTCATGGTCTTGCTTGTTATTTGAATCCTGAAATCAAATAACAAAGAGAATTTAGCATGAGAAAATGAACATATGATTAATATTTTTCTTTTTTGTGATCATTTTTGACAAGATTTTGTAGTAGCAGTGCTATACCTTAAGAGATTCTTGTAATTGTATGGAGGGTGGTTTTAAAGAAGATGTGTGAGTGGAGCCAGCAGCAGCAAAACTAAGATGATGGGAAAAAAAAGTTGAAGAAGAAGAAGAAGAAGAAACTGTGTTGTTGATGATGATTATCTTGGTCTTTATATAAGAGGGAGCTATAGAGGGGAGAGATGGGATTGCTTTAAAGGTTAATTAAATTACAGTGAAGTTGAAGGGGGGGGGGAGGGGGGGGGTGGTGGTGGAAGAGAGAGAGTTAATAAATAGGAATTTAATTGAATTGAAGGAGGAACAGTACAATAGTAGTAGTTGTAAATAGAGAGGCAGAAAATGTATTAATGGTTGGAAAAATCCCAAGAAGGTATGCAGAAAAAGGAAAATTGGAGTAAATATTGCAATTACAACTAATTAGTGCATGCAGTGCAGGGAAAAAGAAAAAGAGGTTGGAAGAGGTCTTTCATTCATTGCTTAAGAGAGTCGGTGTGTGAATGAAGGGTGTATGTAGCCATTACTACTGTGTGTTTGTGTGTGATAAACCTATACATACATTATACGTATACATACATACATATATTATGTATAAGTACAAACATAAGAAAACGGCCTAAGAAAAAGCCATCGTAGCCTTTAAAGCCCAAACTAAATTTTCTAACAAATCCAACCACATCCTTATTAATTTCAATAGCTATCCATAATAAATTCTTGAGTTACGTATGATGGGCTTTGTATAGTTAATAAAAGGAATGAGAGCATTTCACGCCACTCTTTTTGAACAAGGACTAAGAAATTAATACCGTGTTTTCGACATGGGAAAGGCTACATCTCTTTTTTTTTTTGTTGGTATTTTTAGTTATGTCAATGTATATACACTTTACAAGTAATACCACACCATTTAGCAACTATTTGCTACAAAAAGAGAGAAACAACGAAAATATTCTCATGAATTTCAGAAAAAAAAAATGAGATCTGAAAAACGGGGCATGTTATAAAGGTTTTAAATCCATGAAATTTTTTTATGAAAATAATTTTTTGTTTCGCCGCAAAAGTTATTGTGACTTATTAGCATTATTTACCATTAAAATATCGGCCCAACTTATCTTTCAATTTTTGAATACTATTTATTGCAGCTTAATATATTTGTTGAACTCGTAATGTTTGAGTTCCATATTTGATTAATACGTAACAATAAGCTGTCAATTTTAGGGAAAAATCAAGAAGAAATGGCCCCTTCCCTACATTCCTCCTCCCAAAAATAATATTACTCGGATCCGATATTTACATTAAGTCATTAATGTAGTATATCTGTAATGTAAATAAATTTTGTTAATTAATAATAGTTAAGGGTGTGTTTGGTATGAAGGAAAATATTTTTCATGGAAAATATTTTCTTAGAAAATGTTTTCATGGAAAATGAGTAGTTTTATCACTTATTTTTCCTTGTTTGGTTGGTGAGTGGAAAACTTTTTGCGAAAAATATTTTCTAGTGTTTGATTAGAAAATATTTTTTTATGCTAATCTCCTCACCTCCTTTCCCCAAGTTCCCATGTTTCGTTGCCCCCCTCCCCCTCCCCAAATACCCAATGTTTTCGGGACTCAATTTTCTTTAACAATTTAATTATTCTTCTAAAATTCACACAATACTCCATAACTATAAAGAAAATACTCTTTTTTGGTTGAAAAAGAAAGTGCTCTTTCTACAATATGAAAATAAAGTAATCATTTTATTAAAATAAAATAAAATACATTTTCTACATCATGAAAAGAAAATACTCTTTTTATTGAAATGAAAAAAAAATACTTTTTCTACATCATGAAAAGAAAATACTCTTTTTTGTTGAAATGAAAAAAAATACTTTTTTTGTTAAAATAAAAAAGTATTTTTTATATCATAAAAAGAAAATACTCATTTGTTGAAATGAAAAAAAAATCTATCTATAGCATGAAAAGAAAGTACTATTAATAATATTTTTATTTAGGGTGGGGATAGGGACGAGGGTTGGGGTGGGGTATGGGTGTGGTGGGTTAGGTGGGGGTGGGTTGGTGAGGATGGGGAATAGAGTGAGAAAGGTTGAAAAAGAGTTTTGGAAAATATTTTGCAAAATATTTAAGCCAATCAAACATGAGAAAATTGAAAAACATGTTTTCCTTCGTACCGAACACACCCTAAGTGAGATGTAGTTTCATTTTAATATTTAACTATTGCATTAAATTAACGGTTTGGATTTAAACACTAGGTACATATAAGTATTTTCCATTCCACCCCAATACTACCACCAACTTCATAGTCTTCTTATTTTTTTTCTCTAATCTTTTCTTGTCATTTTCCTTGCGAGATTTCCTTTTACTTAAAGAAACTAGAGAGAGAGAGGGAGAGAGAGAGGAGGTGTCTGTACATATTGATTGTGTCATTCATGCATATAGTCAAGTATGACTAATATTCAGAAGCTCAAGATTCTAAAGGAAATTAATGGTCGTGACAAATGCATTAAGTTTTTTCCACCTAATTTTTTAAAAAAAACTTATCACCTTATGTTAAAGTCATTTATCAAAATTTAATTGATGATATATATCATCAAGTCGGTTTTTAATCCATTTCTGTTTCTAATTCCTCACCTCATAGATGTCCTCATAATTTCATATCAGTTTTTTCTGGAGTTTTATTAATAAATAGGGATTGCGTCGTTTGTATTAAAGGCTAGTGGAGGTTGGGAGATCAATTGTGCAATAACCTCTCCACGGGAAATGTATACAAGTAATGTTAAAGCTTACGCAATTGATAGTCAAACAACAATATGTTGCATACTTTTTAAACTAATAAAATAAACCAACGTTGCCTTAACAGTCAAGTTGCATAAAAACTCATCAAATAACTTAAGAAATCCATTTTTTTTAAAATTTTTTTTAGAACGTTTAAGTCATAAAATTCCTATTGATACTCCAATACCCTCCAACTGTCTTTACATCATTCTCTCTCTACTAGCTCGTAGGATTTTTAGGGAGATCTATTTTTTTTAAGAATTTATTTAAGTACAATATTTATCTCCAACCTGCTCTCAAACGTATGTTTTGTGTGCGTGTGTTTTGGAAATGAAGATGCCTGTCAAGTTGTTTGACTGAATGTCGAGATTAAATTTTATTGCATTAAGCTCTCATAAAATAGATTTTTCTTTATGATATGGAAGCAAAGATCTAATTTTACCATAAATTGTAAGAAGGCGAAAATTCCATATCTGCCAATTTAGGGACGGAATGATTAGAAGAATCTATCTAATCAAAGTAAATCAGCGCGAATAATAAAATTGCTCAACTAATAAAATCAACGGAGTACAAAATGCCTTTGTGATTCCGATATAAAGGATCCTCCGATCAGATTGAGTTATCGTGTGGACCTGTTCCTCCATTCACTTCTCCAGTCCACAGAAACAAATCAGGAATGATTAGCTTGATGTGTTTTGGCATTTCCACCTAGCTAGTCGCTCCATGATATTGCGATCACACAGCCAGTCGTTTTGAGTTTGGAGCCTGGTGGTTCAGGTCCCGAAGGATTCAAGAGTATTTTAGAACACTTGAATTTAAAGTCTTAAGTTAACAGAGTTGACCAAAATCAACATTTTGGGTAAATGAGTTTAGATTCATGATTTAAAGGTTTCAATAATTTTGGACTTAGGTATATGTTTCGGATTAAGACCGTAGAGATTTAGGTGTAATTCAGTACTATTTTATGAAAGTTGAAAACTTAAGAGTTCATAAGTTTAATTTGAATGTTTGATTTTGAGTTGTGATATATTCGTATGTGTTTTTAGCCCTTGGACAAGCTCGTATAGGGTATGTGGACTTGCAAGGATGGATTGGAGGAGTCCCAAGTGGCTCAGGTGAGTTTTAGGATATTGGGGGAAGGGTTTTAAGGTAAAAGCCAGGAAAACCTGAAATAGTTATACCAGTAGCCACTTCAACTATCTTCTGTACGTTTAATCATTTCTTAGTGCTCAGTATAAATAGCCCCATTTCATACTTAGGGTTTATTTTATAATTTTGGGAGCTAGAGAGCATGAATTGAGATAATTTTTGAGGAATTTTCATCTGCTTTATTGGGGTGAGTAATTCTAACTCGAATCTATGATTATTATATGAATTTATCTTTGATTTTGCTTTTGAATCAAGGATTTCAAACCGGAAAAAAAAAATTGAACTAAAACTTAAGAAAGTGAATTTTGTGGTTTTGAACATCGAAATGGACTCAAATTTAGAAATAAATTATATATTTGGACTCGGGAGTTATGATTCACAAAGATTTGATCTTGGTCTTGAGTTTTAACTATGTGAGCTCGAGTTAATTTTTTGTTGACTTTTAGAATTTCGATAAAGATTAAATTTTTTTCCACGTGAGATTGATTTTTATAGCATTATTTGATACTGTTGAGTATCATTTGGCTAGATTATTGACATATAGAGGTCATAGAGAAAGGAAAAGTCACTTGTGTGTTCAAGCTTATTTGAAGAAGTATCCGAGCTAATCTCGACTTAAGAAAATTTTCCTAAAATGGACTTACGTGCTTTATGTTAAGTATTTGAGGGTGAAATATATACGAGGTGACGAGCACATATGCGTATACCGAGATAGTTTCATGCTTGACGGTAGATTTTAGGCTTCTTTATGCCTTGTATTGAAATATATTCCACTTGTGACATGCTTTACTTATTTGTTTGACTACTTGAGTATTCTTATTTATGCTAGAGATCATATTCAGGATTTTTATGCTTTATTTGAATTTGATAGGATATTTACATATTGGATTACATGTTGTAGCCGCACTTAGATCTTATAAATATGCATACATCCCTGCATGTTTATCTCTCTTGTCCATATGTATCATATATACATACCTCTTATACATATGCATACATCCTAGCATATAATTCTTCTATATGTACTGAGGATATGGCACGATGTGATATTCCATGTTGTTGAGCTAATTATGCCATGATAATATATTTCATGCGTTTGTTATGATTATGGTACAATGGCTTATTCCTGCAATTTGACAATTGCACTGAGATACTGAAATTTGATATGACGCATGAAGTTAGATTCATTCCTCCAAGTCCATGCGATTGCCCATGCTATATTGTACCGTGTGCGCATGGTTATGTAATGATCCGACTGGTCATTTTATATATTTGAGCCTCGCTCCCCTATTTGATGCTTTCCATATATGTATTAATTATTTTATGACTGACGGGGATGGTTGGTTTGGCTTCGGGAAGGTTCAGGAGTGATTTGGAACACTTAGTGTCATTTTTGGAAGCTTATGTAAGAGTTGACCAAGATTTTCATTTTATGTAAACTATATTGGATTGTTGTTTTGATGTTCCAAAGGGATCGTATGGTAATTTTGGACTTAGGCATATATTGGGAATTGGATTTGGAGGTCCCTAGGATATTTGGTGCTATTTGCCGAAAGTTGGAAATTTGTAGGACTAGAGAGTTCATAGGTTTGACCGGGGGGTTGGCTTCGAGGTTATCAAATTCGTATTGTTGTTCCGGAAGTTGGAATATGTTTTTTTTATTTGAGACTTGTGTGAAAAGTTTGGATCTAATCCAGATTGGTTAGACTTGAATCAGACGCTTGGTTCGAAGTTTGGATCTATATGATACCTATTGAGTGTGAGTGCTGAGTGTGAGCGCTGACCGGTAAGAGTGAGTCATGAGTGACTGAGAGGCTTGCCCGAGGGGCTATAGATATACATGTACATGAGTGATGCTTTGCCTGAGGTCCTGATTATGAACTTACTATTTTTTTCACTCCTCCTTAAAGTGAGTTTTTATCGAATATGTTTATTTAATTACTACTTTCACTCATCTTTAGACCGAGCTTCTATTGAAAATGTTTAGCAAATGCTTTAAACAACTTTCATTAAATTGAAGTTTTTAAGTTATGAAATGGGTATGAATTTCTGTTTTGCCGAGAGGTGGTATATGAACTATGTTTCGCCGAGAGGCCGATTATGATTTTCATCACTTTCACTATATATATATATATATATATATATATATATATATATATATATTTCATTAAACCTGTATTGAAAAGGTTAGAAAGATAATTTTTAAAGGATTTTACTAAAGTGGGAGATTAACGAAATGATTTGAGTGGTATCCTGATTTGGAAACAGGTTGTAATCACTGTGGTGCTATGACATGGTTGACGAGTTTTCTTACTGCTCAATCTTTACTCTTATTACTTACTGGGTTGGAGTACTCACATTACTCCCTGCACCTCGTGTGCAGATTCAGGTATTTCGAAACTCGGTAGCGGGTGTTGATTGCTCAGAGGCGGAGTCATCGGAGTTAGCAAAGTGGTTGCACGACGTTCACAGCACTACTTTCCTTCCCCTCATTTTCATTATTGTATTTAATATATTTTTAGACTCTTGTTGTATTCAGACCTTGGTAGATGCTCTTGACTAGTGACACCCCGATGTCGGGCTTATGTAATTATTCCGCATTTTTCTTTTCTTTAAATTTCATTATGAGATTATTGATTTATAAATGGTATAAAAATAACTTTTATTGGAAAATGGTTGATTCGGGAGTTGCTTCGGCTATCCTAGTTTCAAGATAGGCGCCATCACGACCGGGTCTGGTTTTGGGTCGTGATAGCCGAGCACCTATGAGCAAGCCCAGAATGGACGAGATATAGAGCCTAGTATGGCCGAACCCCTATGAGCGAGCCTACTAGGTAGTTCAGTTACACATACCGAGCCTTATAGGGCTAGACACCTATATTACATACTATATGGAGAGAGTTGAGCCAGTATCAGCAAGGTAAACATATGTTCACATTATCTTTGACTCCAGTTACATTCAGTTATTATATTATCAGTTCAGTATTAGCTTTCAGTTATTCTATTGCCTTACATACTCGGTACATTATTTCTTACTGACGTCCCTTTTGCTAGTGACGCTGCATTTTATGCCTGCAGGTCCTGATAGATAGCTGGATAGACCTTCCCAGTAGACGAAATCAAACATCAGCTTGGTTGGTAAGCTCCACTTCCTCGGGGTTACCGGGTCTAGACCTTGGAGTCCATTTTATATATATACAAGTTTGATGGGTAGGTCGAGGCCCTGTCCCGACCATGATACAGTTCAGTTATCGCTAGAGGCTTGTAGACGAGTCCTGCATAATTTTTATATCAGTAATGTTCATGGAAGCTTCATCGGCCTGCACAATTATATATATTAGCTTTTGGGTATATTTACCCCACAGATGAGAGAGGCGTTATTTTCAGACGATTCAGAATATGGCCTCATCGGCCTAAATTTAGGGTTACCCCTCTAGAGTTCACATTTAAGGAGTGGTACGCTCGGGCTGAGTACGGCACCGGGTGCCGGCCATGCCTCCCTAGGTTCGAGGTGTGACAAACTTGGTATTTCTATCCTAGGGAGTCTACAAGCCGTGTCTAGTAGAGCCTTGTTTATAGATGTGTTGTGCACCACATTATATAAATAGGAAGCTACAAGGCATTTAGGAGTCTGTTACCCTTCTTTCAAATCCAAATCGTGCTATAGAGCGGAGTTATAAGAGTTCGAGCCAAGACTTATGTTTGCTAATGATATAGAGATGCTTTCAATTAGAAAAAAATTATAGCTAGCTAGAGGGCTAATATAGCAACAAGTAAGGGCACTAATAGAAGAGAGTTCTTGTCGACGTGGCCCTGTTTGAGGCCCTATCAGATAGTGCATACCAAATGTGCAAATTTCTAGCTTAAGACCCTAAGATGGGAATGAGATACACCCTGTGAATAGCAGGCCATGGGAGTATCATAAGGTAAAAGTTTAATTTTCAACATGTAATTGAAGCAAGGTGAAGGAGGGCACGAGGTACCCAGTTAGTGAAGATTATTAATATTTACAATTTAGGCAGAGAAATACAAGTACTCTGAGTTTACTTTCAAATGTAATGGAGGTATGTACAATTGGCCACACCCATCTCAGTTATGCCCTATGGGATCTAACATATATAGTTTAAGAGGAGGATGAAATATCAGGATCCAGCTTGGGTTAGAGTAACCCAAAATGGTGGATTGAGCCAGGGGAGATAAAAGTGAAACAATGTTTTATTGAGGTTTTCAGAATAATGTGACAGACAAAAATATTAGCAGGAGAATAAGAAGAGAGTAAATGAAGCATTATGAGTAAGATATGATAAATAGGTAATAATGGTAAATCAAAATACAGTAGGATGATAGAGTCTATGGTCAAGTGAAAGAAAAGACAAGAGATGAAAGGTTTTGAGACTATAAAAGAGTATATGCCATAAAGTCATATCCCTATTTTGAGAAATGAGTTGGTGACTCAAACATGATTACTAGAAGGCTAAGTTAGACCCTCTGAGTAATAGAAATTATTATGGGCTAGTAAACAAGATAAATCGAACATGATTTAGGGACCGAAGGATTCGATATTAGTCAACATCGTGAGAATTTCAGAGACCGTGTTCTATCAAAGATAGAATCAACAATAGAAGAATAAACTTTAAAGGTCAATCAGGAAGACACTTCCCTAAAGAAAGAACTGTGAGCAGAGCTAAGCTTAAGGAACTAAGTGTGCAAGTTACACTAGGTGTCACCCTCGCACGTAAGAAATTTAGTTATCCATGGTACAGAAGGTCTACCGCAAGGCGAGTAAGAGTCAGTGAGGACATGAAAAGACGCCGAAGATGAAGAGGTAAAATATTTGTAGGTGAATCTTCATAGCATTAAATGTTATTACTCCCCTAAATGGGGGAAGATGGGGTGATATAGTATTAAGTCAGAGTTAAGTGGTTCAAGTAGCTACAGAATAGTAAAGGAGTAATGTAGTAAAAAGGCGAAAGGAGTGACATTGAATTTATTCAGATCATACATATATAATATGACTCTAGAATACTATGGAAGCATGATGCCGGGGAGAGGCAGCAAGGGTTCCCGGCCAGGATGTTATTGATAAATAAGTGTGAATGGGCACTTGATACATAAGAAGCCAGTATGAGAGGTAAGTTAAGGCAAAGGACATAACCCAAGAGAGGTTACACAAAATATAAATATGAGCATGGACTGATGAGTAGTTAGTAGTTGATTCAAGAAGAGCCTAGTTATGGCTAGACAAGAGGTCTCAGATAAATCAGCAGGTCATGCAAGATAAACGTAGTGAAACCCAACTCAAGAAATTTAGTCTCATAGATATGACATATTAATCCTTAAGTAATATTCAGATATGAGTTGGGGTAGTTAAAGGTACCATATAAGTATTATAGTAATAAAAAAGAGTGCCACTGGGGAGATAGTCAAAATTTTAGTTCAGAAGTAACCCTACGAGCATAAGGGAACAGAGGTAAGTAAGTAAGGATAATTATAGGTGAGTAAGTACATCAAAAATTCCATCAGGTATACAATGTAATAAGTTCGCGGCTTTACAAGAGTCAGAGGGTCTTCCCTAAGCACTGCAACGAAAGACTAGCTGAGGAAATAAGGAAGAAGGCTTCAACATAAGCATAGTGACCTAAAGAAGAAATGATCTTGTAACAACAGTCTCACTACAATATTGTATGCACGCCATAAAAAAGTGGCACCTATTGTGACTAAGGAACGAGAAGTAAAAATCCAAAGTAATATTCGAGATCATATGAGTTGAAAAAAGTTCCAATATATGTGGGCACTAAGATAAGTCAAGTATTCATGTAACAAGTGGCAGAACGACCAAAAAAAGTTATTGCTTACTTTTAATGAAAGCTGAGAAGGCACGAAAGGAATTATTCGATCTATGACCCGGAGTTAGTTATATTATGAACATGCTTAAGATATCGGAGTGTTATCCATGCAACTTATACGTTGTCAATGATACAGCCACATGATACTCCAGTATAAGTTAAAAGAAAGAATTGACTCCACGTTATAGACAAAAGCTTGAATTGCTAGAAAGTTGTATCGTGGATATTCCATAACGTCCACGAGGGGATAAAGTTATAACTAATACCCTGAGCCGCAGATCAGAAGATAAAGTAAGCCTACTTAAAGACTGAGATAAAAGAGGAAACTAAGGATTTACATCAGCTAAATGAATTAGGAGTCCGATTATTAGACCCCGATGAGTATAGAAATCATGATTCAGAACATTGTAGTATCACTCTAAATATCAGAGGTACAAAAGAGATAGTACAACAACCATATTCTATAATGGCTTTATGATAAAGCCAGGTAGGAGTGTACCAGCCACATAAGAAGTCAATATGAAGCTCCCACTGGATCATGTATGCATTAGAGGTGCAAGTATTATAGTAGAGCTTCAAGTTGTGGATGTGAATTCCACCTACATGGAAGAGAGGTTATGAAAGAGTCGAAATATATGATGCAAGATTTAAAGATAAGTAAGGTACATGTGAAGAAGGTACGAGATGCCCATGTACAGAAGGTTACGAATAATCTAGATATCAGATAGAGGGCTAGAAGTGTCTAATTCTGCTTCAAGAAATGATAGTGGTGTCGTCAGTGGCATATTTTCCAGCCTGTGGTTTCCAGATACAGAGAGGACTAGTTAAGAGAGTAAAGAAGTGTTAGAGATGATATTATGTCTCGCTTGAGGTTCCAGAATAGGATAAAAAAATCTATAATGCTAGCAAGTTAAAGGAAGGTTGCGAGTAGTATAAATAGATATATGTAGGTCGCAAGCTAAAGTATGGTAGAGCGACAAGGTTTTAGCTAAACATGAGTAAGGATAAGAAAAGGTGAGTGAGAAGGTGACGAGAATAGGTAAGTCCTCGGGATTAAACCCATCACAACAAAAGAACTGATGGTTTCCATAAAGTTATAAAAAGCTCAGTATAGCATGAGTGAACTTAGAGGAGTTTAAGACTAGGAGAATTTAGAAAAGATGGAATGTTGCCCTAATGGTAGAATAAGGGTGTAATTGTGATAGATAAGAGGAAGACGTTTAGACCTTTGATTGGGTAATGATTCAAAGAAAAGGGATTTCATGAATTGTACAGGATTAAAATACCCCTATAAGGTGAATCAAGTTGGGATGCTATGAAATACGGTTAATGAAGTATTGTATCATCCCTAGATGGATCAAGAAAATAACTTTAGATGTTCCTCGATGCAATGTGAGCCCTAACGACATGTATTACAAAAGATGTTTCAAGTGATCAATGATAGATTATAGATCAACATTAAGGTGAATCAACAATAGATGGGTACAAGTTCCAAAGTACGAGATGAGATTTGTTTGTTATTCTTAAGTTGAATAGTAATGAGGAAGCACTGAAGGACTTAGATTTATACATATAGGATAAGCAGTGAGAGAGTAACCTGGAGTTGGGTAGCAAACCTCGGTAATAATAAACTGAAGTAACTGTTATGGTATAGTATAACCTACTTAAATGTAGTAAAGCCATAAGGATAGATATAGAAGGCTATGAAACAAGATATAACAATAGTCGTAAGTTCGACAAAGTACCAAGCGAAGGACTCCAATACACCTATAGATGCCTAGAGAGACAACCTCCATAGTTCTATATATATTAACAAAGTAAGGCCTAAAGACTGGCTAAAAGCCAGAGGAAGTAGGAGATAAGAGTCACATAGGCACACATATATGCTGCATGATAGAAGGTCGCAACAACTACAAGATTTGAAGAATTTCAACAACAAGTCATGGTGTGAGAAAGAGACCTAAAGGGGGAATGCCCTAGCCTTAGAATTTATACCCAAAACAGTTGCCTAGATGGCAAGGACAATGTTAAAATATTCGTATGAGATATGGGTTGTGAGACTAATAGGTGCATCAATCAACATTCGAGGATGAATGTTCCAAAGGGGGGAATGATGTTACACCCCATGTTTTCGTACGTGAGAGTATTCGTAAGTCAATTGATGTAAGCTCAGAAATGAAATCGACTTTGAAAGTACATAAAGTAAGTTAGTCATGTTACAATGGAGGTTACAAATATTTAAGATCATAAATACCAAGTATCAAGAGGGTTTGAAGGCTTTGAAGCTAAATGAAATGAAGAAAATAAGTTTCGTCGAAAGTTGACAAGTTGGGAGTGTTGTAATATACTTTTGGGGCAAGAATAGGGTGTTTAAAATTATAAGAAGATTATGTTATGAGTTATTTTATTCGTATGATAGACATGTGTTATGATTTGAAGTCAAGCGAGTTGTGGAACAAAAGTTGGAAAAGGTCATCACAAGTTACATTCATAAATGTGTTGAAACTTAGGTCAAATATAACTAAGATTTTCTCCCAATATACTTAGAGTTATTGTCCCGACCCCAACCCCGGTCATGATGGCGCCCAACACAGTGCTAGGCAAGACCGACCATTCAACAACATTATCCCAAATTTCTTATTCAGATTATAGATAAATATCATAGAGAATTTACTAAGTCATTACATTCAAGTGTATAATTAATAATAAAATCTGCGGAAGTTCAATTAAAATACCACACCATAGCCCAATAGAATCTGGTGTCACGAATATGAGCCTCTAATACAGAATATCCATCTATTACAAGTCTGTCTAGGAAAAATACGGAATAAAAGATAGAGATAGAGGGGAGAGATCAAGGCTGTGAACGCCATGCAGCTACCTCAATACTCCCGGATACTGCTGCTCAGCTAAACAAATCCTCACTCAGCCTGTGGTGTACCTGGATCTGCACGCAAGGTGCAGGGAGTAATGTGAGTACTTCGACCCAGTGAGTAATAAACATAAATAAAGGCCGAGAATAAGAAATCGTGGAAAAATACAAAGTAAACTATGACTGGCAGTTTAGAACAACAATTAGCGAAGCAACAAGTCAATTAAATCAGAGTACCAATTACTGAGTCAGGTATAACAGATAAAAACAAATGCATGAGTGCAATGCAATGCATATGATGGTAAACTCTATGCATGAGTGCAATGCAATGCATATGGTGGTACTCTCTAGTACCCACTGCAGCGTTCAACCCGAGCCATCCATTTTATTTATCGTCGACGGCGCTCACTGGGGGTGTGTATAGACTCCGGAGGGGCTCCTACAGCCTAAGCACAATATCAAGCCATCTCGTGACATCAAATCTAGGCCCTCGGCCTCATATCAATATCAGTATAATCACCCAGGCTCTTGGCCTCAATATCAATGTAATCAATCAGGCCCTCGGCCTCAATATCAATGTAATCAACCAGGCTCTCGGCCTCAATATCAATATAACACTACTGCGGCGCGCAGCCCGATCCATGCTTAGTCTAGAAATCTTCATAAGCCCCTTGGGCATTTGTAAAACAGTAGTTCTCAGCCCGAAATATCATTTACAAATATCATTTAAGTTTTCAAATCTTAGAAAGATGGCTGAGTTTGCAAAACAGTATTTAAAACCTTGGACTGAGATCAAATGATATGCATGTATGCGAAAATAATGATGTCAATCCCTGAAGGATTCAAATAATTAGCAAGAAGCCCAAATGTAATAATTAAATTCAAGTAAGGATGATTCTCAATTTAGTTCAAGTAGAAAATACGGTAGAAACATCTCTCGGGACGGACCAAGTCACAATCCCCAATGGTGCTCTACCCCACGCCCGTTATCCGGCGTGCAAGTCACCTCAATATAGCATTACGATGTGAAATTCCGGGGTTTCAAACCCTCAGGACATCATTTACATCAATTACTCACCTCAAGACGGTCAAAGTCTAGCTCGCTATGCCCTTGCCTCTCAAATTACCCTCATCGTGCGACGAATCTGCCCAAAATCACAACGAATATGTCACATTATGCTAAAGAGACAATACCCAATCGAAAGCAATCGAAAAATATCAAAATTCACGAATTTGACAAAACCCGAGCCCCGGGCCCACATCTCGAAACTCAATTTTTTTTACGTCATCGGGTTCCTTATCTCGCCACGAGTCTATACATACAAAAATCTCTCAAATCGGACCACAAATGGCCCCTCAAATCCCAAATTTAAAATTTCAATTTCAAGCCCTAATTTCTTACAATTTGGCTATATTTTCATGAATTTCAAGGATGATTTCACAATATAATCATGTTTTTAACTCATAAAACTTACCTCCAATCAATCCTCTTCGAATCCCTCTTCAATTGCTCCCAAGTAGCTCTCAAAATGCCCAAAAATGGTGAAAGAAATGACTTAGCTCGCGGATGAAATGTCTTATAAATTCACTGCCCAGATTTTGTTTCGGAGGTACTGTTCACGCGCGGTTACTGTTCACGTTGCTAAAAAAATTACAGCAGCCAAAAAATATTGCAGCACTTTGCTTTTCGCTAAAAATAGTTCTAACTCCATCATACGAACTCGGAATTCGATGATTCTTGTTCCTATGAGTCACAAATAATGATACGAACATAGTCCTTCAATCGAAACTCAATTCGGAGCTCGTTTGCTTAGTGCGATATCCATTTCGCTCGTTAAACAATTAACTCATATTTCTTGTCAAAAGCCCAATCGCGACTTGATGAAATTAGACCAAACTTTCCAGATCACTCCTATAATTCATTTTTAAGTTCTGGAAATCTCGAAATAAAATTTCGATCTCTAGAACTAAAAATGGATCTTTGGATCATTACATACTTATGCTCAAACGACAAAAATCTTCCAAAAACTCTTCCAAAACTTATCCGAGCCTCATAGGACCCCGACCAAACATGCCAACATAATTCATAACATTATTCAAACCTCTTCCAATCATCAAAACACCTTAAACAACATCAAATTACCCAAAACACATCGAATTCAAGCCTAATTTTCTAAAAACTTCCGAAATACACTTTCGTTAAAAAACCCGACCAAACCACGTTCGAATGACCTGAAATTTTGCACACATATCCCAAGTCACCTAACAATGCTACAAAAACTCTCGGAATTCCATTCCGAATCTCGGATCAAAATCTCACCTATCAACCGGAATTCGCCAAAATACTAACTTCGCCAATTCAAGCCTAATTCTACACCGGACCTCAAAAATTACTTCCGATCACACTCCTAAGTCACAAATCATCCCCCGAAGCTAACCGAATCATCAGGATTCAAATCCGAGCCCTCTAACACATAAGTCAATGTCCGGTTGACTTTTCCAAAACAAACCTTCCTTAAAGAGACTGTGTGTCTCATTTCCTACTAAAACCAATCCAAATCAACTCGTTCACACCCAACACTGATAGTGAAACATAAAGAAATAAGAAAATGGGGAAAACGGGGCTGTAACTCAGGAGACGACGAGTCGGGTCGTCACATCCTCCCCAACTTAAACAAATGCTCGTCCTCGAGCGTACCCAGAGTTGTCCTAGAAGCCCACCAATAGCTGAACGACTTTACAAAGAATATACCCGTGGGTGATCCCACACTACCCTATCTCGCATAGGTCCGATAACACAACATAGCGGAAATTTCACAATCCATCTAGTCCATAAACCATAGAACCACATTGCACCTTCCGAAATCATACACAAGATTAGAACTTCATATCCATACTCAGAATAAGCCCGAACCAGCTATAATAACCCATACCTGCAACATCAGGTGCAATTATCTGATATACCACATAACTCAAACACTCGAAACGATAATTTCTATTCACAGTAGCTGTACATAATAATCGAATATCGATAGGAAACCTCTTAACAACTAAAGCCTCATTCCAACACTTTCACATACTGCCAATGATAAAGGAAACACGTAATAAATCATAACCATTTCCCATGTCAACCATTCATGAAGTCATTTCTCTGCTGGTAATTACCATAGCAAATTTTGAACCAAACCTCAATATTTACCCATCACACATACTGAAATCGAATCTGTTCGCATTCATTAATGATTTCAACGATCTCTTCTGACCAAACACACTACTCTGGTGACATGACACATCAATACATGCCTAAGCCACAACTTGCATAATACGTGCACCAATAAGAAACGGTCCGAACATACTCAATTCATGAAAATGACTCAACTGAGAGAGTTGTACCTCAAACTCACCAGTACTGCCACAACACAAGGCTGAGACCCTGTCTCACATTATAGAAATATGACACACAAATTTGACCCGCAATGTCATGTTTCCACACAGTTTTGCTACAACGCGCGTTCCTATCCAAATACTACTCCACAGGAAACACCTCAAATCACTATGCTTGAAATCGACAACCATGCTTAATTGATGTCTGGATCCAAAGCAAATCCTTACACCCATGGTGAAACAAATAACACACACCACGCAAGCCTGATAGAACATAACCGGTACGTTATTCACCGAGCAACACCCAATTACTCATCCTGCTCTACTTCCACTATTACAACTCCTATCGGAGCCAGACGATCCGGTGCCCGGAACCAAATTAATACCGAAATCAACAACCTTGCCCGGCGACATGCCTAGCCATATGAAACTCATATGAAAAGTCCCCCAACATCGGATCTGAATTAATGATAGCAACCTTTGCACTGATATCCATCACGAATGCCCAATTAAGAAAGCAATCCTTCCCAAGCGTCCGCTGGTCCTTTAAAATATAAACCACTCTGCTAGAACATAATCCAACGCACTTCATCACTCAACCCGTGGCATTTTCGGTATTGCCCGTAGCGCAATAGTTCCGAATCACTCAACACTAAGACAACTAGTCTGAATTCCGACATCACATCATAAATCTAACATACCAGCAAACAAAGATCCACTCGAGCCTCCAAATCCCAATTGCCGCTAAACTGTGCCGAATACACACGATCCACCACCACAACCTAGCATGTACATGAGAACTCCCAGTCTCCAACCCCATATGGCACACAAATCATCATACCTGATTCCAGTTTCCACCATGCGAATACATGCACACCTTTGATACCCAATCATTCCAAGACAGATACTCAAAATTTTCCTATGCTACCAAGCAAACCTGAATACCACCAGTGGACCCACCAAGAACATGCTGCAATACTACCGAAATATCATCAGTTTAATCACATTACCTTTTTCTGAGACATATACTCTCGTCAAATCACTTCCAATTAGCAATACCATTTCCTTAATCATCTGAAGATCATTCACCCTAATCATCTGAAGCTCATTTCTCTAATCACCTAAAGCTGCCCGTACCGCCTAAGAATGTTATGAATTTCCATTCAGAACTGAACTGTAACCTTACACACGCAAATCTCAATCCTTCACAACATATCGCATATACCATACCATCCTAAGGTAACATGAGGACTTCACCTCCTTTCCGAACCATGAACGTTTACGTACTCAACTAGTCAAGAACTTCCATTGATCCCATCTAGAAGAAAAATCATTACACATCCCATGCTCTGCATGACATACATAGGTCTTGTTCAAATTCTTACAATACCGATACGACGGATAAGATCTGTATAAATTCATAACACCGCCGAATCAACAATTCATTGGGTCTATATTTCTGGCAAGAACTATCACCTCATTATGAACCAAACAATGGTCTTAGCCCCTTAATTTACTTCATATACTCAGATTGCGCTGATCTCGAATTCAATGATCTCGTCTCACCCATTACGAACTGCTCAGGCAATAAGCCACCCCAGATATAATCAAAAGCCGCATATGATGCCCCAATATGCCAATAGGCTACCAATTCGAACGCGATACAACAAAGAAACGAACTCTGGAAGGAATTACCAATCCCACGTAGTAATACAGACTTTCCTTAGAAAATAGGAAGCAAGGCATACAAAATAGCATATAGAAAACTATACTCAACATCACACTATTGCGGCATGCAACCTGATCCAGATAACATACCCATGGCGGCGTGCCACCCGATCCATACATAGATCTCACATAAGGAGATGCACATCGAGCCAAATTTGCTCATTACAACAAAATACCGAGTATCGGTCATAAGCATGCTAAGTGCATAATAATATCTCTGAGGGACATATAGCGTTATAAGCTACAAAACTCAAGCACAACTGAGGTGCGATGTACAATTTGAATTTCAAGAGCCAAGATGCTCATATAACGCCATTCCTACGCGGATTCTCAACACAGAGCAATTTCTCAAGCCGTCTCACAACTCATACGGCGCAATGCATCACCACGCGAAATATCTGACAACAAAACATCAACCTAACTACTCCTTCATGAGGACCGCATTACTAAAATGCACACATCTGGCTTGATATAGAGCCATTATTCACATTAAATCTATCCACCGACTTCAAGCTGATTCTGATCACACTGAACTAGTCTGATAACCTTTCAAAGGTCCATAATAACTCCCATTTTTCTCATAACACACAAGAACAACCATCACAATCGGAGTAATCCTCCCCAGTTCACAACCCAATATTCCAAGTGCCCTCAAGGCATGAATCTTCAATTTAACGACACCATCACAAACTTCATACTTGGTTTACATCTAATCAATCAAGTGATCACATGCCACACTTATATAATCTTCCCGTGGGACACACTCCCACAACCTACCACAACAATATCTGGAGCGTACCTCCAAACCATCGATCGCACTAACGCTGAAGAGCGATCAAGAATCATTAACCAGGACGCAAAACCCTTTTTACAAAACACCGATCTTAGGTGACGCTGAAGACAATACCAACTTACCGTAAACATCGAAACTTATCTCCTGCTCATCTGAGCTCATGACATCTTGTCAAAAATTTTCCTTCACTCGTGCCATTCTTGGCCCAATTTCCACAACCAGAACTGATTCACCAACATGCATCAAATTGGAACTAACATAGTACATAACCGCATAATCCGCTAACCAATAGCAAGCTCCCCAACTTGGCTCGAAGCCATAGATCACAACACACTATACTCATAATGTATATACTCCATTGTTGCCTCAATACCATAGTAAGGTTAAACTCAAATCCTTTGTAAGCTTGTGTAAACACATTTCATCTAGTACTTCAACTCTTTGGCAATCTCGCAACAGTTAAACTCATTCTCTTAAGTGAACCAAAAATTTCGAACTTCAACACTTACAATTCATTTGCACATGAGATCTTCTATCATTCACATGAGTATCACACCGCCTCAGCACACTTCGCGGGAGATAACCCACCTGCTTCGCCTCAATATAACATTTTCGTATACCTTCCACCACCATAAGCATTACGCAGTCAGTTGATCTTCCTAAGTCTGTACTCATACCGCAACATGAAATTTACTTCACTCCTAACTAGGAGTCATGAAAAGATTCTTCAAACGCCCATAACTCGGACTATAACTTGAATCAAGATAGACTTCAAGCATCTACTAATTCTTCCATCATTCAACAGACCCCCTTCTCGTAGCACTAACATACTCCTCATAGCACTAACATACTCCTCACATAACCACAACCGTCATTTCCACTAACGGGGACACTACCGAACATATAAGTTTAAAACACTTACTCACACAATCAGCACCTCGGCGCTCCAGCCATAGGCAAAGATCCAACCTCAAGTCCTTCAGACTGACCCACCATAAACTCACAGAGATTACACCTCGCCCCTCGATCGGGGAATCACAAGCCATCGAGGCACATCTGATACTGAGCGCCCATGCGCGCATACGAACGCGTGGAAGGAATTTCAAAAGTTTCTTTTCAAGATGAATCAAGGACGCATGATAAGAATTCAAGAATGTGAAGTTTTCCTAAAGGTTCTGCAGCCTCTCAAGGATAAATACAGACGTCTCTGTACCGATCCGCGAGACTCTACTAAACAGGCTTATGACTCGCGAGACCAAGTAACCTAGGCTCTGATACCAACTTGTCACGACCCCAACCCCGGTTATGATGGCGCCCAACACACTGCTAGGCAAGCCCGACCATTCAACAACATTATCCCAAATTTCTTATTCAGATTATAGATAAATATCACAGAGAGTTTACTAAGTCATTATATTCAAGTGTATAATTAATAATAAAATCTGCGGAAGTTTAATTAAAATACCACACCATAGCCCAATAGAATCTGGTGTCACGAATATGAGCCTCTAATACAGAATATACACCTATTACAAGTCTGTCTAGGAAAAATGCGGAATAAAAGATAGAGATAGAGGGGAGAGATCAAGGCTGCAAACGCCATGCAGCTACCTCAATACTCCCAGATACTGCTGCTCAGCTAAACAAATCCTCACTAGGCCTGTGGTGTACCTGGATCTGCACGCAAGGTGCAGGGAGTAATGTGAGTACTCCGACCCAGTGAGTAATAAACATAAATAAAGGCTGAGAATAAGAAATTGCGAAAAAATACAAAGTAAACTATGACTGGCAGTTTAGAACAACAATTAGTGAAGCAACAAGTCAATTAAATCAGAGTACCAATTATTGAGACAGGTATAACAGATAAAAACAAATGCATGAGTGCAATGCAATGCATATGATGGTACACTCTATGCATGAGTGCAATGCAATGCATATGATGGTACTCTCTAGTACCCACTGCGGCGTGCAACCAGAGCCATCCATTTTATTTATTGTCGACGACGCTCACTAGGGGTGTGTACAGACTCCGGAGGGGCTCCTACAGCCCAAGCGCAATATCAAGCCATCTCGTGGCATCAAATCTAGGCCCTCGGCCTCATATCAATATCAGTATAATCACCCAGGCTCTCGGCCTCAGTATCAATGTAATCAACCAGGCCCTCTGCCTCAATATCAATGTAATCAACCAGGCTCTCAGCCTCAATATCAATATAACACTGCTGCGGTACGCAGCCCGATCCATGCTTAGTCCAGAAATCATCATAAGCCCCATGGGCATTTGTAAAACAGTAGTTCTCAGCCCGAAATATCATTTAAGTTTTCAAATCTTAGAAAGATGGCTGAATTTACTAAACAATATTTAAAACATTGGACTGAGATCAAATGATATGCATGTATGCGAAAATAGTGATGTCAATCCCTGAAAGATTCAAATAATTGGCAAGAAACCCAAATGTAACAATTAAATCCAAGTAAGGATGATTCTCAATTTAGTTCAAGTAGAAAACACGGTAAAAACATCTCTCAGGACGGACCAAGTCACAATCCCCAATGGTGCTCTACCCCACGCCCGTTATTCGGCGTGCAAGTCACCTCAATATAGCATTACGATGTGAAATTCCGGGGTTTCAAACCCTCAGGACATCATTTACATCAATTACTCACCTCAAGACGGTCAAAGTCTAGCTTGCTATGCCCTTGCCTCTCAAATTACCCTCCTCATGCGACGAATCTGCCCAAAATCACAACGAATATGTCACATTATGCTAAAGAGACAATACCCAATCGAAAGCAATCAAAAAATATCAAAATTCACGAATTTGACAAAACCAGAGCCCCGGGCCCACGTCTCGAAACACAGAAAGTTTTACGTCATCGGGTTCCTTATCTCGCCAAGAGTCTATACATACAAAAATCTCTCAAATCGGACCACAAATGGCCCCTCAAATCCCAAATTTAGAATTTCAATTTCAAGCCCTAATTTCTTACAATTTGGCTATATTTTCATGAATTTCAAGGATGATTTCACAATATAATCATGTTTTTAACTCATAAAACTTACCTCCAATCAATCCTCTTCGAATCCCTCTTCAATTGCTCCGAAGTAGCTCTCAAAATGCCCAAAAATGGTGAAAGAAATGACTTACCTCGCGGATGAAAAGTCTTATAAATTCACTGCCCAGATTTTGTTTCAAAAGTACTGTTCACCCGCGCGGTTACTGTTCACGCACGGGGTCATTGTTCACCCACGCGGTTACTGTTCACGCTGCTAAAAAAATTACAACAGCCAAAAAAAATTGCAGCACTTTGCTTTTCGCTAAAAATGGCTCTAATTCCATCATACGAACTCGGAATTCGATGATTCTTGTTCCTATGAGTCACAAATAATGATATGAATATAGTCCTTCAATAGAAACTCAATTCCGAGCTCGTTTGTTCAGTGCGATATCCATTTCGCTCGTTAAACAATTAACTCATGTTTCGTGTCAAAAACCCAATCGCGACTTGATGAAATTAGACCAAACTTTCCAGATCACTCCTATAATTCATTATTTAAATTCTGGAAATCTCGAAATAAAATTTCGATCTCTAGAACTAAAAATGGACCTTTGGATCATTACATGCTTATGCTCAAACGGCAAAAATCTTCCAAAAACTCTTCCAAAACTTATCCGAGCCTCATGGGACCCCGACCAAACATGCCAACATAATTCATAACATTATTCAAACCTCTTCCAATCATAAAAACACCTTAAACAACATCAAAATACCCAAAACTCATCGAATTCAAGCCTAATTTTCTAAAAACTTCCGAAATACACTTTCGATCAAAAACTCGACCAAACCACGTCCGAATGACCTAAAATTTTGCACACATATACCAAATCACCTAACGATGCTACATCAACTCTCGGAATTCCATTCCGACTCTCAGATCAAAATCTCACCTATCAACCGGAATTCGCCAAAATATTAACTTCGCCAATTCAAGCCTAATTCTACACCGGACCTCCAAAATTACTTCCGATCACACTCCTAAGTCACAAATCATCCCCCGAAGCTAACCGAATCATCAGGATTCAAATCCGAGCCCTCTAACACATAAGTCAACGTCTGGTTGAGTTTTCCAAAACAAACCTTCCTTAAAGAGATTGAGTGTCTCATTTCCTACTAAAACCAATCCAAATCAACTCATTCACAGCCAACACTGATAATGAAGCATAAAGAAATAGGAAATAGGGAAAACGGGGCTGTAACTCATGAGACGACGAGTCGGGTCATCACAGTTATGGGATGTTCCACCCATAAAATTGAAGATCTATGAGTCTACTTTTTAATGCATAAAACCGTTTATCAATAAGACATTGGAGTTGAGAGATATATGTATTTTTACGAGACTGCACATGCTGCTAGGTGACATGTAGGTGTGTCACCTACTTAGTTAAATGAGAGCCCAAAAAGAGGCAATTTCGGGTCAGCCAAAGAGCCCATTTAAGGGCTTATATCCTGAAATATAAACCTCATTAGCTATCACAAATAACCAAACCTAAACCCCGACAAACTTCCTCCAAAAAATTACCCACAAACCCTAATTGATTTTCTCTCCCTTTCAAGTTCTAATTGCGGGTAAAAACTAGAGTTTGAAGAATCAAGATAGGAGCTGAGTTATCCAACAAATAAGGTATTTTTATTGCTCTCTTTCATCAATTTTATTTGCTGTAAATTCATGGTAAGTCGTTCTATATTTATAAGAACTCACGGGATGGTGATCGAAAGCCGTGAGTTCGAGTTATTCACTTGTAGCGGACTGTTTTGTGGACTGTTTTGTGTTGCTATTGGGATGCATATTTTACTACTATTTTCTGGAATTTTGGAGGAGGAAGAGTGTGGAGAAACACCACATATGTGTAGGGTGGAGGGCTGGTCATTCGTTACAACATTTTCGGGCTATTTGAGACTACTGCGGTGGTCGTTTTGTGTATGAAGAGATTGGGGTGTGCTGGGCTATTTTGTAGTATTTTGTGGTGTATATAAGGTTGGAAAATAATGTATATATGTTGATATTGTTGTTTTCTTGTGTCGTTGGTGTTATCTTGAATTTGGAGGAAGTAAGGGTTATATGGGAGATGCTGCCCGTTTTTATACAGAATAAACTTGTCGTTCGTTGTGTGATAGTTGTACCTTTCGTAACTTAAGGATAATATTATTGTCATTGTTGTAGATTAAGGTACAAAGAGGCGAGTTCAACTTGGTGATTTGAAAGATTGTGATAAGGTATGTTAGGCTAAACATTTCCTTCATTTTGGCATGATCCAGTAATTACATGTGTTTGATAATGAGACATAAAGAGAAGTTCATATTCCTGAATTTATGTACATTTTCCTAGTCTCACAAGTTATAATATTTTCCCTTATTAGGACTTCATATTCAGTTTATTTTTGTCTTAAGTCAGCCAAGAGAGCAGTGAGACTATATATATACAATATTACATTATTTTTACCACCATCAAGCTAAAATCGGTGGGAAGGCCCCTATTGGGTAGTATTACAGTATTTTTACCACCATCGAGCTATAATCGGTGGGCAGGCCCCTACTGGGCAGTACTACAGTATTTTCACCATCATCGAGCTATAATCGGTGGGCAGGACCCTATTCAGCAACCTCTGATCAGATTGTAAGTTATATACCGAGCCTACTGTGGCCGAGAGCCTATGAGCGAGACCAGAATGGACGAGATACAAAGCCTAATATGGACAAATGCCTATGAGCGAGCTTACTACGGCAGAGCAGTTACACATACCGAGCCTTATAGGGCCGAACAACTATTTTACATACTATGTGGAGAGAGTTGAGTCAGTATCAGCAGGTAAGCATATCTTCAGATTATCTTTGACTCCCAGTTACATTCAATTATTATATTATCAATTCAGTATCAAATTTCAGTTATTCTGTTGCCTTACATACTCGGTACATTATTTCGTACTGATGTCCTTTTGCTGGTGACGCTGTATTTCATGCCTGCAGGTCCTGATAGACAGCTGGATAGACCTTCCTAGTAGACAGAGTCAAACATCAGCTTGGTTGGTAAGCTCCCCTTCCTCAGGGTTACCAGGTCTAGACCTTGGAGTCCATTTTATATATATACAAGTTTGATGGGTAGGTCGAGGCCCTGTCCCGACCATGATATAGTTCAGCTATCACTATAGGCTTGTAGACGAGTCTTACATAGTTTTTATATCATTAGATCTTCATGGAGGCTTCAACGGCCTGCAAAATTATATATATATATATATTATAACTTTTGGCTCTGTTTACCCCACCTATGAGAGAGACGTTATTTTCAGACGATTCAGAATATGGCCTCATTGGTCTAAATTGAGGGTTACCCCTCTAGAGTTCACAATTAAGGAGTGGTACGCTCGGGCCAATTATGATACCGGGTGCCAGCCACACATCCCTAGGTTCGGGGTGTGACAAAGCGTAACATCATCGTAATATAATACTGTGGAGCATAACATCGGCGTAATACTGAGGGGCGTAAGAATAATCCCCAAAATATATGTACATAATTATATTCTTATAAGGGACATGTGATATAATTACAAGACATATAGTTTGACTCTTCCAACACCACAATACACTCCACACTATGTCTATAGAGCCTCTAGGTATGACAAAAGAGTAATATAGAAGTGTCGGGCTACAAGGCCTCGGCTATACCTCAAGACGCATAGTACAACATCCAGTGACATCAGGCCCGGAACAAGTAGGGCTCAATAGAACCTGCCGAACAGAGAGTAACTGCTAGCAAGGACCGAAGCTACCCGCTGATGAACCACCTGCATCCATTGAAGATGCAGCACCCCCGACAAAAGGGACGCCAATACATGTGGAATAGTATTAGTATGTAAAGCTAAATATCCGCTTTTGAAAATGAATGCCAAGATAATAAAGGGGAAAACCATGGAAGCAACAATCAACGATATACAAATACCCAATTAAAATATAACTATTTTCAAAATACGAACTAATATACATTTTTGGTTGGGAGATCATTAGCACCGATATACCATCGTGTTTTTAGCACCGAGTATGATCACGCCCGACCGGCTAGTCCTACTCCCCACAAACAATGTGGTTAGATATGTGATGCAAAAAAAAGGTATTACCAAGAGTCGGAACCACTATGCGCGCAACATGGCGTCCGATCACCACCCGATCGGCTAGGTCGTCTCCCCACATATGCCATGCGAGTAGACAATAAATCTAGGGCTATCAACAATCTCATCCCAATTAAGGGGAATATTTCAATATCATACCAAATAATGGGAACATTACAATCCATTCCTACACCGACACATGTAGTTTCAGGTGTGGGCCTTATGACTCACCCTTCCTCGGTTTGCTAACGATACTTCCAAAAACATTTCATTTTGCACACAAAGGAAACACAAGTACAAATACATTCACAGCATATCCTTTCGCATCGTATCTATAGCTTTATTAGTACTTTTCAATCATTCACAACATCATTATTTTCTTGGCTCTCTTGACCATACTTATGATTCTTCTTTTATGGCACGGTAGCCGTATTTCATATTCTACACTTTCTTTTCCTTACTTTCAAGGATCACTATCAAACATCAACATATAGAATATTTCGGAAATAACAACTTTAAGTTCATTAGTAATGAAGACTTTAAACATATATTAGTAATACACAACACAAGTAAAAATCATAAATGACTTGTAATACTAGTAATACACAACACAAGACTTTCAAAGTATGGAGCACAATTACTTGTAATCACAACATAAGTTAAAAATCATAAACTAGTAATACACCGTACCTTTTTAAATACTTCTTTACAAAAGGAAATACACAATTTCAACACTTGAGTGTGATATTTATAAGGGAGAGCATGGTGATTTACAATTTACACATAACTTCATATTACTTGTTTTAGCAACCATGGATACTTTTTATATCTCACTTTCACTTCTTTCACCTTCAACATAGTCATAGTTTATCAACAATAAGGACACTTGGAATTTGAGGTTTGATATTCATATAAACAATAATAATCCTAGCACATTGTGTTTTCTTCCACAACTTGGAATAAAAACTTGCAATTAAAACATGATTGAAATAATATTCCGACATGTTGTCACATTTGAATACATTTTCGAAGGAGAGCATAATATGATAGGAGGCCAACCATACTTGAAACTTACAATGATATCATGGAATCCGATTCCAAGAGGGAAGTTTAGCCAACAAACCTTGTTTGAGCTTTCCTTAAGTTACTACAACGGCCCAACACTTCTAGCAATAACAATTTACAGGAAGATAGCGACAATAGAAAGATTCTCATGGTGTAACTCTCTTATGAATTTTGTCAAGCACTTAGCATGCAAGATGGACTACAAAGCTTACAATGGTTATCCATGCAAGATGGACTACAAAGCTTACAATGGTAATCCCTTCCTCCTTCAACCAATTTCAACAAGAACTACCCAAATTGGTTCATTAATCCCATATACTACAACCTATTATCACATACATGGCCTATTTCTAACCCCAAAATACACTAGAACTCATAACCTCTTGCATGGAAGCTTAATAGTAGGGCTTACCCGGATATATGATGGTTTAGCGAGTGACTTCCATGGTTCTTGAAGATTGGTGCAAGATTGGATGATTAGAATGTTAGGTTTCTTCCTTCTCTCTCTAAAATGCTCTTACCTCTCAATAAAATCATCAGACAATCGTTCCAAAATAAGCCCCAAGGTCTATTTATCAAAATGGGGCCAGGTTATAAAAATAGGAAAATGGACCCTCCGAACTCTAAATCTGCAGTCGCAGAATGGACAGAAGAATAGATATGCAGTCCGCAAAATGGACCGCAAAAGTGATGCCCAAAAACTAGAATGTCTGCACAGGTCTGCGGTCCGCAGACCACTTATGTAGCCATAGAATGAACCGCAAAAATCACCAAACAAAATATTTCATGCCAAAACTGCGACAGAAAATGTGGACCGCGAAATGGATATGTGACCGTAGAATGGACCACAAAACGGCCTTCAAAATTCAACAAACTCTTTGCTCAACTTTGCGATGATTATGTGGCCCGTGAAACGGTTCTGCGGTCACGAAACAGACTGCATAATCACCTTCTTCTTCCAAAAATTTCCATCCACTCCTCTGTGCATTCTTCAACCCATAAAGTCCGTACCACATAAGTCCTCAAACACATAAGTCTACCCTTGCACCACAAAACCTCAAATCCCTTGGCAAATTTTACGGGGCCTTACATCCTCCCCCTTTTAGAATTATTCATCCTCGAATGAGGAGTAGAGTCCATCCAAAACACCCAACATAATTCATCTCTTCCTTCACACATCGCAACCGTCCAAATTTGGCTAACTCCTAAATTTTTGAGAAATTTCGGCAGAGTCTCCTCTGTAATTGGGCCTGTCCACCTGCTAGAGAACCACCAAAACCACCCTAACAACACATCCATAAATCAACAAAGCATCACAGTATATATATCAAAAACACTTATCTCAACATTAAAGGCATTACACTAACAAAAGTGGTATCTTGACATGAACTACACATATTTAAATCATAACACATAGTAAATACCCTTTTGAACCACAACTATTTGGCTATACAGGCAAGTGAAGATACTTTTTTTACTTTGACGGAGGTGATCTGAACTTCCAGACTTATCTAACAAGGATGACAATTAGGTACCTCATAAGCTAATTACCCATTAACTTCACATTCCATAGCTCCCTCTAGAACAATAGACAAATGATTTCCAACTACCTTCTTTGGCATAGACACATGAAACACCGGATGCATAGAGGACAACGATAGGGAAACATCATACTCATAGATTGGTCCATTTCTTTCAAGATTCCATAAATCCCAAAGTGCACTACACGTACTTTACCTTTATTAACAATTCACATAGTATCTTCATGGAGAAAATCTTGAGAAGAACTTGCTCACTTTCTTTAGCTCTAGATCTCTATGTCAGACACCCAAATTAAACCCTTGGCAACCTTCCACCATTATTCTATGATGGGCTAGAATGAATATGACCATAAAGTTCCTACCCAATATGATTGATCATGAAATAATGCTTCCTTTTTGACATGCTTGAACCTATAACCCACGATAGATTTACTACAAATAAGAACAACGAGGTTCGAGATTGGACTGGAATTATTCAAGAATTCATCATTCTGTGGAGTAGGGCATTTCAGGAGGTTATATCTTAAGAGACATGAAGGTTACTACCAATAACACTGACATGGTTAATCATTGTAAGGACATCATTGATTCGACAACTAAGGCATAGAGCTAACTAGTACACATTGATAATAGGGAAACCGTATACATGATCCTAAGATGTAGAAGAGGTGAGTCATTTTAGATGTGTTGCATATAGGAGGCATGATCGGGAGGATAAAGACATTATTATCAGTTATTCTTGAAGCACGATGAGTTAGGAAAGGGATAGTAACAATTGTTTTGCACCATATGTGCCTTGCTTGGCGATAGTAAGCCTTAAGGAGAAATAGCCAAGTACGTCACCAACTGCCTACTTGAGTGTGGAGAAAATTGATTTAACTCAAAATGAGAAGATTCTTGCACCATGAAGGTGATAGAGGTTTAAAAAATGCATAAGGCTGTGTTGCGCTCTTGACAGTATTTGACAGGGAAACTATGCCCCAAGCCTACCAGGTCTAAATAGAGGTTGATCACATGAGTGATTATTATTAATATAGTAGCTTAACACTCTCCCGATAGTTGACCCTATACCGGAGTACTATAGATACGATTGGCTTGACCGTTAAACTAAATATGTTCATGATAGGTGCCTATAAATATGAAACATCTAATTCCAACCTTTCACGTGTGAGACCATGTAGCTAGGACATCTTATTATTGGGATGGACTCATGCATTGGTTAGAGAGATTGTATTGGTTAAAATAATGCTCCGGGGAGGAAAACAAATAAAACTCCTATCCACCTAGGGATGTGGAATTCCAAGGATAATAAAACTCTCCGCACATGACACTAACATAGTCCGTGATTCTAGAATCCAAGTGTTTAAAGATAGCGAAACCTAGGGAGACACTATAAAATAATCATGGAAGGGTTGCAAATATTCATAATGAGTTCTCCACGGATTTTATGACTTAAAAAGTACCCATATGCTACCGAAGGATGGGAAAGACATAAAAAGCAGGCATGATGCTATGATAAACCCATAGGTGCATTCAACTTAATGGAGAGCTGCTTAAGAATCCTACAAAACAGGGTGTGCTACAGATATACATAGAGGGACACAATCTCTCATGGTTATCCAACTAGGGTCAGGAAACTATCACAATGAATTTACTAACTAAGGAACACAATCAGTACACGTTGCAGAGGTTTAAAGGGAAGATGAACATTTGTTATGAGCTGGACTTGTTTCTACTATGAAATCTCCCAAACTGTGATCCTAGGCCACATCATGGGCAACTACAATACTAGGAACAAGGTGAGCTACTTACTGCGGAATGTCCTAAGTGGACATGAAAGTTATACTAAGATGGGCAAACACAAGATCTTCCTATGACAGATGTGTGAGGATCTATAATTTCAGAGAGACATTATGCAGACAAGTGACCATTTCAATTGACATGTACACATATGATAGGTGCAGAGACATACTCTTATGTTACTAGACAGTGAAAAGGTGTATGATAATATTCCCAAAGGGGGTAAAGTGAATGTTCAAACCATAGGAGTCACATGCATATGAAGGAGAGGGTGGCTCAAGGAAGATCTCAACACTAGGTTGCTTTTCATTAGATTCGATACCTTGTAGATAGACATTATGATAGTGCGTGCACAAGTACCCGTGAGTAGGTGGTATCCATTTGGATCAGAAGGTTCTATAAGAAATTCACCAAGTATAGCCCTTTGTTGAGAATTTAGGGAAACATGTGGAAAATATTGACCTAGGGTAGTGACTTAATTCGAAAAAATTATTATAGAGCTCAATTCCTCAAGAGGTTGTAAAAAGGATATTGGTGATAAAGAGGCTTCACGAATAGTGCGTCTCATTCAAAGAGTAGATACATGCAACGTGTTGTGATTCAGACTCCCGTTAAGACCATACTTATGCTGGCTCTCAATATAGATATACATATACAACAAGGAAAAGTATGTGGTGTTCAGAATGATATACTAAGGAGTGACTTACTTGGTAACTTTAGATTGACACGGCAGTGCCTTTTCTGGTGCCCCTCGACTCCACATCCATAACATACATTGGTACCATGTTGACATACCCCCGAATGACACCTCCTACACTTTACGCAAAGGGGATGAGCTCCAGTGAACTGACTCGCCCTTACAAACCTGATATTTACCCTTTTTGCATACACTATAAACATCCCCCTTATCCTTCCTCCAGGCCTCTATGGGGGGAGTAACAATCTCTATACTGGTTCACTGTGTGGGCCTTTGGAATTTCCAAAATCTACCACCCCTAAAACGCTCCTGAGCATACTCACATAAGTCTACCTCGGCACCACAAAACCTCAAATTACTTGGCGAAATTTTATGGGGCCTTATAGAATCAAACAACGTAGAGGGTTGAAAACAATACCCCGATGGGCGAGATTAGCTCCGATGGGGCTGGGAAGAGCGGATCTAGCCCCAACAATGAGAACTACCCCTTCAAGAGCGAACTGTTATAGTTTCTGAGGGAAGTGAACGCTAGCATGGAACAAATCCCAGGTGCACCATCAGTGCTGAAAGGGCCGGTCTCAATCAAGTATACTCAGTCGCCGTACAAACCATGCGCGGCACCGGAATTAATCCCTAAGCAGTTTAAAATGCCCAACGTATCATGCCCCAACCTTGGGGAGCATGATCGGTGCTCAAATGAATTTACCCAGTCTAGCCACCCTACGTTACATCAACCTCTCATCATTACTCATGCATGATTTACCATAACATAATTTGATCTTGACTTTTAAGTTAAATACATTTGGCTCAATGGCCTAAAATGCTTCTCATGATGGATACATAGCTTTACAAATATTTGTAAATACTGTGAACATAAATACATGACAAAACTCAAAACATAAGTACATGAACCACAATGTACATGGAGCTTATATGACATTGGATACCTAAGTGAATAAAACAAACTAGAGTCAAATACCCACTAGAACTGTAGTGGGCTCACCATAAGCTGAGAGTGAGGAACATCCCTATCAAAGATCCGCATCATCCAATAGAAGTATACATGCACCTATTAAAAGATGCAACGCCCCTAGCAAAAGGGACGTGAGTACATGTGGAATAATACTCGTATCTAAGGCAGACCGAACATTATATGAAAATACAATTATTTAAATATGAGGTAAATGAAGTACATCAAGAAATTATGAAATGGCCCATAGACTCACATGTCAAGTCTTATTACACTTACATCATTCCAAAATTCTTTTGGAATCAATGAGCGATTTGAACTATGCGTGGGATGCAAAATATAATGTAAATGCAACAACATGTACAAACAAGGGAAATGAAAGTGGCACCTATTGTTCGTGCTGGCTATGCGTCTCACCAGACTGTCTGTAGGGTTCATCTATACTATATACCTATGCATTTCATAGAACGTCCATAGGGATCACCTACACCATACACCTATGCGTTTCATAGCCCGTCCATAGGGGTCACCTACGCAATACACCTATGCGTTTCATAGACCGTCCATAGGATCACCTATACAATACACCTGTGCGTTTCATAGACCGTCCCTAGGATCATCTATACAATACACCTATGCGTTTCATAGACCGTTCATAGGTTCACCTATGCAATACACCTATGCGTTTCATAGACCGTCCATAGGATCACCTATACAATACATCTATGCATTTCATAGACCATCCATAGGATCATAGCCCATCATTATGCACATGACCATATATATGCTCAAAGCGACATGGTTAACATTACATATAAGGTCATAAGTTCCCTGATCATTGGAATACTTCATGTTAATGCTCGTCATGGAGAAACATAGCTTATTACATTAACACATGTATGGTGAATCAATAAGTAGATTTCAATGGCGCATGGAGCCAATTTCTTTTTTAAGGTTCATCATAATTTAGCATAGGACATCTCTTTCTCATCTTGTTATGTACTCTCTTGTCATCTTAAGGTTATTATCTAAGTTCATGATTCTTGAGGACGTAACATCAAAGTCATTTGCATTTATTTTTTTAGAAGCATACATACTATGATTCAAACCATGGGAACATACAATGCCTCATAATCCTCATTTTGGCAAGCGGTCACATTTCATGTTCATACTATCACTTCCTTTTACTTGCCATAGATGACCATAGAACATTAAGAATACTTAGGACATTTAGAACACCATATCTTCTATCTATGAGAGATAAAAGCTTATAACACATTTGAAACATTTACAAGGAATCTATACCCATTTCATTTGAAATATAAATTTGAATCATAGACATTCATTAAATCAACCACATTTGAAGTATCTTTGTAGGAGCGAATAGGGATATCTATTGAAAAGAGACTTGAGCATATCAACATATGATAAATCATGTGTTCAAAACAATCTAACATGATAAGAATTCGTACTTTGAGCAACTTTACTTGGAGTTCACAGTGAGATCAAGGAATCCGATTCTACGGAGGGAGTTTAGACAACATACCTTGATTGAGCTTTCCTTAGATTACTAAAACATCCTACACTCATAGCAACATCAATATATAGAAACATAAGTAACTGATAAGAAAATACCGCAACTTAATACTAAATCCCCCAAAAATTCGGGTTTCACTGAGTACATGAGCATCTAAATGACAACATAATCTGACCACTAAAAGAATGTCTAGAAAGATAGGGCAGTACAAATAAACATAAAGAAGGAGAGTCAAGGTCTGCGGATGCCAAGGCAACTACCTCAATGGTCTCCAAATAGATAAAGCTCTCAAGCTAGCAATTGCCGTCCCTAAAAGTACCTGGATCTGCATAGAAGGTGCAGAGTATAGTATGAGAACAATCAACCCAATGTACTCAATAAGTAACAAGATTAACCTCAGGCTGAAAGTAGTGTCGAGCTCAAAAAGGTACAGTCCAAACCAAATTACAGTAGTTCATATATGATGGGAAATATGACAGTAATATCTCAGAGTAACCCATAATAAGATGGTACACAATACACGAATGTAGACATGCTTTCAAGTTTAACAATTTAAGCTTAATACAGATGAAATATGCCAAGTTGGACTGATATAAGGAATAATACATCTTTATGTTTACATGTCAAATGTGCATGTCACATGTAATGCATCACAATTGTAACATCACGTACTCCCACTCTAAGAGTACTCCATCGGACTACCTCAACTCTCACTCATCACACTCAGTCACTCAGCACTATACGGTACCCGCACTCACTGCTGGTATGTCAGACTCCGGAGGGGAGGATCCTGTCCAAGCGCTAATATAAAGCCAGTATGACCTGCTAGAGCGTGCAACCCGATCCCATAATAATAATATGTAAAGCCCATAGGGCATGCTACGACGTGCAACCCGATCCATAATAACAATATGTATAAAGCCATGAAAGCATGTTGCGGCGTGCATCCAGATCCACAAATCTCATTCACAACACGACTCTCATGCCCCAAATCAGAATCAATCTCTCCAGTCTCTCGGGCTCACAAATCTCATTCCAGACAACCCAAAAAATGATATCTGATATAATAATAAATAGTAACAGAGAATGAGATATGATATGCAAATGATGGTTGTGACTAAGTACAAAATTGCCATTTATGCAAATAATTCAACAACACAAATGTCCTACTGAGTCTCAACAGAATAAACATATATGCTAAATATGATTTCTAACATGGATTGCAGCTCAATACTATAAAACATAGGGATCACATAAATAGTAACAAGGTTTGATGACTACACAATACCACATAATCGAACGTGTCACAGTTACCCCAGTGCACACCCACACGCCCATCACCTAGAATGTGCGTCACCTCAACACTAACCACATGACAAGTATTTCGGGGATTCATACTCTCAGAACCAAGTTTAGAAGTGTTACTTACCTCAAACCGTGAAAATCTCAACTCCAACCTTGCCTCGCGAATCATCCTCCGAACGACTCGAATCTAGACACAAATAACTCAATACAATAAAAAAGAGCTATAGGAATCAATTCCATATAAATAAGCTATGTTATTTAACAAAAGGCAAAAAGTTAACTCAAAAAGCTAACCTTGAGCCCACGTCTCAGAATTCGACAAAATTAAAAAAATCCAAACACCCATTCAACTACGAGTCCAACCATACCAAAATTACCAAATTTGAACACCAAATCATCACTCAAATCTCCAATTATTACTCTCCAATACATAGGTAACAAATCTCAAATTTTCACATAAAAAACATCATATCTATGGGGGAAATTCAACAGGTATTTCAAGATAAAAAAATAAAACGACCAAAAGTTGCTTACCTCTCAAAATCTAGTGAAATCCCCTTAAAAAATTGCTTTAATCCGAATCGCAAATTTTAAAAATGAATAAATCATGAAACCCTTCGAAATTAAGTCACTGCCAGTGAAACCACACCTGCAACCAAGAATTTCGCATCTGCGAAACCCTTCTACGGTCGCACGTCCGCTTCTGCAAAGAAAACTAGACCACCGACCATGCGCACCAACGGTCCTCTCTTCGCACCTGCGGGACCACATATGCAGAAAAACCATCGCTTCTGTGATCACCAACCACACTGCCCAGCTCCAGTTTTGTGGAAAACCCTGTATAGGTGCGCTTTCGCTTATGTGGATTCCTCCTCCGCACTTGAGTTTACTAGCTCCTTTCTCACTTCTTGCACTTGCACCCACCCAGCTGCACCTGTAGTGTCGCACCTACGACCAATCCCTTCACAAATGCGATCACACCAGAAAGTCTACAATCTCAGCAATGCTTCAAGTCCTATTTTTTAATCCGTTAACCATCCGAAATCTACTTGAGGCCTCCAGGACCTCAACCAAACATACCAACACATTCCAAAACGCAATATGAACTTAGTCGAGATCTAAAATCACATGAAACAACATCAAAAACACAAATCACACCCCGATTCAAACCTATTGAAACTAATGAATTTCCAAGTTCTACAATCGATGTCGAAACCCATAAAACCAACTTCGATTGGCCCCAAATTTTGCACACAAGTCATAAATGAAACAACAGGCTATTCCAACTTCTTAAACCAAAATCCAAGCTCGATAACCACAAAGTCAACTCTCGTTTAAACTTCTTATCTATCAAAACTTCAACTTTTTCAATTTTCGCCAGTACGAGCCAAAATCATCTTCGGACCTCTAAATCAATATATGGTCACACTCTTAAGTACCAAAACACCCTATGGAGCTATCGAAACCATCAAAATTCCATTTTAGAGCCTTTACACATAAGTCAACATCTAGTCAACTCTTCTAACTTAGGCTTCTAACCTTGGGACTAAGTGTCCCAACCCATTCCGAAACATCTCTGGAACCAAACCAACCACCCCGACAAATCACATCACAACAATTGAGCACAAAATAAGCTATAAAGGGGAGAATGATCGCAGCCTACTCTGCACCACTAAAAAGTAGCGAGAGAGGGTCGCAATAGCTTTTACCCGATTTTTGGTCGGGATAGATTTTCACAGAGAGCTAGAAAGGGAGTTGAGTATCTATTTAGGTTGGGATTGCGTATTGGTTCCAAATTGCACTTCTATTCATTTTTGGGTTTTCTTAATAATTCTACTATTATCAAACTACAAATTATAATTGCAACTAGATTAGGCTAAGAGTAAAATGCTACAAGTTGTTCAAATATTCTGAAAGGCACTAGGGTGGCGACTTTCACCTAAGTGGCCAATTGACGGGTAATTGCATCTAAGACACGATTGACATGATTGGGGAATATGTTATAACCGTTGCTCGATATTACCCACTCTCACACCTCTCAGTAGAAAGAATGATTTTGCCAAATTGACTTTCTCAAGACCAACTGTGTATGCATATTTGCTCAAGCAACTAGGGTTCAAGTCGGGTATTACTCTCTCGAGGTTTAACCCTTTAATTAAGACTATTAATTTTCTTGAGTACATCCCAATTCCTTGTTGGATCAATTTCGGAGACTTATGCTCTCTTTCTCAAGAAGAGCCCAAGTCAACTTAGCATAAACTAGTGTTTGCAACCACTAATTCAATAATTAAACCATGAAATTGACCCAAATAGCAAACACCCATAGTCAATCTAGCCCTAAATTGCAACACCCATGAATTGCCCATGCTAGGGTTGAGCTACAACCCTAGCTAATGGGTCTAGATACTCATGTTTGAAGAGAAAAACAGAAAAATAGATGAAGATGAACACATATTAATTAATTGCTAAGCTAAATACAAAGATTCTATGATCAAAAGTAAGCAAAAATGCCCAAAATGGCTACAAGATATGTTCCCACGAGTGCAACAGCTATTCTAAAATGTCTGATACCCTAAAAATGGAAAACGATTCTATTTATACTAAGCTAGAAAAACTGGACAAAAATGCCCCTGCGGGGTTAGTGCGAACCGCACAAAATGGTGTGCGGCCGCACTAGGCTCTTGAACTTGAAAACTTGACTCATTGAATTCATGCTCCGCCGACCACACAGAATGGACTGCGACCGCAGAGGCTTCTAGTGCGGTCCGCACAAACTGGACCGCGGACCGCACAGGCTTGAAAGCTCCAACTTCACCCTCTCTGAACCTCGGCTCTGCGGACTGCACAAAATGGTAGTGCGGCCGTATTGCCTTCAGTGCAGACCACACAAAACCTTCTGCGGCCGCACTGCCTTAATGCCTGAAATACCAGCTCTCTGAATCTCCCTAGTGTGGACCGCACAATGTGTAGTGCGGCCGCACTAGGTCTGTTTTTCCTGAGTTTGTCTTGTCTTTGGTGCTTGTGCAAGTTTCACTCCTTTTGAGCTGATCTTTGACATTTTGTCACTTTGTTGATCAAACCTGCAATCAAGCACAACTTATGAGCCTTTTGGGACAATTTTATATGAATTTATAATCAAAACGTAAGCAAGAAGGAGTATAAAATGCGTTGAAATCCCTAGTTATCAACTCCCCCAAACTTAAGCTTTTGCTTGTCCTCAAACAAACAAAATAAGACCCACCTCTTAAGGGAAAATCCAAGAAATTTTCAGCTGTCCTAAAGCAACCTCAACTAGCATCAATTGGGAGTAACAATTGCCCTCAATACAAATGAGTCATTAACAACATTTAACCTTTGAAAAACCATGGATCAAGTGCGACACAAGAGCTTCAAGAGTTGACTCAACACATCAAAAAACTCTCTCAATTACTTTGGTCATTGTGGAACCCAAACTCATACATCCTCAACTCTCCCTAAGCAATCCTCACCTTTAGAATATTGGCACACATAACGAGGTTAGTGGAAATTCACTCATCTCTCCCAAGAAAAAGTCACAAGTCCGGCTCTAAGTACCATATGCTTGCCCCTGATGTGAGTATCCACTAATGTAAGTTTCATTCAACTCAAGATCATATAGGGCTTTTGTGGAGATATTGTGAAGGCTTTTGGTTCAGGGTGAGACATGTTTTGGTCTAAGTAGGTTCCATCTTCCCTTAACCACTTCTTTTGACTCATTTGGCACACATTCTCTTAACTCTTTGAGTTATTTCACTTCTTTCTAAGGGGTTAGAGAGACACACTATCACTCTATCTTATGCATTTCAAACTTTTTTCTCCTTTCTCAACTTTTCACACCTTTAATTCTTTGCTTTTCTTGAATTCCTTTTTATTATTTTTCACATTTAGCATTTTATTCTTTTTATTCTTTTTTTTTATTTTTTTTATTTTTTATTTTTTTGATTGCCTTTCCTTTTCTTCACTTTTGTGCCTTTTTACCACTTTGTTGTCATCCTCGTGTCTCCCCCCCCAAACATATATTTTTGCCATGTGCTAAAGGAAAGATCGGGTGCCAAGAGAGGATATCTTTTAGAACGGGTATAGGCTTGTATCATAGTTCTTGAAAGAAAAAGGTCTAAGGCTAAAAAGGGTTAACTAGGGATCATATCATTGGTAGGCTATGGATTTGTTCAAACTATCATTTGGATCAAGGAGAGCCTATAATCATGCCTCAAGTCAAAATTCACTTATGATTTCGCCTCAACAAATATTCAGGGCAAGTTCTAGACCAATAGCTCGGGACTTGGACGTGCAATTCAATTACTCACCCACACAAGCTAAGGGATTGCTAAAGACATAGAGTCGGGGCCTACAACGACCTTAGATACGATTTGAGCACACAATGGTCTCCAAAAACCACTTGATGATTATCGGTCAACACAAGAGTCTCAAGGTCATGACTTTTACCATCCTAAACACAACAATTTGTTTTTGACCATGAGATCAAAGGCAAATGTGCTAGGCCCAAGTGAAGCTTTGCTTGAGGCGCCCTTAACTAAAGAAAAATGGACTCAAACCCTTAAGAAGGTTGTCACGACATCCATCATTGGGAAGAGCCACCTGATTCATACAACACTCTACCTTTGAAAAGAACCGTTGCATTAAGAAAACCAAAGGCTTATTGAAAACGTCCAAAACAAAATAAAAAGCTACGAACATAAATAAGAAGCTAAAAGCAAAAAATTTTGCAAAATGTTTTGCAAAAAATAGAATGAATATATACAAGAGGGGATTTGAATATACAATAGATGGGATGAATATGTACAATAAAACGTAACTTTATATATAGACCCAAAGAAAAATAAAAGTGCGATAAATGTAACTAAATATCAAATTATATATAGACCAAAGATGAAAAATCAAGAAAACATAAAAAAATATATCAATATATATACAGTCATCCAAAATATAGGGCCTACCCCCTCAAATGAAAGCTGACATTGTCCCCAATACCAACTAGTCTAAATAAAACATCAAAAGGATAAGAGGAAAAATGATATAGAAGACTCCCTAAGCCCTGTCTGTCTGCATAGGATCATGAGTGGTCCCTGAGTACTCTGTATGCTCGGGAACCTTAGACTGGTTCTCGGTGGTCTTCTCCTCTGCTACTAGGACCTAGACAGGCTTTGGAACTGGTACATCCTATGGCTGACTGGAGGAAGTCTCCGGTAGGTCCGCCAACTGGATGATAGCATCATCAGCTCTAGGAATCATCCTCCTCCACTTCGGAGGTCTCTGTGTCTGCTACTACTGTAGCTGAGCTGCTGGGACTGAGTCCTCGAGCAATAAGTCTAAAGGCAGCTGATCTTCCTTCAATCTGTCAACATCTGCACACAGCTCCTTCACAGACTCCTTGGAGGCCCGTTCTTCCGCAACTTCTTGTGCTCCCAAGCAAGCTCCTTAAGAGCCTTGCTATGTGAATAAACTGCCTTTGAGAGCACAACCTGAGTGTCAAGGATCTTCTTCTGATTGTCAATTATCTCTTTGAGCGCACCCTCTATCGACTGTGGCATCTGTAGAGATAGAGGTGCCGACTGAGCCTCTACAGTGGTAGTCAAGATGGACAACTTGGATGAGGCAGTCTGCATCCAGTTGTTGGTACTCAGAAGTGCTTGGCTCAGATCGTGGGCGGTAATAGGATGGCCCCGGGAAGATGGAATCTCTGGGCCTACTGATGTGGATGTGCCAGGAGGAATGACTGAGGATGTGGATGGACCGGGAGGGATATTTGTGGATGTGGAGGTAGGCTCAGTTGAAGCCACTACCTCAATTGGCTCTTCAGACTAGCCAGTTGGAGCAGTAGCTGGTACTTTGTAGTTCTTGCTCTTGGGGTTATCACCCCCCTTCATGCTATACTAGGAAAATGGGGCTATCGCCTTGACCTTGATGTCATAGGGTCTCTTATCCACCTCCAATTTTCGAAAGTACATTGTAAGGAAGATGGGAAAAGGCTAGTTCCGGTCATGTTCCGCTCCCACTATAGTGATAATCCGGGACATCACATTCCCTACATTGATGGGGTACCCTGCCATGATAGAAGCCACTAACACAGCCCGGTGGAGAGGAAGGGTGTTGTCATGAGTGGTAGGGTCCAACCGGCTGCAAACAAAAGTCTCCCATCCCCTCGCCTCAAAGTTCAAGCTCCTTCTCAATATTTTTACTCCAACAGTCAATCGGTCAGGGACGGTACCTGGGATTGTTAGGTACTGTGTTAGCCATGGACGGACCTCCTCGCCCATTTCCAACTTCGTGATATACAATGTCTCATACTCCTCATTGAAGCCCAGATACTCATTTATCGAATTCCCATCAAATAGCACCTTCAAGTTCCGAACCTTGGTCATTTTGGAGCCCTTTTTAATGTGCGCTACATTGCAATAAAACTCCTTGACCAAGTGTTCATTCGCATCTACACAGTCATCCATGAAATGCTCCCAGCCCACTCTAGTTCTAAACTATCTTTGCACGTCGGGGTTGTGGGGTATTACTCTCTCGGGGTTTAACCCTTTAATTAGGACTATCAATTTTCTTGAGTATATCCCAATTCCTTGTTGGAACAATTTCGGAGACTTAGGCTCTCTTTCTCAAGAAGAGCCCAAGTCAACTTAGCACAAACTAGTGTTTGCAACCACTAATTCAATAATTATACCATGAAATTGACCCAAATAGCAAACACCCATTGTCAATCTAGCCCTAAATTGCAGCACCCATCAATTGCCCACACTAGGGTTGAGCCAAAACCCTAGCTAATGGGTCTAGCTACTCATATTTGAAGAGAAAAACAGAGAAATAGATGAAGATAAACACATATTAATTAATTGCTAAGCTAAATACAAAGATTAAATGATAAAAAGTAAGTAAAAATGCCCAAAATGGCTACAAGATTCGTTCCCACGAGCGCATCAGCTATTCTAAAATGTCTGATACCCTAAAAATGGAAAAAGATTCTATTTATACTAAGCTGAAAAAACTGGACAAAAATGCCCCTGTGGGGTTAGTGCAGACCGCACAAAATGGTGTATGGCCGTACTAGGATCTTGAACATGAAAACTTGACTCACTGAACTCAAGCTCCACGGACCGCGCAGAATGGACTGCGGCCGCGGAGGGTTTTAGTGCGATTTGCACAAACTGGACCGCGAACCGCACAGGCTTGAAAGCTCCAACTTCACCCTCTCTGAACCTCAGCTCTACGGATCACACAGAATGGTAGTGCGGCCGCATTGCCTTCAGTGTGGACCACACAAAACCTTCTGCGGCCGCATTGCCTTAATGCCTGAAATACCAGCTCTCTGAATCTCCCTAGTGCAAACCGCACAAAGTGTAGTGCGGTCGCACTAGGCCTATTTTTCCTGAGTTTGTCTTGTGTTTGGTACTTGTGCAAGTTTCACTCATTTTGAGTTGATCTTTGATATCTTGTCACTTTATTGATCAAACCTGCAATCAAGCATAACTTATGAGCCTTTTGGAACTATTTTGTATGAATTTATAATCAAAGCGTAAGCAAGAAGGAGTATACAATGCGTTAAAATCCCTAGTTATAAGAGAACGAGACTATAATACTCAAAATGACTGGCCGGGTCATTTCAGGAGGGCTTTGGCCTACACGAATGCAAATTGGGGATCGCAAAAATGGAAGGCTGGGTAGTGATGCATCACAAACACGACCACTAGATCATGAATTCGAAGAGGATTTTGGCAGTGGCGGATTTTGTCCTTTGCAATCGCAAGGCATTTTCCGCTATCGCGAAGAAGGAATCACTAGGCAGACTTGAATTTAGTACAAGACTTAGTCTCATTTCTCTCATTATCCACTTGGTCTTGGACGAATTTGAGAGCATTTTGTGGGGGATTTCATCAACCTCAAGAGGTAAGTGATCCCTATCAATTCTTGAGTTAAATACATGAATTACGGGGATATTTAACATGACATTAAGGGAAAATTTTTAGGATTTTGTTGGAACCTAAGGTTAGGTAAAAATGAGATTTGACCACGAAATTGATTATAAAATTGGGAATAAATTATATATTTTAGTTCGAGAGGTCACAGGTAACATTTATCTTCGATAATTTTCAAAATTCGGGCACATGGGCCCCACGAGGAGAGGGGGTTGATTTTTATGGACTTCCCGGATTTAGTTGAAAAATAAGTTTAATAGCTAAATTATGAACTTTTGAGAATATATTTATTAGTTTATATTAATTTTGATTAGTTTTGAAGATCTCGACGTTGTTTGAGGAGCTCTAGTGAGGGTAAAGAGCTGGATTAAGGACTTTGAATCGATGTAAGTCTCTTACCTAATCTTGTAAGAGGGAATTTATCCTCCTAGGTGTATTAATTGTTGTGTGTTACTTGTTGTGGGGAGTTTCGTATGCACGAGGTGATGAGAGTCCGTACGTAGATATATTCATATTATATCCGGGTAAACTTAGAATCACATAATGCCTTAGTTGTGCTATTTCTATCCATCATATGTATTGATTTCCTCGATTATGACTTATATTGAGGATTAGAATAAAGATACTGATTTGTCCTCTTACTTTGGGAAAAACTGGGGAATATTTGATGAACTATGGATTTGTGTCTTCTCGAATCGCATATACTTCCAAGAGCAAGGTAAATTTATCTACTCTTATGGGATCGGGCCATTTACCTCGGTAGTGAATTAAATTACTTTTATAGGATCAACATATTCGCCTCGGTAATATGGTAACACTATTCTTATGGGATCAGACTGTTCGCCTCGGCAGTACTGAGTATCACTATTCTTATGGGATTAGGTTGTTTGCCTCTGTAGATTCGTGCATAACACTTGAGACACGATTTGGTTAGGTAAAAACTGAGTTAGCGCCTTCAAGGCTGGTTATGGCATGTTTAGTGATTTGATATAGATTCATGTGGGGGATTACTATAAATGTTTTCATATGTTTTGTTGCTACTTGTTTTACATCCTTCGTGTCTACTTTATGAATTTCTATTACTGTTTGACAACTAGTAATTGTCAAGTCGACCCCTTGTCACTACTTCTTTGAGGTTAGATTAGATACTTACTGGGTACACGTTAATTTACGTACTAAAGCTACACTTTTGCACTGAATGTGTAGGTACTGAGATAGGTACTACCATTGGTCACACGGGCGCATAGCCACACTTCTATGGAGTCTTAGTGATGACATGCTTGCCTTGCTTTGATCTGTAGCACCGGAGTCTCCCTCTACCTTGCTTACTAATCATATCTATTAAACCTCAAGCAGTAATTGTATTAGTTTTGTATATACTCTAGATTGCTCATGCACTTGTGGCACCAGATTTTTAGAAAGAAGCGGATACTACTGCATGCGATTTTACTTATATCGGTCTATTTAAGCAACTTCTGTTTTTAAAAGTTGAAAAGGAATAGTTAAATTGGAGGTTCTCGAGTAGGCTTTACTAACAACGGTGTTAGAAGTCATCGCAACCTATTATGGATTTTGGGTCGTGACACTTAATATGACTCAGGATTTTGTGAAGCCTATTATTACCGGTCACTTAGAGCTTAAACAATACATGGTACAACCGATTCAGTTCATAAGGTAATTTGTGTGTCTATCTCATGAAGATTCGTAGTGACATATCTAGAAGTTTTTGGAAATTACAGATACTTACAACTATCCGAATGTTTTCATGGACTATATTAGATTGAAATTATTTACCTTTTCACTGTTAGGGGAAGCCAAAGAATTGTGCAATAGGAACATAAGGCATTTGCGACATTTGCAACCTACCAAATAGCTAAGGGGCGGGATTTTTGAATTCATTCTCTCATTTTTGAACCATAGACTCGATAGGAAATGATTTGAATAGGGAATTTTCACCTACAAACCTTTGGTAAGTTATTCTTATCATGTTCCATAAACATATCTTAGATTTTAACATCAAAATCCTGTGAATCAAAGTAGAAATAATTGAAACTTTGTCTAGTTTTTAAAAAATAAGAATTTGAGTTTTGAGAGTTGATTTGGACTCTGATTTTGAAACTAGTCACATATATGAACTCGTGGGGTCATGTGTAGACGAAATCTACCATTTGACCCGGGTTTTGACCTGGTGGTCCCCTTGTTGACTTTTTTAAAAAATGTAACGATCCTAACTTTATCATTTGCAATTGAATTCCCTAGCATTGTTTGATGTTATTGAGTCAATTTTGGTTAGATTTGAGCCGTGTGGAGGCGGATTGTAAGGGAAAAGTTATTTTCGAGTATTGAATTAGCCTAATTGAGGTAAGTGTCTTTCCTAACTTCGTGTGGATAAACTACCCCTTAGGATTGGTATTGTTTGATTCAATTGTGATAACTGAAATTCGTGTATGCAAGGTGATGAGTGGGTATATGGGTTGTACTTAGTATTTGACAGGTTTAGGCTACTTAGACTATTTTCATGCTTTAATTAAAATGCCATGTTATGTTCTAAACTCTCATAGTCAAACGATCCTTAACTGTGTTAGAATATCCTTAAATGCCTTAGTTGACTTGTTTAATATTTGTTCTACATCCTACTTACTAAATTTCTTCCATGCTTTAGTTGAACTTGTTGTTTCTTTTATTGTTACATGCTATTTTTTCATTGTTAATTATCATTGTTGAAGTAATTGTTCATATTATCCTTTTACTTGATGATTTCTATTATTTGAGACTCGTTGAATATTATCTCTTTTAATGTGAAGTTAGTCTTATCTAATATTCTGGTTATACATTATTTCTCTCATTGTTGAGTTATTGGGTATTGAAGTTGTGGAAGTCGTTAATACTTTGAGGCGATATTGGCTATTGTTGAAACATCTATCTTATTGAGCATTTTTTATTTGTTGTTGTTGTTGTTGTTGTTGTTGTTGATATTCTCGTATACGTTGTGTTGGAGCCATGGTCTATTGTTGTGGAAACATTGATATTGTTGTTGTTGGCATGTTGTGATATGGGCACTTGTGGTGTGAATTGTTATTGTGATATGATATTGATGCGCATGCAGATGTATAAGGCTTGGGTTGACGTGCATGCGACGGTATAAGGCGGAACTTATGTGCATGTTGCTCGTAGGGGAACTACGTAAAGCCACGCGGCATCATAAGGTAGGCTAAAGTGCGTGTAGCTATTTCGGGGAAACTATTTTCCAAAATCTATTTCCAAATTTAAGGCTCACGCAACGGTGTAAGGAAAGATTGTGATTGAAATAAGGAATGTGAATGCGAGGCGGTACCTCGGTTGTGATTCTTGATTATACGAGATGGTACCTCGGTTTGATTATACGAGGCGGTACGTCATTGTGATTTCATGTTGCAAGGAGTTTACGCTGGAAATAATTTTTGTTGCTTTGTTCTTATTTGTTATAGCAACTGATGTCTATATAGGACTACCTGAGTTTTCTTCCATTGTTCCTCTTGTGTGTTCCTGTCACGACCCAAAAATCCCTCCGAAGGTGTCGTGATGGCACCTAGTCTCTAAACTAGGTAAGCCTAACATTTAACTAAAATAACATTGATATTTGCCAACTTTAAATTCAATAACTAACAATTTACAATTCCCAAAACCGGTGGTACAAGTAATAAGCCTTTCTAAGAATAGTTATATCACTGTTCTGAAACAAAAGGAACATATGGAAATAAATACAATTGAAGGTGACATTGAGGCCTGCGAATGCAACAACATGTTTACCTTGAGTCTCCACAACAATGATCCACACAGCCACTAATGATCAATTACCTAGATCTGTACAAAAATGTATAGAAGAGTAGTATGAGCACACCACATCGGTGCCCAGTAAATATCAAGACTAACCTCAGTGGGGTAGTGACGAGGAACAGTCATGATGCCTACTGGTCTAATAAACAGAATAAGGAAATTACGCAGTATGGCTAACAGTACAATAATTACAATAAGGAATGAAAACAACAAGTAGCAACAAAACCTTTTAATAACGACACAGAAGGATGGACGGGAAACACAACCCAAAAATCACAATACAGTAGGACAATTCGTAACTCAGCACTGCAATAATTTCCATGTCAGGCCTTAGCCAATAATCCCAATATTATAGTCAAATCCTTCAAGTATAAACTTTCATTCATAAGTGCCTATATTGAAACCTTTAAAATATAATCCTTTCCAATAATTATGTTTCAAATATATTTCCTTCAAATAAATATCTTTCAAATATATTTCTTTTGAGTAAAGGTCAACTTGTGATGCCTCATTTCATAATATAGGTCTCAGCCCACTTTCATATTTTTACGGCATCTCGTGCCCATATTTCTAATCATAGCCGTACGGGAAACTCACGTGCCATTAAATAAAATTATAATATTTTTCCCCCAATAAAGGAATCTAAATAGTAAAAAAAAAATACTTGAATTGATAACAACAATTACAATGGAGACAAAATAATCACAAAAGAAGTACAACTCAACGCAGAGATAACAACCGAGGATCTCACAGGATACCGTCCTGTAGTCCCAAATGTAAATACTCGGGGATCTCTCGGTGTCCTCCGTATATTAGCTAGGGATCTCTTGGTATTCCGAGGATCTCTTGGTATTCTCAATGTAAATGCTAGGGATCTCTTGGTATCCCGAGGATCTCTTAGTATCCTCAATATAAATGTCAGGGATCTCTTGGTATCCCGAGGATCTCTTGGTATCCTCAATATAAATGTCGGGGATCTCTTGGTATCCCGAGGATCTCTTGGTATCCTTAATATAAATGCTCGGGATCTCTTGGTATCCCGAGGATCTCTTGGATCCTCAATATAAATGTTAGGGATCTCTTGGTATCCTGAGGATCTCTTGGATCCTCAATATAAATGCTAGGGATCTCTTGGTATCCCGAAGATCTCTTGGTATCCTCAATATAAATGTCAAGGGGATCTCCCGAGATATTGTCCCGTATTCCCAAAGTAAACACATAACAACAACACGAGGAGTACTCAAAAATAATCCAACAACCCAATCACAAGAAATTCCACCACCAAGAGTATGAACATACAACAACAAGAGAATCACAGAAAAACCAAGAAATGCAATAACCTCAACAAAACAATAAGACATAACAGTCACGTGAAAACTACACCGACAACCATAAAAATTTGGACACCTAGCATACATACACGGGGTCATCGAGGAATTCAAAATTTAGAGATAACAAAACGATAAGAAGAACAATCTCTTCAATTAAGCAAATAAGGCCAAGTAACAAGTAAGAGTTAGAGATAACAAAACGATAAGAAGAACAATCTCTGCATGGACTACAATTAGCATAGAAGACTCAAATCCTAAGGGAAAGTTCCCCACATAAGGTTAGGCAAGATACTTACCTTTTTGAAGTTTGGCCGATATTCCAAAATTGCCTTCTTGCTTGAATTGGCCTCCGAAAGGCTCAAATCTATCCAAATTAATTGTATAACTTTATTAAAACTACATTGGAAACAATTCTGGATAAAAAAACATCGACTTAAAATTCACATTAAAAAGTCAACCAAAAGTCAATGGGGGACCCACCTCTCGGAACCCGACTTGATTTTCATGAAATCCGAACACCCATTCTAATACAAGTTCAACCATACCAATATTATCAAATTACGACATCAGATTGTTCTTCAGATCTCAAAAATTCATTTTAGAAGTTTCTATAATTTTTCTCCAAATTTTCACCCTAAATCACGAATCAAATGATGAATTCAATGATAGATTCATGTATTCTAGCCAAATCTTAGTTAGAATCACTTACCCCGATGAATTTCTTGAAGAACCTTCGAAAAATTGCCAAAATCCGAACTCTCCAGGTCAAAATATGAAATAAAACCCTAAACCTCGTATTTATAGTTCACCTCCCGGATTCCACCAATGTTGACCGCACAAAATCGACCGCTGACCGCGGTGGAGCACCGCTGACCGCACAAAGTCGAATGCTGTCCGTGGTGGATTTGACTGTAGTGACAGTCTTTGGTATTTTGGCCATAACATTAGATTCAGATAACCAAATGTCTATTATAATATGTTTCTGCAAACTAAATGCAAAGCTCTACAACTTTTTTTTTTGAATCATCTCCAAATTCCTTGTAGATCAAAAGATATGAGCTTACGAAGTCGGACCAACGATCCTGCAGACCATTTTTGGTATGCAGTCCGCACTCCCCTCTGTGGTATGCAAAATTTTGGTGCGGTCCGCAATCCCAAAAGTGCCAGAACCATCTCAGAGTTTCGATATGTCTGGACTCGCTCAAAATTCACTCTGAAACTCATTCGAGGCCCCCGAGACCTCAACTAAATGTACCAATACACCCCATAAAATCATAAAAATTTAGCCAAGCCTTCGAATTACTCCAAACAATACCAAAACACCAAATCCACCTCGGGTTTAAGCCTAAGGACTTAGAAACTTTCAAATTCCACAAATAACGCCGAAATCTATCAAATCAAGTCCGATTGACCCAAAATGTTGCACACAAGTATAAATGACATCATGGAGCTATTCCAACTTCTTGAGTCAGATTTTGATCTCGATATCAAAAAGTCACCCCCTCGGTCAAACTTCCCAATTGCAACTTCTCGTTTTCGCCATTTCAAGCCTAATTAAACTACAACCTTCCAAATAGTTTTCCAGGCACGCTCCTAAATCAAAAATCACCATACAGATCTATTGAAATCATCTAAAATCCATTCCGGATTCGTTTACTCATATTTCACCTCCCGGTCAATATAATTCAACTTAATCTCTCTTCTTGGAGACTAAGTGCCTCAATTCCTTTCAAAACCTTTCCGAACCCGAACCAATTTCCTCGACAAGTTACATAAGAACCGTGAATAATGAATTTAGCAGTATAATAAACAGGGAATTGTGTATCTTGCTCTTCTCGAACTAGCACACCACTTACCGCTATCTCGGATATGGCCAGGTATAAATATAGCATTTCATCCTCTTTTGTTATGTGGAGTAAAGGTGGGCTAGTCAGATATCGCTTCAACTCCTCCGAAGCGCGTTGGCATTCTGGAGTCCATCAAAGTTGTTTTTCTTTTTGAGTAAGGAGAAGAAATAATGACTCTTATCTGATGACCTCGATATAGATCGGCCCAAGGCTGTTATTTGCCTCGTCAGCCGTTGCACGACCTTCACATTGTTTACCATCGTGATTTCTTCGATGGCCTTGATTTTGTCGAGGTTGATCTTGATTCCCTTGTTTGACACCATGAAGCCTAGGAATTTGCCCGAACCCACTCCAAAGGCACATTTCTCGGGGTTGAGTTTCATGTTGTAGCTTCTGAGGATGTCGAATGTCTCCTGCAAATAAGTCAAATGGTCCTCTGCTCGCGCAGGGACTTAACTAGCATGTCATCAAATATAAACCTCCATGGATTTGCCTATTTGATGTTTGAATATTCTATTAACTAGGCGTTGGTACGTGGCTCCCGTATTTTTCAACCCGAAGGGCATTACATTGTAACAGTATGTACCGTACTTTGTGATAAATGAAGTCTTTTCCCTATCTTCGGGGTTCATCTGAATTTGATTATACCCCGAGTATGCACCGAGAAAAGTGAGGGTCTCATGATCGGTTGTGGCGTCGATCAAACGGTCGATGTTAGGAAATGGGAATGAATCCTTGGGGCACGCCTTATTTAAGTCTTTATAATCTATACACATTCTTAACTTATTTCCCTTTTTGGGAATTACCACCGCATTAGCTAGCCATTTGGGATACTTTACCTCCCTAATAGACCCTGTTTTGAGGAGCTTTATTACCTCGTCCTTGATGAATGTGTGTTTTACTTCAGACTGGGGTCTTCTTTTTTGCTTCACCAGTTTGAATCTGGGGTCGATGTTTAGTCGATAGGTGGTTATTTCCGATAGGATCCCTATCATATCTAAATGGAACCAGGCGAAGCAATTGATGTTATTACTAAGAAATTGAATGAGTTTTCTCCTGAGTTCGGGGGTTAGTCTCGATCCCAGGTATACCTTTCGATCTGGGAGATGTTCGATCAGAACAACTTGCTCTAGTTCTTCAATAGTCGACTTTGTTGTGCCCGACTCTTCGGGGGCCACGAAGGTTTTGGGGGCAAGGAATCTTCTTCTACATTCTCGGGGATATGTTTGTCTCCCGGCTTTCCCGAGGTAGAATGTATAGAATCTGACGTTTCCCAGTGGACCGCGAACATTTCTTTCGCTGTATGTTGTTCTCCATATACTGTTTGTATGTCGTCCTTCATAGGAAACTTCATCATCTAATGCAAAGTTGACGGTACTGCCCTTATGTTATGTATCCACGGCCTCCCAAGTAGTGCGTTGTACCTCATCTCACCATCGATGACATGGAATTTGGCATTCTGAACTGCCTCGAACATATTGACCGGGAGGGTAATCTCCCCCATTGTAGCTTCACCAGCCATATTGAAGCCGTTGAGGACCCGAGAGGTAGATATAATCTGATCGAGCAGTCCGAGCTTCTCTACAATGTTCGACCTGATTACGTTGGCCGAGCTACCTGGATCCATGAGTACACGTTTAATTTAAATGCTATTCAAGAGAAAAGAAATTATCAGTGCATCGTTATGTGGTTGAGTCGAGGTCTCGAAATATTCCTCGCTAAATGCAAGGATGTCCCCGGGTATGCGGCCCTAAATTGACCCTTCCGTTGCGGCGGACACTTTTGCCGGTTTGATAATAGGTCCCTAGGGGATATCGGTTCCCCCAATGATCATATGAACGATGTGCTGAGATTTTCCCGCTCCGTCTCTCCTGTCTGCCACTTTTTCTTCCCTGGAAGGATTTTCCCAAGTTTCCTGTTGACTTTCATGGCTTGTATTCTCGTTAATGGGTCTATTGACATCAACGTGTTGGGCGTTGCGCGAGACAGTATCCACCGGGGCAGGTTCTGGCATACTCTTGGGTTTTCGTGGTAGTATATCAATATCTAAAACAGCTACGTCATTCTTTCCATGGTCCTCAAGACCGTTGTTTTTATATGCATTCACTGAGTTAGACATTTTTACCTGAAATCAATGGTTCTTGGACAAGAAAAAACATGAAAGATAACTTGCGTTATGTAGTAAACCAGGAAGAAAACAATCACTATTATTTTTAGCTCCACGTGGGTGCCAAACTATTTACCTTGAAAATGGTATTAACAATTAGATTTGATTTTGTGGTTCTAAAAATACATGATCTGTTTTTATGCTAGTTGTTAGGCAGTAGATGCTTAGTGAAAGATTAGAAAATAAGATAATAGCTTGTAGATGGTGTAATAATCAAACCAAATGGCTGAAAACCGGGGCCTCGAACTTGCGTATATGGGGCCTCGAGGTCGAGTCGGATACCCGGCTAAGGGCAGTCGATTGAGGATTAACAGTTATGATAGCTTTGATGAAGGCTTTTTATGGCCAATGATGAGAAATAAATGAAGAACAATAAATAGAACACAATGAATATAAGCAATAAATGTAAGTATTAGAATCAAGATAGTAAATCTAAGGTAGAGAGCACAGAGAATGTTCTTTTATTGAATGTTATGAGTCATGTCCTCTTACAAAATAGTAAAGATCCCCTTTAAATAGGGGGAGGTAATCCCAACATAGTACATGTGTAGTTATTACAAAGTAAAGTAGATGGTACATCTACTTAGCAATCCGGTACAGACTAGTACTATATTTGTAGCTATTGTCAGTCAGGACCATGTGCCTGGGGAACTTCCCATTTATCCATGATAACTGTTGACTCGTGTAGCACTGAGGTTGGGTATAAAGAACCCTCGAAGTCAAAAACTTGAGCTATGCTCCCGGGCCCTCGAGGAAAAGACATAATGATTGTGAAATTGGGCTTTCCAATTTCACCCATATACATGTATTAAAGTGCTTAGGGAGGTGTAGTCACTCTTATATCTAAATGTATCCTACCCGTCCCGCAACCTACATTACAACCAGTTAAATCCTACTTGATCCTTGACTGAATGAGCTCAATTAGTAAAGTAGCACACTACGGGCAAGCGTATGGTTCATCTATTGTGGCATATGAAAGTTCTTTATGAGAGTGAGTGAATTCTTTCTATCTTGAGTTCCTAGTTGTTCTTAAATTTTATTGTATGTGGAACTACTCTCTATTGTTGTGTGAGGGAACTTGATTCATGAAGGAAAGGTGTTATCATCGACCTCTATGTTAGACTAAGTGAATGAGTTATGAATAATTCATGGTACTTGTGAGTCAAATCTTGAGGTGAAGATGTTACACTATTGTGCTTAGTCTATATTCTTGGTATGATGAGTTAAGAAAGTTGTTTAATAAGGTTATGTCTATATAAAGTGTGGTTTGATTGCTATAGGATAAGCAATGGTTTAAGTGTAAGGTGTTGATGGTAGGCTATAATCTTGTGTTTTAGTCACTTATTTCACTCCAATTTATTGTACTTTAATTTAGTTTGAGCTTTAATCGCTAGTGTTTTGCACTAATTGCGTGTTTTATGCCTTGTAGCAGTGATTCCGAGTGATGTAGATGTTATGGAGATAATTCGAGCTATTTGGAGCTTTGAAATCTGAGTAAAAGCCCAAAGGATTAAGCTTGGATCGCTTTGGGGGGTCGAGAACCACGTCTGACCTTCAAAAAGTTAAGAAACAAAGCTAGCTCAGAGAAAAGCCCACAGCTGCGGCGCGTGAGGCTGCGCATGGCGTGCCGCCGCTGCCCAAAAATGTTGTTGACTTAATTTACTTGCTCTTTTGAAGATCTCCACTACTACCCCGCCTGGCGGATCGCCCCATGTGGCGCGCCTGTACAATTTTTACAGAGCTAGAATTCTATTTCGCTTAGGAAAAGGTGTTTTTGTGTGGATCTGACCCTACTTAGCATAAATACATGTAAAAACATTATTGGGAGGACTTTTGACGCATCTTAGGCCCAAGGAAGTCAAGGAAGAGGTGGAGAAGCAAAAGAAGAAGGATTTCATCATTCAATCCTCACTCAAGACAAGGGTTGATCGTTTATGTTTTTCTTTAACTTAAACATAGTTTTGATGAATTGCTTCATGTATATGGAGTAGTTCTCTTTAGAGTTTGATGAATTTGGTGTCTTGATACTTGTTTGTAGATACTTAACTCTTGTTTTTATGTATTGAATTGTTTTAGATGTTTTAATCGTTGCATCTATATTCGCCTGTTATTGTAATCAAGAGAGACATAACTTGTAATATTATTGCATTCTATTTTGATGGTTGAATTCATTAATTCTTCTTAGTAATCGAAAGAGGGTAATTAAATTATTAATTAAACCTAGTTTGGAGGATAATCGAGAGAGGTTCTCCTAAAGACCAATCCACTACGAATTCTTGCATATCTTTACGAGCTTAAATTGGTTCATCTTGTGAGGTTGAGACTTAATCGAGAGACGAGTTTCTACTAAACAGTTGAATTAATAACCAAGTGAATTCGAGAGACTCACTTGAACATTAGAAGTGAATTATCTAGAGTTATATCCCAAACAAATGTCTTGCACCTATCCTATCAACCCCATCTTCTCCCAATTGATAACTTTCTTTGCTCATAGTTGCATCGATTGTCGTTAGCCAATAGATAAGAATCTTAGTTTATTTTGGTTTAAACCACATAGTTCTCAACTGTTGATCATCTTAGATAGAAATCGAGCTATAAACTACAAAAATATTGTTTAACTCCAATCCATATGGATACGATATTTTATTTTACTATATTCGACTAGCGAGCATATTTAAATGTTTGTTTGGCGCTCGTCAACTGGTAAGCCTAAAAATAATAATAACTGAAAAGATAAAATTAAGGAATTACTGAAAGCAACTAAATAATAGATAAAAATCGTACGAAAATAGAATCTCATACTACACACCATAAAACCTAAGTCATAAGATCCATAGAGTATAACAAGAGTAACTACTACATCACTGTTCAAAAGTAAATACAATAGTACATGAGAAAAAGGGAAGGTGACTCCAAGGCCTGCGGATGCCGAGCAGGCATCCCTTGAAGTCTCCCATAAAACAGCCAGCAGGAATCTTTATCTACCGGCATGAGCAGACATACATGGACCTGCACAAAAATGTGCAGAAGCATAATATAAATACACCACAACAGTACTCAGTAAGTATCGAGTCTAACCTCAATAGAGTAGTGACGCGGTCAGGTCAAGAAACCTACTAGGATATAAATAAACAATATAAAATTCAATAAGGATAAATAAGGGAAGGCATGAAATTGGTGATAAGAAACAAGATAATAACATGAACAGATATCGAAACTTAACATGGGAACTGTAACGACCCGACCGGTCGTTTTAAATAAGTACAACCTTGTTTCCCCATATACAGCTAAATTCATGCTTCACGATTCTTATGTAACTTGCTGGAAAAATTGGTTCGGGTTCGGAAAGGTTTTGAAAGGAATTGAGACACTTAGTCTCCAAAAAGAGAGCTTAAGTTAAATTATATTGATCGGAAGGTGAATATGAGTAAACGAATCCAGAATGGATTTTTGACGATTTCAATAGCTTCGTATGGTGATTTTTGGATTTAGGAGCGTGCCTGAAAAATTATTTGGAAGGTTGTAGTTTAATTAGGCTTGAAATAGCGAAAACGAGAAGTTGCAGTTGGGAAGTTTGACCGAGGGGTTTACTTTTTGATATCGAGATCAAAATCTGACTCAAGAAGTTGGAATAGCTCCACGATGTCATTTATGACTTGTGTGCAAAATTTGGGGTCAATCGGACTTGATTTGATAGATTTTGGCGTTATTTGTGGAATTTGAAAGTTTCTAAGTCCTTAGGCTTGAACCCGAGGTGGATTTGGTGTTTTGGTATTGTTTTGAGTAATTCGAAGGCTCGACTATATTTTATGATGTTATGGGATATGTTGGTTCATTTGGTTGAGGTCCCAGGGGCCTCAGATGAGTTTCGGAGTGAATTTTGAGCGAGTCCGGACATTTCGAAACTCTGAGATGGTTCTGGCACTTTTGGGAGGGTGGACCGCACAAAAAAATTTGAATACCATAGAGGGGAGGGCGGACTGCACACCATTTTGTGTGGACCTCAGTGCGGACCGCACAAAATGGTGTGTCGCCGCACACCAAAAATGGTCTGCAGGATCGCTGGTATGACTTCGGAAGCTCATATCTTTTGATCTACAAGGAATTTGTAGATGATTATAAAACGAAAGTTGTAGATCTTTGTATCTAGTTTTCATAAACATATTATACTAGACATTTGGATAGTTGTAGCTAAAGTTGTGGCCAAACTACCAAAGACTGTCACTGAAGTCAAATCCACCGCGGACAACATTCGATTTTGTGCGGTCAGCGGTGCTCCACCACGGTCAACGGTCGATTTTGTGCGGTCAGCATTGGTGGAATCCGGGATGTGAACTATATATACGAGGTTTAGGGTTTTATTTCATATTTTGACCTAGAGAGTTCGGATTTTGGCGATTTTTTGAAGGTTTTTCAAGAAATTCATCGGGGTAAGTGATTCTAACTCAAATTTGGCTAGAATACATGAATCTATCATTGCATTCATCATTTGATTCGTGATTTGGGGTGAAAATTTGGAGAAAACTTATAGAAACTTCTAAAATGAATTTTTGAGATCCGACGAACAATCCGATATCGGAATTTGATAACATTGGTATGGTTGAACTTGTATTAGAATGGGTGTTCGGATTTCATGAAAATCAAGTCGGGTTCCGAGAGGTGGGTCCCATGTTGACTTTTGGTTGACTTTTTAATGTGAATTTTAAGTCGATGTTTTATTATCCGGAATTGTTTCCGATGTATTTTTATTAAAGCTATACAATTAATTTGGATTGATTTGAGCCTCTCGGAGGTCAATTGAAGCAAGAAGGCTATTTTGGAATATTGGCCTAACTTCAAAAAGGTAAGTATCTTGCCTAACCTTGTGTGGGGGACTTTCCCTTAGGATTTGAGTCTTCTATGCTAATTGTAGTCCATGCATGCGAGGTGACGAGTGTGTGCTCGGACTTATTTTTGGGAATTTGCCTTTAGGTTTCTTAGGCACTTATGTTCATTATGTGGGAAGTATTCCGCTATGATTAAGTTTTACTGATTGCTTAGTTAACCTCTATATGCTCTATATGATGTTGTCAACTTCCCCTTAACTCTTACTTGTTACTTGGCCTTATTTGCTTAATTGAAGAGATTGTTCTTCTTATCGTTTTGTTATCTCTAAATTTTGAATTTCTCCATGACCCCGTGTATATATGCTATGTGTCCAAATTTTTATGGTTGTCGGTGTAGTTTTCACGTGACTGTTATGTCTTATTGTTTTGTTGAGGTTATTGCATTTCTTGGTTTTTCCATGATTCTCTTGTTGCAGTGTGTTCATACTCTTGGTGGTGGAATTCCTTATGATTGGGTTGTTGGATGATTTTTGAGTACTCCTCGTGTTGCTGATGTGTGTTTACTTTGGGACTACGGGACGATATCCCGTGAGATCCCCTTGACATTTATATTGAGGATAAAAAGAGATCCTCGGGATACCAAGAGATACCTAGCATTTATATTCAGGATACCAAGAGATCCTCGGGATACCAAGAGATCCCTGGCATTTATATTGAGGATACCAAGAGATCCCTGACATTTATATTGAGGATACCAAGAGATCCCTGACATTTATATTGAGGATACCAAGAGATCCTCGGGAAACCAAGAGATCCCTAGCATTTATATTAAGAATACCAAGAGATCCTCGGGGTACCAAGAGATCCCTTGCTAATATACGGAGGATACTGAGAGATCCCCGAGTATTTACATTTGGGACTACAGGACGGTATCCTAGGAGATCCCCGGTTGTTATCTCTGCGTTGAGTTGTACTCCTTCTGTGATTATTTTGTCTCTGTTGTAATTGTTGTTATCAATTCAAGTATTTTTTTTACTTTTTAGATTCCTTTATTGGGGGGAAAATATTATGATTTTATTTAATGGCACGTGAGTTGCCCATGCGACTATGATTAGAAATATGGGCACGAGATGCCGTGAAAATATGAAAGTGGGCTGAGACCTATATTATTTATGATTATGAAATGAGGCATTACAAGGTGACCTTTACTCGAAAGAAATATATTTGAAAGATATTTATTTGAAGGAAATATATTCGAAACATAATTATTGGAAAAGATTACATTTTAAAGGTTTCAATAGAGGCACTTACGAATGAAGTTAATACTTGAAGAATTTGATTATAATATTGGGGTTGTTGGCTAAGGCTTGACGTGAAAATTATTGCAGTGCTGAGTTACTAATTGTCCTACTGTATTGTGATTTTTGGGATGTGTTTCCCATCCATACTTCTGTGTTGTTATTAAAAAGTTCCATTGCTACTTGCTATTTTCATTCCTTATTGTAATTATTGTACTGTTAGCCATACTGCGTAATTTTCATATGTAGACATCATATTATGTTGATCTTTTTATACTCACACTTATTCAGTTTATTAGACCAGTAGGCATCATGACTATTCCTCGTCATTACCCCACTGAGGTTAGTCTTGATACTTACTGGGCACCGCTGTGGTGTGCTCATACTACTCTTCTGTACATTTTTTTTGTATAGATCCAGGTAATTGATCGTTAGTGGATGTGCGGATCATTGCTGTGGAGACTCAAGGTAAACATGTTGTTGCGTTTGCAGACCTCGAAGTCACCTTCAATTGTTTTTATTTCCATATGTTCCTTTTATTTCGGAATAGTGATGTACCTATTTTGTATAACTATTCTTAGAAAGGCTTATGACTTGTACCACCGGTTTTGGAAATTGTAAATTGTTAGTTATTGAATTTAAAGTTGGCAAATATCAATGTTATTTCAGTTAAATGTTAGGCTTACCTAGTTTAGAGGCTAGGTGCCATCACGACTCCTTCAGAGGGATTTTTTGGTCGTGACAAGTTGGTATTCGAGCTCTAGGTTCATAGGTGCTACAAGTCATAAGCGAGTTTAGTAGAGTCTTGCGGATTGGTACGGAGACGTCTGTACTTATCTTCCAGAGGCTATAGAACTAGTAGGAAAAACATTTCAGTTCATTCATTCCTTATCGTATGGTATTTATTCAACTTGAAGCATATAGCTTATGTTGTTTTACATCCACTCGTGTATGAAATTGTGTACTCGGTAATAACTATGCACCAACGGTTAGTGGTACCATAGAGGGGTTATAAGGGAGCCATGATTGCTCAATCTTTGTTACCACGTGCTGCCAAGATTGAAGATACGGAAGTATTGAGAGATTACCTGGTGAATCATGTAGAGGTGCAATGGGCCCTGGTGTCTGGTTGACTTATATGAGCTGTGAAGGTTAACATTGTGGATTATCGGATGTTGTGACCTATGGCTTCGTGCCAAGTGAGGGGAGTCCACTATCAACGATCCAATTGCGGAGGTCATGTGTTATACCAATTTGAGCATGAGATGTATTTATGTGGTATTGAAAGGTTTTACAAAACTTGTATATGATTAAGAGTTGAGATTTGAATAGGATGATGAGGAAACTTGAGATATTACCGCATCCTTAATAATTCTACATTTCAGTATCAGCGGGTCATGGAAACATATTCAGTATACTCGTAGTGCTTAAGTTAATCACAACACTCGCATGGGGCAGTCATCTTTTAATGTACCAGTGATATGGAATTTCATACAATGGTTATTTAAGTTATCCGGTACGAACTTAGTATGAGCAGTCGAACTGCGGATGGGTTGTTATGAATATGGTGATACTAGGAACATCTTGAGAAATTGTCCTAGACTTGGGAGAAATCTGCTCCATCAGAGCACACGTGCCACGTACTCCATTACAGTTACTACTCTACTTACACTACCAATTATGGGTGGAGGAAAAGCGTGTAGATGGCGCCTAAGAGGTGGAGGCCCGACCCATTGATATATTTGCTATGGTATAGCTAAGGTCACTACACTAGATGGAGTCGTTACAAGTACGAACTCGAGTTATCATAAAGGAACAATTTCCTTAACTTGATTCGGTTATGTGTATCGAGGCAAGTCCTCCTAATATGCTCTACTCATGAGTGAGCTTCGCAATCTTAAATTTACTTATGTGAATACTCCTGTTGGGAGATATATGGAGATAGTTATGTCTATCATTATGTGTTAGTCACTAAAAATAGTTGTGATGTGGATTTTGATGTGATTTCAGGAAAATTGATTTAAATTGTGAATTTTATTCCCTATCGGTGTGAGGGTTCATTATATGTTGTGATTCTGTTTGACTGAATTTATTTAGAAGAAAAATAAAGGAAATGGAAATTTCAGTTGGTACTGTCACACCTCCTTTTTGCGCGCCCGCCCCGGAGGGTTAAGATGCGCGGGGAGTTTTTCCAATTTAAGTGACAATATTCGAAATGGGATTATTTATTTAATTCAGAGTCGCCACTTGGGAAAGGTTTGGTTTTTGGTGTCCCAAGTCACCGGTTTTTCTTGAATCCCAAATCGAGGAAATTTTCGACTTTTCCAAATGTAGTCCGCGAACCAGAAATTCTAAGTAAGGAATTCTGTTGACCCGAGGGAAGGTGTTAGGCACCCTCGAATCCCGTGGTTCTAGCACGGTCGCTTAAATTATTATGATGGATAAATATCTGATCTAAAATACATATTATGACTTACGTGCTTTTATTAAGTTTAAACCGCTTTTATTATTATCATTATTTTTTTTATAGAATTGCAACGTCATGAAAATGCACCTCGAACCACGTCACAATCAATGCACCCGTGGTCGTCAACACATTTCGACTTCGTTGAGATTTGGATTTGGGTCACATCAATGTGCACCCGAATTTAAGAATATGATTTAATTAAGCCGCGCCTAAAGAGTCTGACGCGTTATTATTTTTGAGAAGGCCATGAGATTCACTAAACGGCCTAGCCTGAATTTCTAAATATTTATTATGATTGTTTACCGAAGGCCCCGCAAGTCTGCATTTTTATTTGGGCGAGGCTCGTCTCTATTTTTTGAAAGGATATCCTAAAGTGGCTACATTTTAATACATTTGTCCCTAAAAAACTAAAAGAGAAGGAAAATGCTAAATTAACTATATGCTTTTGTCTAATCCGGACTCTTATCAATTTCTGATTGATTATTTACAAAGCGGAGAGATGTCATAACTTATGAAACATACTTTAATTGGACAAAGAAATTACATTCGAGATTGACCCAATATTATACTTGTGTCCAAACGTTTCTTGAATTGAATTTTACTAGACTTATTGGGGCTGAAATAAAGGAATTAACTACTAGGCGTTGTTACTAATGGGATTTGAATATGATATTATGTACTGCCTAACGAGACCCAGCAAAGACTAAAATAAAACAAGTCAACATAGTATAAGTTTGGAGTATCCATACCTTGTATTAACAAATAGCTACAAACTAAAACATGAAGGACCAAGCTCAGAAGTGTATTAGTTAACATACATTTTCGTACTATTGAACTGGGAACTAACAACTACACAGGCCCCTTAATATGCCATGAATATTACAACAAATGATTTTGAACTTCTTCAACCTTTTTCATTTCATGCTTTCAAACTGTTCAGTTACATCAATATGGGACTTGAAATGTGTACCTGGAAATACTGAAAACGCAAAGGAGAAGAAGAAGAAGGTGGGAATCAGCAGCAGCAAAAGGGCAGAATTAACAGTAGCAGCAGGACAAAAATGCAGCAGCAATAGCGAGCAAGATAGCAGCAGTAATCAGAACAGCACCACAGAAAGAACTCAATTGAAATTCAGAAGAAGAAACACTGCCTAACGTATTGACAATAGCTGAACTTCAGACAAACAAGACCAAGTTTCTGATTTCTTAATCTGTTTTTATCTTCTTCTTGCTCTCTCTCTGTTCCTCACAGTGTGTTCCCTCTTTCTTCCTGTATTTTTCTGATTTCCCTTCCCCCTAATTCTGCATTTGTTCCTACGCCTCACTCCCTTTTAGCTCTCAAGGTCCAGTGTGTGTATTTTTCTTCTTTTTTTTTCAGTTCTGATTCCCTCTATCCTCTCCTTCTACTGATCGACTATCTTCTAATTCTGTCCCCCTCTCTATCTCTCTCTATCCCCCCTCTAATATCAGATGGTCCTCCTTTTTATAAACCTCAGAACTATCCCTTTTAACAGCCTGTTTTCAGAATATCACCATGCCCCTCCCATGTGCATTTACATTTCAGATTCCCATTAGTTATTTAAGTATTAACCTCCATCAACATTCCCTGGCAGATTTAGCTTTTAAAAGGTTTAATACTTTTTAAACTTAAAGCAAGGTATGGGCGGTAGAATCTATCTGACAGCATATGCTGTCAACACATTTTAAAAATTAAAAGCCCCTTTTATGAAGGAAACAGGCTGTGCACAATGCACATGCTGTGCACAAGTGCACATGCCATCAACTCAGATTTCAATTAGCAGACCAAGCCTTAGGTTTCTGAGATCATATTAACAGCTATAAGTAACTGGACTTGGTTCTTAATTGTTTCAGGCAAATGTTCATCAGAAGCAAATTGATTTAACTTTGTTCGGATAGCTGAAACTAATTGACGACATATGTCGACTCGACTATATTAGCATTAACATACACAATCGAAGCCAAAAATCAGACATTTAAAGTATGGGACACATGGTTTGAATTATACTGACTAAACAGAAATACCCTCGAGGAGTCAAACAATCAGTACACATTTGGAATACAACCCAATACATATGTCTTATCAGAATATGAGGGGTTCAAACAAACATAGTGGTTCAAACAAGGTGGACAAACGGAAGTTGGTAAAAATTCAAAAACACAAATTGACACAAAACATGAACAGACATTTAATCCCTCACATGGACCAAACAAATAAGGGAAGAAGGCAGACTCACCTCAAATCTTGAAAAATCGGAAACCTTGACTCGGACTTGGACAGACTTTCTTAAGGCTGAACGGACTTTAATCGAAGTGTTTCTCAGATGAGAAACACTTCGATTAAGGTCCCTTGGACCTTAATTTCTTTGGCTCGAACGGGTATGAACTAGTGACGAGGAACTACAAAGTTCCAAAACTCAGATCCGGGATTCATGTTTCCCTGGTTAGATTCGGACCAAACCAAGTATGGTTTGGTCACGAGGGGGGTCTGGGGAGTGTCTGGTACGAAACTGGGGTTGGTTGGGTTAGATCGAGTTTTGACTCGAATCTTCGAATGAAGATTCGAGGACCTGGGGGTGATTCGAACCATGGGGTTGGTAGATTTGGGTTCAGGATGGCATGGGGGTCCTATGGTGTTCAGGGGAAGGTCACCGGCATCCATGCCGCCGGCTTTCATGGCGGAAGTACGCAGGGGCGGCTAGGGTTTTAGGGCTGTTCGTTTGGGGAGACGAAGGCTGGGGTTTGGATAGGGGGCAGGGTAGTGTTAGGAGTTTATATAGTTAGTGAGCAAATGGATCCTGGCCGTTGGATGAGATGAGAGGAAGGGCCAGGATCCTTTGACTATCAGAGAACGACGTCGTTTCAAGGGTGAAGGGTTAGGGTCGGTCCGGGTGAGACGGGTCGGGTTTGTTGATGGGTTATGGGGGATTGATCTTGGCCGTTGATCACTCTGAGATCAACGGCCCAGATCAGGCACGACTCAAACGACGTCGTTTGGACGTCCTGGGCATCAGGTGACCTGGGCTGGGCAGGCCTGGGTCTTGGGCTGTTTGTTTGGGCCAATTTTGTTAAAATTGGCCCAAGTCCGGAAGGGGTCTTTTCTTTATTTTTTTTTTATTTTTTTTTTTCTTTTCTTATTTATTTTAAAACAAAGCTAAGCCAAAAAATCAAATTAAAATTAAATACACACTCAAATACAATTATTTGCACACATACTAAAATATTTCAAAACCGGTAAAGTCAAACCAAATAAAATCACGGACGAAAATGCCTATTCACGATTTTCTATTTAACGACCGAATTACGGTTTGAATTACGCAGGACACATATATATTTTTTGAATTTTATTTTAATAAAGTAAATAAATAAGAATGGGCCAAAATCACAAATAAATCCACAAGGTGCCGCACAGAAATCCGAAATTGTACAGCGGGGCCAATTATATATTTTTTTATTTCTTTTTGGAGCGATTGTCGTGTGAAGCAAAAATCACGTGCTCACAGCTGCCCCTCTTTGTTCGGAAACACGAAGGGTTTTCGTGCAAAGATCAAGTGAGCGTGTATGAGCGATTTTTGCCTATAGACCACTCCGTATGAAGCATTTTTGAAAGATCTGACCGAATCTTGCTTCAAAGATTTCCTACATATCCTGGGCTAAACAGGAATCAGGTCAATGTAGTTCGAGAAGTTTTGGTAGCTGGGGCTACCATGGGACTGCAATGCTTGCCGCTACTGCTGCTGCTGTTGTCACTGCTACGTCACTGACCGCCTTATTACAACCAAGCGAAAATTGGAAACTGAACTAACTACTTTTATGCATGTCAACTGCTAGTTACAAGATTCCTATCTATGATTCTTTTACGACTTGATCTTGGGTCTTAGCTGATTCTGCTTGTAGACTCTGATCTGAATCTTGATGCTTGCGAGTTGCGGCGACTTGTTTTTTAATCTCCGGGATACCGAATAAAATGTGACCGGCAGAGGTCAGGACCTTAGTCAAATGTTGGAGTCGATTTGCTTTCCCTTTACTCTGATATCTCGGGATATCTCTTTTTTTGTCTTTTTCTTCTTTGATTCCGAACTGGGATTTATCTCGTGGGTCATTTCGATCCATGTGGCTCGAGGTCAGACCTGCGGGAGAAAAGAAACAAACAAACGAAATTTTCTGCCCCAGTTTCACTAGGAAAATTTCGTTACTTATTCACCAGGAAGTTCATAAAATTGATGAAAGAGGATATGCGTGCTCAGTTCAGGGTTGGAGCCCTAATATCGACTAGCTGGGGAAAGGTTCAGTGTAGGGTTTAAAACCCTTACGCCAAACAAAGGAAGAATTCAGTTTAGGGTTTAAAACCCTAATGCTGCCTAAAAGGAAAAAAGTTCAGTTTAGGGTTTAAAACCCTAATGCTGACTAAAAGGAAAATTCAGTTTAGGGTTTAAAACCCTAATGCTGATTGGCTGGAAAAGCTCAGTTTAGAGTTTAGAACTCTAATGCTGGCTGAAAGGAAAAAGTTCAGTTTAGGGTTTAAAACCCTAATGCTGACTGAAAGGAAAAAGTTCAGTTTAGGGTTTAAAACCCTAATGCTGACTAAAGGAAAATTCAGTTTAGGGTTTAAAACCCTAATGCTGATTGCATGGAAAAGCTCAGTTTAGAGTTTAAAACTCTAATGCTGGCTAAAAGGAAAAAGTTCAGTTTAGGGTTTAAAACCCTAATGCTGACTAAAGGAAAATTCAGTTTAGGGTTTAAAACCCTAATGGCTGATTGCATGGAAAAACTCAGTTTAGAGTTTAAAACTCTAATGCTGGCTAAAAGGAAAAGTTCAGTTTAGGGTTTAAAACCCTAATGCTGACTAAAGGAAAATTCAGTTTAGGGTTTAAAACCCTAATGCTGATTGCATGGAAAAGCTCAGTTTAGAGTTTAAAACTCTAATGCTGGCTAAAAGGAAAAAGTTCAGTTTAGGGTTTAAAACCCTAATGCTGACTAAAGGAAAATTCAGTTTAGGGTTTAAAACCCTAATGCTGATTGCATGGAAAAGCTCAGTTTAGAGTTTAAAACTCTAATGCTGGCTAAAAGGAAAAGTTCAGTTTAGGGTTTAAAACCCTAATGCTGACTAAAGGAAAATTCAGTTTAGGGTTTAAAACCCTAATGCTGATTGCATGGAAAAGCTCAGTTTAGAGTTTAAAACTCTAATGCTGGCTAAAAGGAAAAAGTTCAGTTTAGGGTTTAAAACCCTAATGCTGACTAAAAGGAAAATTCAGTTTAGGGTTTAAAACCCTAATGCTGATTGCATGGAAAAGCTCAGTTTAGAGTTTAAAACTCTAATGCTGGCTAAAAGGAAAAAGTTCAGTTTAGGGTTTAAAACCCTAATGCTGACTAAAGGAAAATTCAGTTTAGGGTTTAAAACCCTAATGCTGATTGCATGGAAAAGCTCAGTTTAGAGTTTAAAACTCTAATGCTGGCTAAAAGGAAAAAGTTCAGTTTAGGGTTTAAAACCCTAATGCTGACTAAAGGAAAATTCAGTTTAGGGTTTAAAACCCTAATGCTGATTGCATGGAAAAGCTCAGTTTAGAGTTTAAAACTCTAATGCTGGCTAAAAGGAAAAAGTTCAGTTTAGGGTTTTAAAACCCTAATGCTGATTGGCTAGGGGCAAAGTTCGAGAATACTAAACGACCTCTTTTTTTTTTTTTTGAATTTTCTTGTTTTAGTAGAAGATACAAGGGAGTTTCGTGGAAACTTACCTTTCGAGTGAATTCCTTATTGCCAAAATATTTCTTGTACCCATGTACCTTCTTCTTTGGGCGACACCTGCTCCTTGCACGGTTGTCTTGGATTACACCTGTTTCAACTTTTCAAACAAAGGACAATTGTTAGTTCGGAAATGACGGTCGGTTTGGTGACCTCGATCGTTCCCGGTTGCTTTGTTGCGTCTTCATTTCTGTTGTGAAGTCCCGCCATTGATTTGATTCATATGCTGAAACCCTTTAGACCGCTCAGGCTTGTATTTCCAGATTCTGTGATGATTTGCCTCGTAAGGCTCTCTTTTTTTTTCTCTTTTTTTGTGTCCCGTTTTGCTTGGAGGTTCTCAACGGGGATTTTATTGGAGGTATTTTGTGGGGATTTGTACAAAAGGGAAGCATTGTGGGGAATATTTACAAAAGGACTTGCTGGGATGTGCTGAGGAGATTCCATTTTCTTTCTTTTTTTTTTTTTTTTTTTTTTTTTTGGAGATTTTGTGGGAGATTGTACAAGACTCTGTTGGGATTTGTACAGGGGGAGACTCTGTGGGGATTTGTCCAAAGGTGGACTTGCTGGGGAAGATTTCAAGATTTCTCTCTTTTTCCTTTACTCTGGCACACCAATCAAACGTCATGATCCATCATGCTTGGGTAATCATATCAACGAGATGAGGTGCTTTCCTTCATGAGACGGGATTCCGTGCAAACAAACCATGCCACCTACTCTTTCCGGTGCGTCCTGAACTCTGGGTTAAAATGCAAAAAGGGATTCGAAAAGAAACAAAGCAGGGGAAAACAAATCAGAAAAGGAATACCCTTTTCGGGACGAGAAAGACTTATCTGAGGAGGATAACGCTGGCTTTAAATGACATGACATGCCTTTTGGACTGGACGTCTGACCTTCTAAGAGCTTGCGTTTTCCTGAACCAGAACGGACCTGTGATTCCAAACTGGTGGCACTCTGCCGAGACTTTCTTGGGGTGGCGTCATTCTTTTCGGCCAACAGCGCCCTTTGCGGGTTTTCGCTGGCTGACCTCTCTCATTTCTCTTCCTGTCGTCGCTTGATAGCACTCTTTGCGAGTTTTTACTAAACAAGCTCTCTCATTTTGGTTTCTCTTCTCCCGTCGCCTCGTGGTGCCCGAAGGTTTTCACCGCCGAGACTCTCTCATTTTATTTCTCTCAACTCAGGGTGTGCTGGTTTCCATTTGTGATGCTTATCGGTTTCCCACTATCTTTGGTAATTGATTTGAAGGCTTGTACCTGGTAAAGAGAGGTAGCTGATACTAAACTTCTCAAGTGTCCGACATGCCCCGGTTTTCAATTTCAGGGTGAATGGGATTTTGTTGTTGGTGTGACTGAACCTCAGGGAGAGGCTGCCTACGTATCCTTTCGGAATCAAGTCAAACGTAGTTCAGGCCTCAATCAATGTTTTGTTTTGTTTTGTTTTTTTTTTTTTTTTTTTTATATATATAACGGCTCAAAAGGTGGTAGCGAGAATTGGGTAGTGTTTGGGGAGTAGTGGGGAATAAACACCTTCGCCCTTTTCAACGTGTCAGGACCACTTGGAGTATGATCTAGACGTAGTACCTCTTGACTGCATCTGCATTCACCGCTGTGTCAGGGTCATTTCCTTCGATATCACCTAAATACAATGCTCCTCTTGGCAATATTTTCCTTACGATGTATGGGCCTTTCCAATTTGGGGCAAACTTTCCTTTTGCTTCTTCATGATGCGGCAGAATACGCCTCAGTACCAATTGTCCTACTTCGAAATTCCGAGGTCGGACTTTCTTGTTGTAAGCACGGGCCATCCTTCGTTGGTATAACTGTCCGTGACAAACTGCAGCCATCCGCTTTTCATCAATCAACGTCAATTGCTCCAGTCGAGTCTTAACCCACTCGCTGTCCTCGATTTCTGCTTCGACAATGATTCGAAGTGAAGGAATCTCTACCTCTGCCGGTATTACGGCCTCGGTTCCATAAACCAAAAGATAAGGAGTCGCTCCCACCGATGTGCGCACCGTAGTGCGATACCCCAATAACGCAAAAGGTAACTGCTCATGCCACTGTCGGGAACTTTGTATTGTTTTCCTCAAAATCTTCTTGATGTTTTTATTTGCAGCTTCTACAGCACCATTGGCTTTTGGCCGATAAGGAGTGGAATTCCTGTGTGTTATCTTGAATTGCTCGCACACATCTCCCATCAAGTGACTGTTCAAGTTTGCTGCATTATCTGTAATGATAGTCGCAGGAATACCGAAGCGACAGATAAGATTTGAGTGTACAAAATCCACTACAGCTTTCTTGGTGACCGACTTGAGAGTGACAGCCTCTACCCACTTTGTGAAGTAATCGATGGCAACCAGTATAAACCTATGTCCATTCGAAGCCTTTGGTTCAATTGGTCCAATGACGTCCATGCCCCAAGCGACAAATGGCCAAGGTGCGGACATGGGATGCAGTTCTGTGGGAGGTGCATGAATCAAATTACCGTGCACCTGACACTGATGACACTTCCGGACAAAGCTAAAGCAATCCTTTTCCATGGTCATCCAGTAATAACCTGCTCTAAGGATCTTCTTCGCTAAGACATACCCGTTCATGTGAGGTCCACACACACCTGCGTGTACTTCGTGCATGATCTTTCTCGCTTCCTCGATATCGACACATCTTAAGAGATTGAGGTCCGGAGTCCTCTTATATAACAATTCACTGCTCAAAAAGAAACCACTTGCATGTCGCCTAATGGTCCTCTTTTGATCTCCAGTTGCATGCTCGGGGTATTCTTGTGTCTTCAAGAATTTCTTGATGTCATGGTACCAAGGCTGCGTATTTGATCCCGCCTCGATTACACTGCAGTAACCGTGTCTTTCCTTGATTTGGATTTCCAAAGGATCGACGTGGGCGTCGCCCGGGTAGGGTAGCATAGAAGCCAGAGTAGCAAGTGCATCTGCCAGTTCATTGTGAAACCTCGGAATATACCTGAATTCTATTGAGTTAAAGCGCTTGCTGAGGTCCTCCACATGTTGTCGGTATGGGATAAGTTTGACATCCCGAGTTTCCCATTCGCCTTGAACTTGCCGGATGATCAGGTCAGAATCTCCCATAATCAGTAAGTCTTTGACATCCTGATCGATTGCCATATGTATGCCCATAATGCAGGCTTCATATTCAGCTGTATTATTTGTGCAGAAGAAACGAAGTCTAGCTGTGGCGGGATAATGCTGACCGGCAGGTGAGATCAAAATTGCCCCAATCCCTATACCCTTGGCATTCACGGCTCCGTCAAAGAACATCTTCCAAACATGAGCTTCCTCTGAGATCACTTCTACGGTGTTTACCTCTTCATCTGGAAAGTAGGTATCCAATGGCTGGTATTCCTCATCGACCGGGTTTTCGGCCAAATGATCTGCTAACGCCTGGGCTTTCATTGCCGTGCGAGTGACATAAACTATGTCGAACTCCGTAAGCAAGATTTGCCATTTAGCCAGTCTCCCAGTAGGCATTGGTTTCTGAAATATATATTTCAAGGGATCCAACCTGCTTATGAGGAATGTAGTGTGGGCTTGGAGATAATGCCTCAGCTTTTGAGCAACCCATGTGAGAGCGCAGCATGTCTTCTCCAACAGAGTGTATTTGGCCTCGTAGCTGGTGAATTTCTTGCTCAGGTAGTAGATCGCCTGTTCCCTTTTCCCGGTCACATCGTGTTGCCCCAGGACGCAGCCAAAGGAGTTCTCCAAGACTGTCAGATACAAGAAAAGTGGCCTCCCTGGTTCGGGAGGGACCAAGACTGGGGGATTCGAAAGGTACTCTTTGACTTTATCAAAGGCTTCTTGACACTCCGTTGTCCACTTAATCGCCGCATCTTTTCTTAACAACTTGAATATGGGCTCACACGTGCTCGTCAGCTGGGCAATAAACCGACTGATGTAGTTCAGCCTGCCCAAAAGACTCATCACGTCTTTCTTCGTTCTTGGGGGAGGTAGATCTTTGATAGATTTTATCTTAGTCGGATCTAGCTCGATACCTCTCCTGCTTACGATGAAACCCAAAAGTTTACCCGACGGAACTCCGAAAGCGCATTTGGCTGGATTTAGCTTCAAGTCATACTTCCTTAGCCTCTCGAAGAATTTCCTCAAGTCTTGGATGTGATTATCCTGTGTCCTGGACTTGACTATTACATCGTCCACGTACACCTCTATTTCCTGATGCATCATGTCATGGAAAATGGCGGTCATGGCCCTCATGTAAGTAGCCCCAGCATTCTTTAAACCAAACGGCATGACCCGATAACAGTAGGTGCCCCAAGGCGTGGTGAAGGCAGTTTTCTCGGCATCCTCTTCATCCATCAATACCTGATGATACCCAGCGTAACAATCTACGAAAGACTGTATCTCGTGCTTGGCGCAATTATCAACGAGGATGTGGATGTTGGGCAGCGGGAAATTATCTTTAGGACTTGCTCTGTTCAGATCTCGGTAATCTACACATACTCGAGTTTTCCCGTCCTTTTTCGGTACTGGAACCACATTCGCCAACCATGTTGTATATTGGACTACCCGGATCACTCCTGTTTTCAGTTGCTTGGTGATCTCCTCTTTAATTTTGTCACTGACCTCGGTTTTGAACTTTCGTTGCTTTTGTTGAACCGGAGGACAATCAGGATGAATCGGCAATTTGTGAACCACTAGATCGACACCTAGTCCCGGCATGTCATCATATGACCAAGCAAACACGTCTTTAAATTCAAGAAGAAGTTGAATTATCGCCTCTCGCGTTTTCTTGTCCGTGTGAATGCTTATCTTGGTCTCCCGGATTTCTTCCGGGGTTCCTAAATTTACCGGTTCAGTGTCATTCAGATTTGGCTTAGGTTTATTCTCGAAATATTCCAACTCTCGGTTTATCTCCCTAAAAGCCTCTTCCGCATCATATTCTGGTTCTGGATTCATTAATTCGCAGTTAAATAGCTCATTGTGATCCGGGCGTGAAGTCCGCAAGCATGTCATATTTAAAGCCGCATTATTAGGACTGAAAAGGAAGATAAGAGGAAAAGTAATAAAATCAGAACGAAAGAAAGAAAGGAAAGCAATGAAGATTTTTTTCATTTTCTTTGGAAAATTGGAAGACAACAACGTTTACAACTAGGAATTCGGAACAACAAATGAAAAGAAGAAAACGTTCAAGTTATGTCCCGGAGATAACTTGTGATACAAGAAAGGTGGCAGGACAGGTCTACCCGGACTTCCGTCTAGTTGGGAATGGCGTGATCTCCCAGTTTTGGAGCTTGGCGTTTGGCCCCATGTATATCATCTCAGCAGTGCTCGTGCCTTCGCCTGGTTGAACCATGTGGACCTCGTAGAGCATTTCCCTCATTGCCCCACATATTTCCTCGATTTCCTCAACTGTGAAGACCTCATCTTCTTCTTCTTCAGTGTACCCTGGCCTGACAAAAGTCGCATGTAAATCCGGCAGTGGTTGAGGCAACTTCCAGCCCTCATTTCTCCTTTTCTTTGCCCATTTTTCGTCTGCTGGAGTAGGTTTGAAACCTAGTCCAAAAGGTTTCTTGATGACTGGTAAAGTAATGGGTTCCGTCGTTCCCTGAAGATTTCGTCCAAGCCCCTTCCCTGGCCTAAATCCGTGTCGGATCATCTCTTTGGCCACCATAACCGAAGCGTTAGACAAGAAAGGCTGGGGGCAAGGTACTCCCTCTTCGTGCTGCTCTGCCAATACCACCTCGAAAGCTTGATAGACCGTATGCTCACTCCCTTCTCTTGGTTCAAGATACGGGATAGATGGGTCCCGATAAATGGCATGTTCATCTTCTCCATGGACCACGATCTCTTGGTCTTCATACTCGAACTTCACCATCTGGTGAAGAGTAGAAGGCACGGCTCCTGCCGCATGGATCCAAGGCCTGCCAAGGAGGAAATTGTAAGATGTGTCCATGTCGATCACTTGGAAAGTGACTCGAGATTCGACTGGTCCTATGACCAGCAATAGGTCTATTTCTCCCATGGTGTCTCTCTTGATACCATCGAAAGCTCTCACGCAGACGTTGTTGGGTCGGATTCTTCCGGTCTCAATTTCCATTCTTTGCAGCGTGGAGAGCGGGCAGATGTCAACACCTGATCCCCCATCCAGCATCACCCGCTTGACATAGTAGTCCTCACATTTGACTGTTAAATGCAATGCCTTGTTGTGTGCTGCTCCTTCCGGGGGTAGATCGTTCTTGCTGAAGGAGATTTGGTTGACGGCGAAGAATCTTTCTGTCATCCGCTCTAGTTGCTCCACCGAGGTTTCGACCGGTACGTATGCTTCATTCAGGGTTTTCAACAGGATCTTTTGATGCTCGGTTGACCTCATTAATAGTGACAGCATGGACACTTGCTCAGGGTGCTTGCGCAGCTGGTCTATCACTTCGTAATCCGGCATCTTCATCTGCTTGAAGAACACTTCCGCTTCTTCAACACTCACAGGCTCCTTTGGAGGGAAGCGCCTTTGTGTGGCGTTGTTCAGTTCTTGGGTATTTGAGTACCCTCCAACGAAAGTATTTTCTGGAAGTTCTTCCCTGACCTCCTTACCTTTATACGTTACCAAAGTCTTTTGATAATTCCACGGCACTGTGGACGGGTTGGTCATTGGCTTTTGTGGCACGCGTCCGATAACCACTGGCTCATTCAGCCGAGGTGGTTGAATCGTCCCCCGGACCACATAGGCCCCTTTTGGCACGTACATAGGTTTTGCCTTTTTGATCCCGAAGTTCTGCGTCTTCTTGGCTTGACCTCGTGGTATGTAAAGAACTCCACCCTTTGCTGGTACTACTTTCTTCTCCACCTTCTTTTCGGGCTTGCTTTCTGCAGCCTTGGCCTCCTCCCCCCTTTCTGATTTCTGGTCTGTTTCAGGCCTCCTTCGCTGTGTCGACAATGGCAATTATGGCTTTCAAGGCAGGGTCGAACTCTTTGTCTTCACAAATCATGCCGATCAGCGGCCCATTATTGTGAGCGGGCAATGGATTGTTAGTTACATTTGGGATCTCTTCGTCCCTTAGCACTATCTTCCCCTGCTCTATCAAATTTTCGACCACTCTTTTCAATGACCAGCAGTCGTTTGTATCATGTCCTTCGGCCCCTGAATGATAGGCGCATCTGACTCCGGCTTTGTAAGAAGGAGATGTCGGGTTTTGCCTCGTTTGGGGAATTGGTTGCAAGAAACCCAACTGGACTAGCTTAGGGAACAATGTGGAGTATTGTTCACCGATGGGCGTAAAAGTCCGCCGTCGAGGTGGCTCCTGGGGGCGGTAGTTATTCTGCGGGGGTTGTGGGTTATAGTGGTTGCGGTAAGGAAGCTGATTTCTGGGAGGTGGAACTGGGCCTCGGTTGGCTTGTTGTGGTGAATGGTTATAAGGCTGGGCATTCATGACCATATAAGGTTGATGAGCATATGCCACATTTGAGTGGGGGTAGTAGTGTTGTGGGGCCCTTTCCGAAAAATGGGGCCTGGGATGACGATACTCCCTTGCTTCAGAGGCTGCCATAGCCGTTTCTTCCTTCTTCTTCCCCCTTGTCGTCCCTCCAGACCCGCTTTGGACGGCCTGGGAGGTTGCCCTTATGGCTGCTTGACTCAATATCCGACCCGTTTTCAGCCCATTCTCTACCATCTCTCCTATCTTGATTGCTTCCGCGAATGGCTTACCCATGGCTGACATCATGTTTTGGAAATAGTCAGACTCTTGAGCCTGGAGAAAGGTAGTGACCATTTCCACTTCATCCATGGGAGGCTTCACTCTCGACGCCTGTTCACGCCACTTAATAGCATACTCTCTAAAGCTTTCCGAAGGCTTCTTCTTCAAATTCGACAGAGAGTTTCGGTCTGGCGCAATGTCGATGTTATACTGGAATTGCTTTACAAAATCTCTGGCGAGATCATCCCATATATGCCATCGGGACATTTCCTGATCCATATACCATTCCGAAGCTATCCCTACTAAGCTTTCCCCAAAATACGCCATTAGCAGTTCTTCCTTTCCGCCGGCTCCCCGCAATTGGTTGCAGTATTTCTTAAGATGTGCAATGGGGTCACCGTGCCCATCGTATTTCTCGAACTTGGGGGTCTTGAAACCCGTCGGCAGGTGCACGTGAGGGAACATGCACAGGTCGGCGTAAGAGACGCTCTTTTGCCCGCTCAAACCTTGCATATTCTTCAAACTTTGTTCAAGGCTTCTCATTCTCTTAGCAATCTCATTTTGTTCTGCAATCCTGGGGTTCTGATCCTGTCCCAGTGCGAGTTCGCACTGAGGCGGTAGAGGATTATTGTTGGTAGCGAACCTGGTTGGTTCCATTGAGAACGATGGTGCTTGGAATGTAAAAGAGGATGAGTCAAAGCTTGGCTTGTATGTGGCAGGCTGTGCCGTAGCTGGGCAAGGCGATGCAGTAAAGATATTCATGCTTGCATCGGTGGCCGACATTCGGGGATGAGGCTCAGAAGGTGATCCGGCGGAGAAAACGGAGTTGGCTGGGTACCCGAATGGGGTAGCAGGGTAATTTATGGGGACATTAGAAGTCCCACCTGACCTGGAGAATAATTCAGGGAATCCGGGGACGACACTTGGCGGCTCTTTCCCATTGTTCCAATCATCCAGCATTTCCAACATGCGGAGCCGTAGGATTCTATTTTCTTCTGCAGTTGCGGATTCAGGCGTGAGGACGGCTGAGATTGAGCTCTCCTCAGAGACGGGGACTGTTTGCAATGGAATTTCCGAAGACATTTCCACACTTCCTTTTGACCTGGTGAAGTAGGTGTGAGTACTGTTTCTGGTCCTAACAATAGGTAGTTGAACACCTCTCTTTGACCTCGTGAAGTATGAGTGCGAGGCCAGACTTTCACCAAACCAACCGTCTTTTCAAAAACCCTGGAAACATGCTCAATGACAAGCGCACGGTTAATTTGCAGCAAATAACAGATAGTTAATCTCACGTTGGGCATGATGCACCTATACAGTTAAGTGGATTACTATATGTCTGCTACGAGAGCATGCGTCATTCCGGTATTTTTCCTCTTATTTTTCCCCCTTTTTTCTTTCCTTTTCTCTTTTGTTTTCCCTTTTATTTTATTTATTATATATATATATATATATTTTATTTTTGTAGTAAAAGAAATGCGACCGGATCCGATGAGGATTGCCTACGTATCACGATGCCTACGTGAATCAGATCATTACGTAGTTCGAAAACACAAATGAGCGTGAAAGAAGCAAACTCTTTATTATTGAAGCAGTCTATTACAAACTACATTTTGCAAAAGAAAAAGCAAACTTTGAAAATAAACCTAGACTCAAAAATAGACTAAAAATCACCCTGATGAAAAAACAGGCAGAAGATGCTAAGATACAGATTTGACCTATGAATGCATTATGGTTTTAAAAATTGGTTTCCGCGGGGCGTCGTTCGGCCTCGCCGCGGTCCTAGGCGTGAGATCCCTCTCAAGTTGCTCTAGCTCGTGCATAGTCTGCTTGACATAACCCATTACTGCCGAGAGGACGGTAGCGCTGGACATGTTCTCACATCGTAGGCATCGTCTGGTGATGGCATGGGCAATGGCCTTGATCCTATCTCTGGTTTGCTTCTTCTCTACGAGCAGGCGTTTTGTCTGATCGCTGCATATCTTGAAAACTTGAGCATCTTGTACATGCTGATGCTTCAGTCGTCGTACTTCCAACTTCATCTGGGCTATTGAGTCATACCAGTATCTGCTCTCAATTTGGAAATCCTTGGCCTGATTAGCTGTTTTGATCTCAAGTGCAGCCATCTCTCTCTTTATCTTAGCAACAGTCTTCTCATGGTCGCTTTCCAATCGATTCAGGTACCTGCGATGCTTATCCGTTCTTGTATCCCACTGTGCTTTGAGCTCTGCTATGATGTTTTCAGATTTCTCCAAACCATCTCGCCATTCCCTGATTTCACCTTTTAGCCCTTTTATCAGCTGCTCGTCCGATCGACGCCTTGGTTGTCTATCTGCATCCAACCTTATCTGTTTGATCTGGGCTCTGAGCATTTCATTTTCTTGAATCAACCTGTTCCGCTCTCCCAGATCGGTAGCAACTTGCACGTTGTGTTCATATTTCGATTTTTGGTAACCTGGCGCCGTTTCTCCTTTGGCTTGATCCCGCACGCAAGTATCTGATTTCAAATATTGACCCTCATTCCAGATTTGGCGAATCTTTGCTTCTGGGAACTGCCCGTTAGGACTTATCTCAATTGCTTGAGTGCTTAGATCTTCCTCATGAGGTACTGTCTGGCATTTTCCGAACTGTCTTAAAACTCGGCCGGGTGCGTAAGGTTGAATGCTCTTAAGCCCCATCAGCAAGAAATGAGTTTTAGCCGCTGACATATATAAGACCTCATCAACGGGCAACCATCCCAACTTCCATTGTATTTGGCTGGCAGTAAGAGCTTGAAAGAACGAGGTCCAAGCCAGGACTCCTTCGGGCAAACTAATCTCTTTGGCTCTCGCGTAAGATTCTTCTATGCGGGTCTTTTCCGGGGAACCATGGCTCAAAATCTCGGAATGATGGCAAAGGTGCTCGGTCATCCATATCTGCAGGAGCAAGTTACAACCTTCGAAGAAATTTCCCCCAGCTTTACAAGCTGTGAGAGCTCGAAAGATGTCGGACACCACCATAGGCGCGAGAGTACTGTCACTTTGCGTGAGTAAAGTGCTGACGACCCCCGATATCTTCAAATCAATGTTTCCATCTTTCCTGGGAAATACCAGAAGACCCAGAAACGTTATCATGAACGCCACCCGTCTGTGCTCGTCCCACTTCTGACGAACTCCTTTGCTGCACAGTTTGTTGATTGGATTATTGAATCCCCCCTCGTGACCGTATCTATCATATATGAAGCATGGAGTACAGAATCCGGCTGCTAGATCCGGGTTGTGGACTGTTCTAGGTATTTTCAATGAATCCAGGAACCGATGTACTGTGACGACTCTTGGGGCGACCAAGTATTTTTCCCTCAGCGGAAGTTCAGTATTCCCGATGTATCCGGCCATTTCTTCTAAAGTTGGGGTGAGCTCAAAATCAGAGAAATGGAAAACATTGTGCGCCGGGTCCCAATAGGTAACCAAAGCTCTTATGATATCTCCCCGAGGCTGGATTTCCAACAGACCCACAAGACCTTTCAGATTTTTCTTAACCTCATTTTGCCCTTCAACACCTAGATCATTCCACCATAGCCGTAACTTGATAGGGATTTTGGTCATTATTGAAAAATGTTCATTTTGCATCGTGCTCATCCTGCACATTTATTAAGGTGATTTTAACAAAAATGACTGACTCAAAATATTTTACAGAGGGGACCAAGCTTTGAACACGGCCTTTAAGCACTTCGGGGAAGAAGATTTTAAGGCTGTGTGGGTCTAAAAATGCTAAGGAAAACCCAAAAAGTGGCTATTTATGCAAAGTCAACCTTCCGGCGTCCCTTTCGGGAACATTCGGCTATTCATGTCAAAACAGCATCACCTGACTTATTTATGACTCTTTAAAAATTTGAAACATATTTTTTTTGATTTTGGCTATTTTAGCAAAATGGGGGTTGAACCCGACGAGGGTTGCCTACGTATCTCACATCCGGTGAGAATCAAACCGGCGTAGTTCGGGGTATCGTAACATAGGAAAAAAAATCGAATAAACCTAGAAATCAGGAATGCGTATTTTTTTACATTTTTTTTTGAAAAGAGATAAAGATTAAAGAAACTATATTTTTTTTTTTTATATATTATTATTATTTTTTTTTTAAGAAAAATTTGGACTATTAGTCTGAATTCATAAAAGGGGTACTACGAAAGAAACAACTCATTTTTTTTGAATTATGAATTTTCGATTTTTTTTTTTACTCTTAAAATAAATACCCTTTTTTTTGATCTTTGAAAGTGATAAAAGAAAGATTTTTATATATATTTTTTTTAACAACTCTCAATAAACAAAACAGTTTTTTTTTAGAAAAATTCCGGCGAGGTTTTGACACTACTTGGACATTGGTTCTATTTTCCAAAAATAAGTAATTATCTCCCTGCGCTGCTATTTTCCCTTTTTTTTAAGAACCGGTCGACATGCGGAACCGAAGCAGATAAATGCATAACACAGATAGGAATGCAGCATGATGGTCTTTCCATTTCAGGTTGCCTGTCCTAGACGGACCCAACCCCTGTGTTGAGTCCCCTAAGTCAAATGCCATATGATGCAAATAAGCGTTCCTACTAGGGATCCGGCATGAAGTTTCGTTATACTAGGTTTAAACCTTGGTATTTGCCCTAGACTGTGTACCCGAGCGGACAACTCGAGTCGAGGAGGGGGCTACGTACCGGGGACCCGCGAGATCGTCCGGCTTTGTAACTTGTCCGACCTCTTTCTTATTTCAAGTATTGACACTAACAGAATAGGGAGTCTCGACCAGCGAGCTTCTCCCCGGAGGTAAGAAAAGAAGGGTTTCGGCACAGTTTATATACAGCTCAGATAATATCAAAAGCGGTAAAAGACAACATTTAGCACTTTTATGCAAAACATGTAATAAAGATCAGATAATAAACCAAACATAACAATTATTCTAAGCTCGAATTCTTGAACCCTGAACCAGTGGTTCTGGGTTTCTTCCCCAGCAGAGTCGCCAGAGCTGTCACACCTCCTTTTTGCGCGCCCGCCCCGGAGGGTTAAGATGCGCGGGGAGTTTTTCCAATTTAAGTGACAATATTCGAAATGGGATTATTTATTTAATTCAGAGTCGCCACTTGGGAAAGGTTTGGTTTTTGGTGTCCCAAGTCACCGGTTTTTCTTGAATCCCAAATCGAGGAAATTTTCGACTTTTCCAAATGTAGTCCGCGAACCAGAAATTCTAAGTAAGGAATTCTGTTGACCCGAGGGAAGGTGTTAGGCACCCTCGAATCCCGTGGTTCTAGCACGGTCGCTTAAATTATTATGATGGCTAAATATCTGATCTAAAATACATATTATGACTTACGTGCTTTTATTAAGTTTAAACCGCTTTTATTATTATCATTATTTTTTTATAGAATTGCAACGTCATGAAAATGCACCTCGAACCACGTCACAATCAATGCACCTGTGGTCGTCAACACATTTCGACTTCGTTGAGATTTGGATTTGGGTCACATCAATGTGCACCCGAATTTAAGAATATGATTTAATTAAGCCGCGCCTAAAGAGTTTGACGCGTTATTATTTTTGAGAAGGCCATGAGATTCACTAAACGGCCTAGCCTGAATTTCTAAATATTTATTATGATTGTTTACCGAAGGCCCCGCAAGTCTGCATTTTTATTTGGGCGAGGCTCGTCTCTATTTTTGAAAGGATATCCTAAAGTGGCTACATTTTAATACATTTGTCCCTAAAAAACTAAAAGAGAAGGAAAATGCTAAATTAACTATATGCTTTTGTCTAATCCGGACTCTTATCAATTTCTGATTGATTATTTACAAAGCGGAGAGATGTCATAACTTATGAAACATACTTTAATTGGACAAAGAAATTACATTCGAGATTGACCCAATATTATACTTGTGTCCAAACGTTTCTTGAATTGAATTTTACTAGACTTATTGGGGCTGAAATAAAGGAATTAACTACTAGGCGTTGTTACTAATGGGATTTGAATATGATATTATGTACTGCCTAACGAGACCCAGCAAAGACTAAAATAAAACAAGTCAACATAGTATAAGTTTGGAGTATCCATACCTTGTATTAACAAATAGCTACAAACTAAAACATGAAGGACCAAGCTCAGAAGTGTATTAGTTAACATACATTTTCGTACTATTGAACTGGGAACTAACAACTACACAGGCCCCTTAATATGCCATGAATATTACAACAAATGATTTTGAACTTCTTCAACCTTTTTCATTTCATGCTTTCAAACTGTTCAGTTACATCAATATGGGACTTGAAATGTGTACCTGGAAATACTGAAAACGCAAAGGAGAAGAAGAAGAAGGTGGGAATCAGCAGCAGCAAAAGGGCAGAATTAACAGTAGCAGCAGGACAAAAATGCAGCAGCAATAGCGAGCAAGATAGCAGCAGTAATCAGAACAGCACCACAGAAAGAACTCAATTGAAATTCAGAAGAAGAAACACTGCCTAACGTATTGACAATAGCTGAACTTCAGACAAACAAGACCAAGTTTCTGATTTCTTAATCTGTTTTTATCTTCTTCTTGCTCTCTCTCTGTTCCTCACAGTGTGTTCCCTCTTTCTTCCTGTATTTTTCTGATTTCCCTTCCCCCTAATTCTGCATTTGTTCCTACGCCTCACTCCCTTTTAGCTCTCAAGGTCCAGTGTGTGTATTTTTCTTTTTTTTTTTTCAGTTCTGATTCCCTCTATCCTCTCCTTCTACTGATCGACTATCTTCTAATTCTGTCCCCCTCTCTATCTCTCTCTATCCCCCCTCTAATATCAGATGGTCCTCCTTTTTATAAACCTCAGAACTATCCCTTTTAACAGCCTGTTTTCAGAATATCACCATGCCCCTCCCATGTGCATTTACATTTCAGATTCCCATTAGTTATTTAAGTATTAACCTCCATCAACATTCCCTGGCAGATTTAGCTTTTAAAAGGTTTAATACTTTTTAAACTTAAAGCAAGGTATGGGCGGTAGAATCTATTTGACAACATATGCTGTCAACACATTTTAAAAATTAAAAGCCCCTTTTATGAAGGAAACAGGCTGTGCACAATGCACATGCTGTGCACAAGTGCACATGCCATCAACTCAGATTTCAATTAGCAGACCAAGCCTTAGGTTTCTGAGATCATATTAACAGCTATAAGTAACTGGACTTGGTTCTTAATTGTTTCAGGCAAATGTTCATCAGAAGCAAATTGATTTAACTTTGTTCGGATAGCTGAAACTAATTGACGACATATGTCGACTCGACTATATTAGCATTAACATACACAATCGAAGCCAAAAATCAGACATTTAAAGTATGGGACACATGGTTTGAATTATACTGACTAAACAGAAATACCCTCGAGGAGTCAAACAATCAGTACACATTTGGAATACAACCCAATACATATGTCTTATCAGAATATGAGGGGTTCAAACAAACATAGTGGTTCAAACAAGGTGGACAAACGGAAGTTGGTAAAAATTCAAAAACACAAATTGACACAAAACATGAACAGACATTTAATCCCTCACATGGACCAAACAAATAAGGGAAGAAGGCAGACTCACCTCAAATCTTGAAAAATCGGAAACCTTGACTCGGACTTGGACAGACTTTCTTAAGGCTGAACGGACTTTAATCGAAGTGTTTCTCAGATGAGAAACACTTCGATTAAGGTCCCTTGGACCTTAATTTCTTTGGCTCGAACGGGTATGAACTAGTGACGAGGAACTACAAAGTTCCAAAACTCAGATCCGGGATTCATGTTTCCCTGGTTAGATTCGGACCAAACCAAGTATGGTTTGGTCACGAGGGGGGTCTGGGGAGTGTCTGGTACGAAACTGGGGTTGGTTGGGTTAGATCGAGTTTTGACTCGAATCTTCGAATGAAGATTCGAGGACCTGGGGGTGATTCGAACCATGGGGTTGGTAGATTTGGGTTCAAGATGGCATGGGGGTCCTATGGTGTTCAGGGGAAGGTCACCGGCATCCATGCCGCCGGCTTTCATGGCGGAAGTACGCAGGGGCGGCTAGGGTTTTAGGGCTGTTCGTTTGGGGAGACGAAGGCTGGGGTTTGGATAGGGGGGCAGGGTAGTGTTAGGAGTTTATATAGTTAGTGAGCAAATGGATCCTGGCCGTTGGATGAGATGAGAGGAAGGGCCAGGATCCTTTGACTATCAGAGAACGACGTCGTTTCAAGGGTGAAGGGTTAGGGTCGGTCCGGGTGAGACGGGTCGGGTTTGTTGATGGGTTATGGGGGATTGATCTTGGCCGTTGATCACTCTGAGATCAACGGCCCAGATCAGGCACGACTCAAACGACGTCGTTTGGACGTCCTGGGCATCAGGTGACCTGGGCTGGGCAGGCCTGGGTCTTGGGCTGTTTGTTTGGGCCAATTTTGTTAAAATTGGCCCAAGTCCGGAAGGGGTCTTTTCTTTATTTTTTTTTTATTTTTTTTTTCTTTTCTTATTTATTTTAAAACAAAGCTAAGCCAAAAAATCAAATTAAAATTAAATACACACTCAAATACAATTATTTGCACACATACTAAAATATTTCAAAACCGGTAAAGTCAAACCAAATAAAATCACGGACGAAAATGCCTATTCACGATTTTCTATTTAACGACCGAATTACGGTTTGAATTACGCAGGACACATATATATTTTTTGAATTTTATTTTAATAAAGTAAATAAATAAGAATGGGCCAAAATCACAAATAAATCCACAAGGTGCCGCACAGAAATCCGAAATTGTACAGCGGGGCCAATTATATATTTTTTTTATTTCTTTTTGGAGCGATTGTCGTGTGAAGCAAAAATCACGTGCTCACAGGTACAATATGCATATTATTTGTGGTACGGAGTTGAGGATGAGATCCTCGTATTTTTTATGATGTGAGATATTTAAACCAGCTACAAGCTGCGATGGATGTTATATAAGGACGAAGTCCTTGTGGTGAAAAATTTATGTGTTTAAATTCTCCCTTGTGAAATTAAAAATTTGTACTATAGTACTTATAGGGAGTCATGCCTATGAGGCTTATTTGAAAGTTCTTGTATGAATATCTCTGTGCATAATTTGCCAAATTGTATTGTAATTATTGAGTTTTAGCCTACAAGATAAGTGCCCAGGTGGCGTTAAAAGTGACTCAATAATTCGGGTAATTAATTATGAGGTCTTCATGCCTCGTTGTTAGAAAATGGAGGTTTGAAATGAGACTTTCATTGGCATGAGATTAATTGGCGAATTGTAATCGATTATGAACAACTATTAAGATCAGAGAAGTGGTTATGGCCATACATATGATGTGTTTCATGTCGAGATATCATTATGATAATACCGTGATTGTAATGTAGAGATTAGTGTTATTGATATATACATTTCGGTGCTTCGTTGGATTGTGGATGTGTTGTTAGGAGTTATTTTGGTGTTACTCTGACAGGTAGATAGGCCCAATTACAGGGGAGACTCTACCGAAATTTTTGATAAATTTGAGAGTTAGAAAAATTTGGGACATTGAGATGTTCGAAAAAAAAACGTTACATTATGTGTTTGAGAGTGGTCTCTACTTCTTATTTGAGGGTGAATGACCCTAAGTGGGGGAGGATGAAACAACCATTAAGCGCTATTAAAAAGTTGATGCGTGCGTAGGCACGAGTTGCTATAACCAGGTGAGACTAAGATCATGTGATGATGTGAAAATCGGACCTTTTAGAAAATGTTTGGAGCGTAAGAAATTTGGTCTTAAAGTTTACAAATATGGATAAGAGAAATAGCCTCAATTGAAATAGTATTGTCGAACTTATTTCGAATGTGGTAATGTAGGATCAACCACGAGTAGGTGTGTAAAAGTAGAAACATCAATTTGGTAACCTCAGAATAATCTTAGTACATTCGATGACGAACGTTTGTTTAAGAGGTGGACAATGTAACGACCCGACCGGTCGTTTTGAATAAGTACAACCTTGTTTTCCCATATTTAAGCCAGACCCTGGGAGATGCCGAAACCAAGTATCCGCACCTAGGTAAATTAGCTATTGCGTTAATAAGCACATCACAAAAATTGAAACCTTACTTTCAATGCCATCATATTTGTGTGTTGACGACATATCCTCTTCGAAGCATATTGCATAAGCCCGAATTATCGGGTCGATTGGCCAAATGGGCTATCGAACTCGGGGGATATGATATCGAGTATCAACCCCGAATGGCTATAAAATCCCAAATTCTAGCGGATTTCGTGGCCGACTTCTCGCCCTCTCTCGTGCCCAAGGTAGAGAAAGAGCTCTTACTAAAAATAGGCACATCCTCCGGGGTGTGGACCCTGTCCACTGATGGTGTCTCGAACGTAAGAGGGTCTAGGCTCGGCATAGTTTTGAAGCCGCCTACGGGCAGCATAATCAGACAATCTATAAAAACAACAATATTGACTAACAACAAAGCTGAGTATGAGACTATGATTGCCGGTCTCTAATTGGCCAAAGGCTTAGGAGCTAAAGTCATCAAGGCTAGATGTGATTCCCTCATGGTGGTAAATTAGGTATATGGGAGCTTCGAGGTTCGGGAGGACAGGATGCAGAGATACTTGGACAAAATTCAAGTCACATTGCACCGCTTCAAAGAATAGACTCTGGTCCACATACATTGAGAGTAGAATAGCGAGGCTGATGCCCCTCGCAAACTTGGGATCATCTATCAAAGAAGATGACCTACTCCCTGGGGCCATCATTAAGCTATCCAAATCAGTGATCGAGGAAGGTCACGCCGAGATCAACTCCACTAGCCTGACATGGGATTGGAGAAATAAATACATCAATTATTTGGAAAGTGGGAAGCTACCCGCGAATTCGAAAGAGTCGAGGGCACTGCGAACCAAAGCAAACCAATTTTCACTCGACGAAAATAGAACTCTGTATAGAAGAACCTTTGATGGGCCCTTAGTAGTGTGTCTGGGACTGGGGGACACTGATTATGTGCTCCGAGAAATCCACGAGGGCACCTGCAAAAATCACTTAGGTGTCGATTCCTTAATCTGGAAGGTGATCAGAGTAGGCTATTATTGGGACAACATGGAAAAGGATACCAAAGAATTCATCCGTAAATGCGACAAGTGCTAGAGATTGGCCCCAATGATTCACCAACCCGGTGAGCAACTGCATTCAGTCTTGTCGCCATGGCCATTCATGAAATGGGGTATGAATATCGTCGGGCCTCTACCCACGGCACCAGGTACAACTAGATTTAGTTTATTTATGACAGACTACTTCTCAAAGTGGGTGGAAGCGTAGGCCTTCGAAAAGATAAGAGAAAAAGAAGACATTAAGTTCATCCGGGACCACATCATGTGCCGATTCGGAATCCCTTCTGAGGTAAGCAGTTCATCAGAAGAAAAGTAACTCAGTTCCTCGAGGATCATAAAATCAAAAGAATCCTGTCGATACCCTACCATCCGTGTGCTAACGGTTAGGCCGAATCTACAAACAAGACCATCATTCAAAACTTAAAGAAGAAGTTGGAAAGTGCTAAGGGAAAATGCAGAGAAATATTACCTGAAGTGCTGTGGGCATATCGAACAACTCCAAAATCAAGCACATGAGAAACACCCTTCTCTCTGGTATATGGTGCCGAGGCATTGATACCGGTAGAAGTCAAAGAGCCAAGCACCAGATTTCGACACACCACTGGGAGCTCAAACAACGAGGCCATGACTGCAGCCCTCGAACTATTGGATGAAAAACGAGAAGCTTTATTGGTCCGAATGGCTGCCCAAAAACAAAGAATCGAAAGGTATTATAATAGGAGAACAAACCTCCGACATTTCGGGGTCGGGGACTTAGTCCTAAGGAAAGTCACGATCAATACCCGAAACCCTCTGTGAGCACATGATTTTTGCCCTATATGAATTACTCCTACAGAATCCCAAATAAATAGATTTTTCTTTTTAATTATTTTCCATTTTAGGAATTTTTGTAAAAAATTCTTAATTATTTGCATTTTCACTGCATGTTTAATTTTATTTAAATCATGAAAATACAAAAAATACTCTGCATTTGCATCTAGGATTTATTTTTACATTTTTTTGGTTAACTAGTAGATTAGTTGTTTTATAAAAATAAAAAATCACAAAAAATGACACACTTTGCATTTAAACTTTTTAATTTTTAATTTTATAGTTCTTCTTTTAATTTAGGAGTTAATTAATTTTTGTAAATACTATGAAGAGTAATTAGCTTAATTTGGTAAGTTAATTTAGCTTTTAATTTTAATTTGAAAAGAAAAGGAAATTTGAAAATTAAAAAGAAAAAGGAAAGAAAATGAAGAAGGTTGTTGAGTTTTGGGCCAAATTGGCACAGCCCAAGTAAATTCCCCCCAACCCGTTCAAAATTCGACCTAAACTCCACCCCATACCCGGTCCAAATCCCAGCCTAACCAAATGACCCCGTTTTTGACCCCTCTCATCCGAGCCGTTGATTTCATTTAATCTAACAGACTAGAGCTCCTCACCCTACCCTAATATATATGTCCGAACAAGCTCTTACCCCCCAGTTCCAAACAATTCCATTCTCACCTTCTCAGATTTAGAATCAAACCCTAGCACTGCCCTAACACCCCTTACCCTCTCCGGTGGCAGCGCCATCCCAAACCGCCTCCAAAACTACACATCATAATCCCCAGCCCCTCCTCTTCTTAAACCCTAAAACAATTTCCCTCAATTCCTTCCCCATCACCTTGAATTTTAGATCTCAGATCCAAGCCCTAAAACCCAAAATCACCTTACCCCAGATCTTTAACATGCAAGGTTTAGGCCTTCAAGTTTCCGAGTTTCGAAGGTTGATTTAACTGAATTAGATACTAGTCGCTGGTTCTTGGCAAATAACAGGCGGTTAACATTAGTTTGGGTTTGTTTTCTAGTTTCTTTTTCCTATTCATTTGAATTCGTTTGGTTTATTTGTTCGCCTTGTTAGTTGTTATTCATGTCAGTAGGTCCATTCTTTCTTCTTTTCCTTTTTTTCGTGTCCGTTTTTCTTATCTTTATTTGTTTTTGGTTTGAATTAGTTATAGTTCATTTAAAATCAGTAGTTCTGATTATTCGAATGCGTGATTAGGATTGATATTTTATTATGATTTTCTTTTTGATTTTTCATTTTGGTCTAATTTGTTTAGGGTTAGTCGTCAATTTTGAACTAATACTTAGCTTGTTAAAGTGTTTGTTGAAACAGATTTCTTTTTCCTTCGTTCCAGCTCTTTTCTTCTTTCTTTTATTTCAGTTTACCCTTAGTTCAACCTGGGTTAGAGCTTGAGCTTCAATGCCCTTTTGGTTGATTTAAGTATTAGCTATGGGCTTTTGGTCATCTCTGACCCGTTTCAAGAAGCCCTTTCATTTTTGGTTTGGGTCTTGGCTTAAATTATACCCATGTGATTTGCTTAGGGTAAATAACAGAGTTTTAAAGGGTAATTTGGATAAAAAGGATCTGGTGTAACTAACTAGGAAGCTGCTAGAAAAGTGGGTAGTGGGATTGATTTGACAAACATGCTAGAAATTTGGGGTTTAACTTGAAAAAATAAAAAATGGGGAAGGGGTAATTGGAAAACAATAGGGTCATTTCTGCTGCTCTAAAGGCCCTCTATAAGAGGCCTATTTCTTTCTTTTCAAGTCAGACTTTAGGGAAGACCAGGCACTGAAATTGAGAAACGGCTGAAGGAATACTCTGTAAGGATACTGAACTTTCTGCATTCTTTGTTCAAAATTGGCTTAGGGTCTGCTTTTAATCTTTTTAACTTGAAACCTTCAAGAATTTCTGGTTCATTCTTGGTAAAAAATGGTTTAGAAGAACCGAGTTTTGCTGTTGTTTGATTTGCTGAGCTGCAAGCTGCTACTGTTGTTGATTCTTTCACCTTTCTTTGCTTTGATTTTCCCAGGTACTTCTTGGATTTTGTTAATATGAGAAGTGTAGTTGGAAGCCCTGTAATTGACTTAAATAGTTGTGGATGAATGTTAGCTAAATACTAGTCTATGTTCTTCAAAGTTTACCTGGTTATTCCATATTGATTTAGCCTTACTATTTTGAACTTTATTGTATTCAACTATGCTTAGATAGTACATTTTGGACTGTATTTGAATTCCCTTTGTCATGTACTTAATTATGACTGTTGTAGCATGGGTTATTGTATGCGAGTAACATCTTCTTTTGAGAGGTTTGATTGAATTGTTTCAAACCAGTAGGGATAATTAGCCCACAATGAGTTTTTCTTATAATCATGCTACACCTAGCAGTAATTATACTCGGTGGAAATTATTTGGGAATTGCTTCTTTAAAAGTTTGGTTTTGGATGAAAGTTCAGCTTTAGTATTATAAGTATGAGGATGGATATGAATGTTATAATGTTGATTTTGAGTAAATTTCAGAAGGTGATATCTTGGTATGATTAATGGCATGTGTGTTGGAATCATTGTGAGATTAACTAGTAGTTTTTCATAATTTAGAGTCATAAGGCTGAAATAGATAATACAGAGATTCAGAAGGCTTTCGAGGGTTAGATGCATTGCATGTTTAGGATGATTGTTTAAAGTTGGAATGGTTGTTTAACAATATCTGCTAGCATGAAGGGTTATGGGTTATAGATTCAATGATTTCAAGAGCTGTAGCACATTTTAATTCCTTAATTAAAGAGGTTCAATTGTGTAAAAGTGGTGGTATGATAGACAAATATGGATTACGATTTTGATGCTATGGTAATTTCATGTGCTAACAATCAGCTTGGCTTGTAATCACTCCTCTTACCCCTTGCTGTGTATGTGCTTGGTCATTATTTGTTGGGCTTAAGGCTGGCCCATTTTTGAGGTATGGATCGAGGGTTAATGGAGCATGTTGGGCTCATTTCGGGGTCAGCAGAATTGCTGAAAGGCTGCCCATCCATGCCAAGTTGTGAGCTCAAAATCCAACCCCTCTCCATGCGTTCTTTTGCTTATGGCACCGGCCATTCCAATTGGGCCTTTTATGATTGAGACCTTAGCCTTTTCAAGTAGCCAAACACTTAGTTTCAATTCAACGCAAGTCCATTGTTTATTAGATTAGTTTGAACGTTACTTAAAATAAATTCGAATTCCTTTAGTTTTATTTAATTAATTAGATTCTTTTAAATTAGATTGGGGTGTGCCATGCTAACCAAACCAATGATATATGGCCCTCAAAGATTAGACCAAGAAGCCTTTAAGAATAATTTGAGGTGTGCTAAAACCACAGAACTCGGGAATGCCTAACACCTTCTCCCGGATTAACATAATTCCTTACCCGGATTTCTGTGTTCGTGGACTGTAAAGCAGAGTCAATCTTTTCTCGATTCTGGATTTTGAACCGGTGACTTGGGACACCATAAATTATCCCAAGTGGCGACTCTAATTCTTAAATAATAATCCCATTTCGATTGTCATTTTAATTGGACAAAACTCCCTTATACCCTTTCGAGGTAGTAAAAAGGAGGTGTGACACCCTAATGAAGGAAAGCTAGGCCAAAACTAGGAAGGACCGTACAATGTCCTTGGAGTGATCGGCAAAGGGTTCTACAAGATCGGTACCATGGAAGGCGAACAACTTTCGAGCAATTGGAACATATCAATGCTCAAACTTTACTACTGCTAAGATGTCCGAAGGAAGACGCCAAAATCCCCCCCCTCCGGGGCCTTCGAAGACCTCGGGTTTTTAGAGCATTCGTTGCACTCTTTTCCTTCAACCGGATTTTGTCCCAGCAAGAGTTTTACCAGTAAGGTTTTTAACGAGGCAACGCCTATATGCTACCCAAGGAAAATTTCACAAGTATTCAAGGCTCCCCTTCAATCAACCTCGAATACTGGGGGCATCCCCCCAAAAGGTCACCTTATCTGAGAAGCCAAGATGTGCTAAATGGGGTCTCAATAAGAAAACGATGTACCGGGCCAAATGGTCGAACGAACCGTGTCCGTGTAGAATAACCTAGCCCTTGACAGAAAAAACGTGTGTACTTGTACCAAGTAATCGAAGAATACTTTCCCCTCCATCAAAGCATTTCGCGTTTCAAATAAGTTTGCTATTTCTTACAAAAATGGCTCCAGAGCCAAAAAACGTCTAGAACACTCAGGGACTTGCGTCAAAAAATCAAAATCGTCTGACATCCGGGTCGGAAGCTTCGAACATGTAAGCCCTCAATGAGGCAACATCAAGGTTACAAAATGGCTCCAGAAGCCAAAAACGTCCCGAACACTCGGGGACTGGCATCAAAAAATCAAAACTGTGTGACCCCTTAGTCGGAAGCTTCAAACTCGTAAGCCCTCAATGAGGCAATGTCAAGTCTACAAAGCCCGCTCCACAGCCAAGAAAACTTTCTATGTCTCGGGGACTGCCGCCAATTGTCACCCCATTGACTTATCAAAACCTGAGACCATAATACTCCATATGGGCAACCTTGACCTCGTAAGACCTTTATAAGGCAACACAGAAGACTGTAAGGCCTCAAGCAAGGCATGAACCATACTTGTACCAAGTAATCAAAAACTGTAAGACCTCAAGAAAGGCATGAACTATACTTGTACCAAGTAATCAAAAACTATAAGACCTCGAGTAAGGCATATAAAAATTATAAGACCTTACAAAAAGGCATCACCCCGACCATAAAGTTAAGGCTATATATTCGAACGTGTAAGACCCCTAAAAAGGCATACCCTCGATATAAATACCAAAACTATTTCATTCAGGAACTAAAATGCTACAGCCAAACATAATGACTACGGTCATTAGGCTCCGGCCAAACTAACACGACTCGGGGACGCCCGGCCGTCGCTATAAAATCATAGGCCTTCAATTACTTTGAAAGTACTTCGAAAAGAATTAGTTAAACAGGCTACCCTCGACATAGGCAAAAGAGCTACGACCATGTCAGCTTCAAACTATAGGTTTCGAAATATTCAGCCACCAAGAAAAAACCTCCCGAAGTGCTCATTTATCACCACATAACGACTCACAATCGAGGTTTTTATCGAACCATCAAAGAGTCAAGCAAACACAATTTCAAAAAGTCCTTAAACGAGGGAAAATAAAGCATATATTAGAGGTCGTACTGACCCAGCACGTAAGAGACACTACCGCTAGCCCATATAAAAGGTCGTACGGACCCAATGCGTAAGAGCCACTTATTCTAGCTTACATTAGAGGTCGTACTGACCCGACGCGTAAGAGCCTAAGAGCCAACTTTAAATTTTGAAAACCCAAGGGTTAATGAGCTCAAGCCGGAATTCGATTCGGAGACTCAGCCCAACACGGTTAACTATAACGGCAAGTGCGTGAGAGCCGCTGTCGCCAGCCTATACCAAAAGGTCGTACCGACCCAATGCGTAAGAGCCACTGATGCCAACTTATATTAAAGATCGCACCAACCCAACGCGTAAGAGCCATTGCTCCACTCTAAAAGAAGTCTCAGGACCGATTAGAAGTCACACCTACCCAACAACCGGCCCAAAAAAATCTCAGGATCGATTTCTAAACCTAAGGGCCAGCAAATCCGACTCGGGGACTGGGCCCCAAACAGTCGACCTTCGACCATCACGAATCGCTCAGCAATGGCAAAAAATCCAAGGGTCTAACCCAAGGTCCAAAAATCTCGGACCAATTATCAGAAAACATTGTTGATTATCCTTGAAAGGCAAAGGAAAAAAGAGAAGAAAGAGAAGTGATGAAAAACGAAAAACCTTATATATATTGCTTGCAAGGGCACATTTACAAGGCCTATAAAGCCCTTAAAAGGGATAGATCAAATAAAACCCTAAATATACCGTCTGGCCTATTCCTTCGACGGCTCTCTCGGGGGTTGTGCCCCGACGGTTCCGGCCACTGCCCCAAGGTCTTCAACGGCCTCTGCCACTACGGGGATTCCTCCTTCATCCTCTTCATCTCTTGAGCCACTGCTCAACACACCTTCAGAAGCAAGAAGAGCAGCAACTTTCTTCTTTAAAGTCTTCACCCTCTCAATCTCGGTAGGCAGATTAATGCTCCCTGCGTGTATATTCTCAAGAGTCCGCCTCCGAGATTCTAACTGAGCATGTTCCATGGCTCGAGTCAGCTTCAGTTCAGTCTCCTCGGGCACTCTCTTGGCTTGAGAGTTTACTATATCGACATCCTCTTTGTGCGAGGATATGAGCTCCTCAGCTTTAGCTTTGATCTCGGATAACGCAACAACTAACTTAGTATGAGGACCCCTACACTTATCACTCTCTACCCTCGCATCATGAAGTTGATACCCGACTAAGGTCATCTTTCCCTGAAGGGCATCCCTATCGGAAGCTATCACTCATGTGTCGTTTGAGTGAGAGAATTTCAGAGTCTCTGGATCGGAGCTCCTACCTCATTAGGGCATTTTTCTTCTCAAGCTGCGCAAATCATATCAAAAGTATCAAAACGCTGAGGTCCGGTAAATATTCAGACTAAAGCAAACGAAAGCAACACAACCTGCTCAGCGAGATGAGTCTTTTCACGCTCGTAGCGGGTCACCTCAGCTTGAAACCGAGCGAAGGACTGATCGTAAAGCACCTTGGCCTGGAGCCATGAAAGAGACAAGTTATAAAAACGAAGTTCAGGACAACAGGCATAATTCACAAGAACTACCTGCTCATAGAGCCTGTCCATCTCACTGAAAATGAGTGAGGCATCGAGCTTAGGGATTTTCCCGGGCGCATCTAAAGGCCTTTCAATCGCATCTTTATCCCTGATGGGCACCCCTACATCGGAAGGTTCTTTACTCTAGGCATCATGCGTTTCCTTAGGAGGCAAGATCGGTCCCAGAGGAGAGTCACTCACGTCAATAACACCGACGGGATCAATTGGGGCCATCTCTTGCCCCTGAAGAGTTCCAAAACTGGGTCCCTCCGGACCACCTACCAAATATGCCTCAGCTTGAGGAATATTTTGGCCAATAACCGACTTGGAAATATTACCCAATGCCTCCTTAATGGCCTCTTCAACCCAAGGTTGGACAACGACAATACAAAGTTCCGACTTGGAAGCCACTGTCTCTGCGGTGTAAGGGACGATCAGGTTTCCCCCTCCCTCGGATGCTATCGAGGAATCATTTTTCTCCTCACCTTCAGCTCGGGCACTCCCCGTCACTCCTAGAATCGAGGTTACTGAGTCAGCCTTAGGTTCTTCCACTTTTCCCTTCTTGGGTTTCAAAGGCTCGGTCGACGAATCCCTTCGTCTTTCTTCTTTTCGTCGGGTCTCGGTGTATCTGCTTCACCAAGGTATGCTCCCCTCATCAAGGGAACCTACCCTAGACCTGCACAAATGCAAAACGTAAACACAGGGGGTGAGGAGGCTATCAGCAACAGTTCTATTAAAAGGTACAACTACTGCAGAAGTAAAAGTTCACCGTGGTCCTTGGCTTCCCATCGAGCTTGGGACAGGCCGCGCTACACGCGCTCAATAAATGAGCAAATCGAATTCAATTGGTTGACCCAGCTTGAGAGGTCCTCAACCGCATTAGGGTACACGGCGATGACTGCATTAGTAGAAGAAGTCAGTTCATGGGAAGATGTAATGAAACAGAAACAAGGGAATATTTAATCAGCATAACTACTTACGTTCCATGTTCCACTTTTCAGAGAACAACACCCTCTCCGTTGGAATCAGGTCCGAAGTTTTAACTCGAACAAAATGACTCATCCACCCTCCGTTCTTAGCCTCGTCGGTACAAGCAAAAAGGGCTCTCAAGGCTCGACAATGGAGCTATATCAGCCCCCCTCCCCCCCGAAAGAGCTAGGGGCTAAACATTCTGATCAAATGGTCTAGAGTGAAAGATGTCACACCTCCTTTTTACACATCCGAGAGGGGATATAAGGGAGTTTTTCTAATAATAGTGACATTATTCAAAATGTTTTTTTTTTTATTTTTCAGAGTTGCCACTTGGAATAGTTTATTTGGTGTCCCAAGTCACCGGTTTATTTTAAAATCCCAAATCGAGGAAAATCGACTTTATTTAAAAGTCTGCGAACCAGAAATTCTAGATAAGGAATTTTGTTAACCCGGGAGAAGGTATTAGGCATTCTCGAGTTCCGTGGTTCTAGCACGTCGCTTAAACTATTAAGATTGGCCTATTATCCGATTTATTACATGTTTTAACCTTTTGTGCATTTTTAACTTTAAAACCGCTTTTAATTATTTTATGAAATTGTTCTGGAACAAGTTACGATTGTCGTACACTTGTTTGTTTGATACACATTGCAATCCGTGTCACATGTAATGCACCCGCAATTTACAACATGTTTATTTTTATTATTGTTGAAAGTTGTTAGGATCGAGTCACATGAAATGCACACTCGAATTTGAGAATTATGTGTCGTGACATGCCACGGGAATCGTACCCATAGTCCCGCTGATTTTATTAATCGTGCCTAAAACAAACTACGACGTTTGTGATTTTCATCCTAAACTAATTTGAGATTATTGTGAGACCAAATTTATGAACAAGATATTTTTAGGGAGTAAATGGGCTAGCTATTTGGCTCAAATTCTTTATGGTTCAAGACCCACCTTATGGAATATTAAAACTTTAACTGCATTTTAACTCTCCGCCCATTTTTTTCTAAATCCGTCTACAATAAAACTAAATCACAATTTCAGAATGTGGAAAAAGCCCAAAATCTCATCACTCAAACCAGGACCACCTATTCTTCTCCTACTTAGGTGTTACAATGCCACACCTCTTCCCATCACCCTCACCTTCGCAATCGGCTTCTGTTCTTCGTTTCTTGTCCACTCTTCGCCCCCTCTTCTTCCGATTCAATAGTTTCCGATTATATATCTACTACAGTGACTCTTAACAACGTTAATCCAAAGGTATTTCCAAAGGACAATATGCAAATCAGAACAATTAACAAGCTCATATGGGTAACTTTTCTTGCTTACACCAACAATTCTCAACATATTTAACTGTGTCCTAATAGTTAAGAATTAAGCCACATTAAAACCCCAAAATACCCATAATATGGTCAAATGTTCTGTCCATCTCAACAAACTACAAGTAACATGGAGATTCCAAGGAAACAAAACAATAAGAGAGAAAGCATATATATCAAAGTATATGATACATCTGGCCGGCGATAATGAGTCCAAGAAGGACTCGAATTATTGTAAGAAGCTAAACTAGTATAGTTTGTCTAATCATGACAATGGGAAAGATTTCCTTTCCCAAAAGGAATTGCACACGTAAGACAGAAAATTGAGATTTTGTCTTGACGTAAGATGCATTTGAATACAGTAACAATATTCATAAGAAGAATAACTTTATTCAACTACCATACATCAATTTAAGGAGAATAAGCCGACAAGAGAAGGAGTAGAAGCGGACCTTAACTAAGCAAAAACAATTTCCTTTTCTAGAACTTGATTAAAACACCAATTTCGACCAACTTACACATCCATCCGGAGCAAAAAATTCAACCAAAACTGAGTTCAGTAAACCTGCCGTTGACATGGAACATCACTCAACCTCAAAACTCCATAGAATCAAAAATCAGAGAGGGACTGCTAGCTTTCCATGGGTGGGGTCTGTGTTGATTACGGTGGAGAAGATGGGTGGTGTTTGGATGGTTTCTCCAGCAAAAATCGACCGTGGGGGTCTTGGAGTAAAACGGCGAATTTCCAGCCTAAGCTTTTTTTAGAGTCTAGGTCCTAGCTTTATTTTATAGGGGTAGAGATTAGGTTAGGTCAAATGGGGAAGGGTATGCGTTTAATGTTTAGGGCTTGGGCAATTTGGGATTTTTGGGCTTCAAGTTAAGTTGGCCAGACGAAATTGAAAGACCAAATCTACTTCTTTTCTTTGTTTTTCTTTTGATTTCAGAAATCTAATTGAATTAATTAAACAAGCTAAATAAAATCTTAAATTAGGCTCTAGCTTAAATTAATTTATAAAGTTAATCTTACTTATTTTTATTAATTCAACACTAATTGATTTAAAACTAACAGCTAAGATGTGGACATGAGTAGCAATTTTTTTTGTGATGTTTGTTTAATGAATGCACTTAAATTATGAAATTAAAATCCTAAATGCCAATTGGACCTAAAATGACATAAAATTAAAACGTGGCATTTTTTATCATTTTCTATGATTTTAAAATATTAAAAATGCATGAAATGCAACTATATAAAGAAAAACTTCTAAAATCCCTTAAAAATCATTTTTGATTTATTTTTAGGAGTTATTTTCATGTATGGCAAAATTAGGTGCTCACAGCTGCCCCTCTTTGCTCGGAAACATGAAGAGTTTTCGGGCAAAGATAGAGTGAGCCATTACGAGCAATTTTTGCTCATTTGAAACTTCATTTGGAAGTATTTTGGAAAAGTTTGACCGAACCTTGCTTCAGAGGTTGCCTACATATCCTTGGCTATAAAAGAATCAGGTCGGTGTAGTTCTAGAAGGATGATGGACTGATGAGTTCGAGAGTCGAGTGAGGTGTCATTCTGTCGAGGTTCCGATCCACGGTCCCGTTATTACATCAAAATCAAAATAAATTTTTTAACTAAACCTATTAGCTACGAGTTACAAGATTCCTATCTATAAATCATCTGAAGCTTGATCTTGAGTCTTGGCTGGTTCTTCCTGCAGACTCCGATCTGAATCTTGATGCTCGTTAGCTGCGCACACTGGTTCATTATTCTTTAGCTCTTCAAATCAAGACGGGACATGCATAGCTTGTAACTTCAATCATATCTTGGGCAGTCCGCATCTTTTCTCTACTTCTGCACTTTGTTTCACTTCTTTCCTTTGTTTTTTTCTTTTATTTGGGTTGAGACTTCTTCTTTTGGTCATCTCAAACCTTGTGCCCCACGGTGAAAACCTGTTCAGGCACCAAAGCAAACAAACGAACAAAATTTTCTGCCCCAATTTTCACTAGGAAAATTTTGTGAGTTATTGCAACAAAATCTAAACTATTTCTTTCTTTGAAAGCAAATAAAATAAGGATTGTGTATCCTTGGGAAAAAGAGATAAGGGAGTGGAGCCCTATATCTATACTAAAATCAACCAGGGAGTGGAGATCCTATGTTGGAAAAGCGACTAGGGAGTGGAGACCCTATGTCTAAAATAAACTCAACTAGGGAGTGGAGACCTATGTTGGAAAGATGACTAGGGAGTAGAGACCCTATGTCTAAAAATAAACTCAATTAGGGAGTGAAGATCCTATGTTGGAAAAACGACTAGGGAGTGGAGACTCTATGTCTAAAATAAAATCAACTAGGGAGTGAAGACCCTATGTTGGAAAGGCGACTAGGGAGTGGAGTCCATATGTCTAAAATAAACTCAACTAGGGAGTGGAGACCCTATGTTGGAAATGCGACTAGGGAGTGGAGACCGTATGTCTAAAAATAAAATTAACTAGGGAGTGGAGACCCTATATTGGAAAAGCGACTAGAGAGTGGAGACCTTATGTCTACAAATAAGCTCAACTAGGGAGTGGAGACCCTATGTTGGAAAAGCAGACTAGGGAGTGGAGACCCTATGCCTAAAATAAAATCAACTAGGGAGTGGATACCCTATGCCTAAAATAAAATCAACTAGGGAGTGGAGACCCTATGTTGGAAAATCATACTAGGGAGTGGAGACCCTATGCCTAAAATAAAATCAACTAGGAAATGAAGACCCTATATTGGAAAAGCAGACTAGGGAGTGGAGACCCTATATCTAAAATAAAATCAACTAGGGAGTGGAGATCATATGTTGAAAAGGCGACTAGGGAGTGGAGACCCTATGTCCAAAATAAAATCAAATAGGGAGTGGAGACCCTATGTTGGAAAAGCGACAAGGGAGTGAAGACCCTATGTCGAAAACAAAATCAACTAGGGAGTGAAGACACTATGTTGGAAAGGTGACTAGAGTAGAGACCCTATGTCCAAAATAAAATCAACTAGGGAGTGGAGACCCTATGTTGGAAAAGCGACTAGGGAGTGGAGACCCTATGTTGGAAAACTGACTAGGGAGTGGAGACCCTATGTCGAAAACAAAATCAACTAGGGAGTGGAGACCCTATGTTGGAAAAGCGACTAGGGAGTCGAGACCCTATGTCTAAAAATAAACTTGACTAGGGAATGGAGACCCTATGTTAGAAAAAACGTTACTAGAGATTGGGGACCCTAGGCTACCATGTTTTTTTTCGAATTTTCTTCTTATCTTTTTTTCCCCTTTTTTTATTATTTTTTATTTTTTCTCCTTCTTCTTTTTTATTTTTCATTTCATAGAATGAGTAAATGCGGGAAAGAATTTGGAGGGGACTTCCCTTTATGGATTGTTGCTGCCAAGCTGTTTCTAGCCCTTGCGCAGTTTCTCTTTGGTTGCACCTGCTTCTTGCAAGGTTACTTTGGATTGCACATGTTTCATGTTTTCAAACAAAGAACAATTGTTAGTTTAAAACGGTGGTTAATTTTGTGGCCTTGATTGTTTCAATCACTTGATCTCGGCCCGACTTCTTTGATGAAGATCTCAATCGCAACTGCTCGTTTCCTGGGTACCGATTTCATTTCAGGCCCTTAGAACCTCTATTTTTTTCCAGATTTTGCCATGACGGTTGGTCGGTAGAACTCAACCTTTTCAACTTTATTTTGCCTTCGTAGGCTTTTCACTTTTGACTTGTTGTTTTTCTTTTTCATTTTTTTTTCATTTTTTTAACCATTCGGAGCTTTAGGGAACTTTTGGCTCCTCAAACTTGCTGCAACGGCTAGTCGCGTGGGACTTAACCTTTTTCAACTTTATTTCGCCTTCGTAGGCCTTTCATTTGTCGCTTCTTTCTTCCAACTTAATTTCAGATCATTTGGGTACCTTGGCTTTTCAAACTTTTGCCGAGATAGTTAGCCACGTGGGGCTTAACCTTTTAAACTTCATTTGCCTTTATATGAACTTCAATTTAATTTTCTCCTTCCAAGAGTTTTCAATATCAAAACATCAGCCACTATGGCCAGTCAAAGTCGACTTGATGCCCCCTGACGAGGCTAGGTGCCTTGTTGCACATTAGCTTCCATCAAATGAGAACCCTGTAAATCAGTCTTGCTATCCCTTCTTTGTCTCAGTACCGGAATAAAGTTAGACCGAAAGGGATTCAAAGAAAAATAAACAATGGACAGGACAAGGAATTTAAACAAGATGCATCCCTTTCGAGGAGAAGAAAGAAGGACTTATCTGGAGCAGTGTTTTTAGGGGCGTTTATGGGGCGAGTCTCGGGGCTTGAATCGGGGCGGGGCATAGATCCTTTGGGCGCACTCCCCAAGAGATGAGGCGCACGCTTAGGCGCAAGACTCGCCTCAGAACTAAGACTCACGCCCCAGGGAACTTAACCAATTGAAGGATAATTTTGATAATTGCCCTTATATTTTTAAAGCCTTTTTTTGTTTTACCCCAAATCTGTCTCCACCCCATTAAAAAAAGCATTAACCTTGTTATAATCGTCCACACTCCATACTCCATAGTACCTTGAGCTTTCTCCTCGTTAGATAATGAAAAAGCACTAACATGCATTTCTGCTTTTTTGTTGAAAATAAGTGCCATTTTTGCTCTTAGCAATGATATCAATATATCTCTGACCAAATTAATTTGTTTGCATCAAAATTTTCTCTAATATTAAACTACTAGAAAGTTATCCTCACTCATATTTTAAAATATTATATTCTAAGGCATCTATAATGTTTATCTTTATAGTTTAGAACTGTTTATCATTGCCATGAACTTGTTTGATTTTATTTCATTTTTGCATTTTCTTACAAATAATCAATGACGCATTTTACTTATTTTGTTTGGAATATGGATTGTTATTTCGGTTAGAATATTATTGACTTATTGTTAAGATGTATCTCATTTATTAGTATATTGTTTATTGTTAGTTCATATAATTATAATAATTATCTATTTTTTGTGATTTCTATGGATTTTCTAAAAGAATTATGTAATTTTTAGATTTAAAAATAATTTTAATTTTATTTTATTAATTATAAATTAAAAATCTTTGGGACTTACGTCCCGTGTTTCGGGGCTTACTCCTCGCCCCATGTTGGGTAAAACGCCTCGCCTCACGCCACCGCCTTTTGAAACACTAATCTGGAGTGCATGCAAACTTCAATGAACATGACATGCCTTTTGGACTGGATGCCTGATCTGTGTAAACCATCCAACTCTCAGAAATTCATCACAACTTTGCCTTAAAACCGAGGAACCTTGCCAAGACTCTATTGATGCTGATGGTTACGATGATCCTTTTTTCGATCAGGGGCGCCCTTTGCGGGTTTTCACGAGCTGGCCTCTCTCATTTCTCTTCTCACCATCGCCTTATAGTGCTCTTTACGAGTTCTCACTAACAAGACTCTCTCATTTTCAATTTCTCTGTTTACCATCGTCCTACGGTGCCCGTGTGGGTTTTCACCAATAAGACTCTCTCATTTAACTTATCTCATTTTTATTGCATCGGATCCAAGTAATTGTATCCTCCCATTTTGAACCTCTTTGCCGATTGATCAGAAGGACTTGAACAGGGTTTGGGTAAAAAGGATTTGGATTGAGTTACAACTTTGGAACCTTTCGAAACCATCACCGAACCATTATAGCATATGCCCCAGTTTCACTTTTGGGGGAATTTGAATTTTTATTTCGGTGTGACTGAACCCTAGAGAGAGGCTGACTATGTATCCTTTTGGAATCAAGTCGAACGTAGTTCAGGGAACTTTTTTTTCTTTTGCTTTTCTGATTTGTTTTGTTTTCTCTTTCTTTTTCCTTTCCTTTTTTCCCTTTTTTTTCACTTTTCATCTCAATTTTTTTTTGAATTTTTGTTAATAACACTCTCAGGTTCCAAAGAGGGTAATCAAAGAAAAGTAACCGGCTCAAAGGGTTTGCAAATGGTTGATAGTATTTGGGTAGGGAGAATAAAATTCTTCTTCATCCCAACTGGAGAATATTAATGCTATATAAAGGATCCAACATAGTACATTTCGTCTGCATTTTCTTTGACAGTTGTTTAAGGGACATTTCCTTCGATGTGTCGCAAATATAACACACTCTTTTGGCAGTACTCTTGTTGCATTGTATGAACCTTTCCAATCTGGAACCAATTTTTCTTCAGATATCCTGAATCTTTGTTTTATTTCCTTAAAATTTTCTTCATTGCAATCTAATTCTTGATTCATTATTTCGAAGTCTGATAGCGTTTTAGGATCTGGGCATGAAGTCCGCAAGCATGTCATGTTATTGAAATCTCCATTTAAACGAACTAAAAAGAGAATAAGAAAAACGACAAGATTAAGAAAAGAAATATTCCTGGATAATGAAATATTAATTTCATTTGATTTTTTATTTTTGATTTTTTTGATTTTTTTCCAGTTTTTTTAAGATAGAAGGGTTTACATCAGAAAGTAAGACAATAAAGTAAAATATACGGATCACACCCTGAGATAATTCAGACACAGAAAGGATAGCAAGACTGGCTACAAAGACTCCCGTCTGATGGGGAACTTTCATGCTTGGCGACCATTTTTTGGATTTTCTTCTGTCCCGGCAATGGCTGCAATGGCCTTTAGTGCCAGATCAAATTCCTCAGCTTCACAAATCATTCCGACTATTGGCCCGATGTTATGGGCAGGCAACAGATTGTTCATCACATCAGGAGCTTCTTCATCCCGAAAACTGATTCTTTCAGCTTCAATAAAATCTTCAATTGCCCTTTTGAGGGTCCAACAGTCCTCCGTACTGTGTCCCACTGCTCCACAATGGTATTCACATCTAGCATCAGCTCGGTGCGAGGGGGACTCGGGGTTTGGCCGGTTCGGGGCCACTGCCTGCAATAGATCTAGCCTGATTAGCTTTTGGATCAAGTTTGAATATGATTCACCAATAGGAGTGAATTGATTCTTTCTGAAAGGCTCTCTTGAGCGAGGATTGTATTGAGGATTATATGAAGCTTGGTAAGGATGAGCATTTCTGGGAGGTGGAGCTAGGTTTTGTGTATAATGTTGTAGCCGCGGGTAAGGTTGCATGTTCATCACCGCATGAGGAGGTGGTGCCACGACATAAGCAGCATCTTGAAGGGGATAATAGTGTGGTGGGACCATAGAAGGCACATATGATTGGCTGAATGACCTGCAGGCTCCCTCGAGCTTGAAACCATCATGGCTCCCTCTTCAAACCAATTTCTGTTCATCAAACCCTCCAAACCATTCCGAGCAGCCTGTGATGTGGCTTTAAAGCCAGCATGACTCAAGATTCACCCTGTTTCTAAACCGTTTTCAACCATTTTCCCAATTTTGATAGCCTCAACAAACGACTTTCCCATAACGGACATCATGTTCTGGAAGTAGTCCGCCTCTTGGGCCTGTAGAAAGATAGTGGCCATTTCAATTTCATCCATTGGAGGCTTTACCTTAGCATCTTGCTCACGCCATTTGACAGCATATTCGCGGAAGCTTTCCGCAGTTTTCTTTTTCAAATTGGTCAAAGAGTTTCTGCCGGGAACGATGTCCACATTATACTGGAACTGGCGAATAAAATCTCGGGCCATATCGTCCCATACGTGCCAATGAGTAATTTCTTGATCCGTATACCACTCAGAAGCGATTCCGGAGAGGCTTTCCCCAAAATAGACCATTAGTAACTCCTCTTTTCCACCAGCACCCCTCAACTGGTTACAGTATCGTTTCAGATGAGCGACCGGGTCTTCGTGCCCGTTGTACTTTTCAAATTTTGGCATCTTGAAGCTAGTTGGCAAGTGGACATGGGGAAACATACAGAGATCAGAGTATGAGACACTCTTCTGGCCACTCAGACCTTGCATTTTTTTCAGGCTTTGTTCCAGGCTCTTCATCTTTCGAACCATTTGCTCTTGCTTGGGACTTTTAACAACCTTTTCTTGCTCCATTGAGAAATTATATTATGGAGGTTGAGTGAAAGAGAACGGGGTCACATATGCTATTTCTGATTGAAGTTGTGGACCCTGAAAGGCGAACATTGGAGGCTCAACATACGGCCGTGGTAAAGTTGGTTGTGTTCTGGTGCAGACTGGTGTTGTAGAGAACAATATTGGAGGTGCCCAGTAAACTGGCGCCTGGGGACGAGCCACAAAAGGCATGCCAGGAACGTTGGACGGCATTAGAGGGTGCCCGCATGGGATGAGCGAGTTGGGCACATGGGCGTTGGTAACCTCAATTGACTTGGGGATCAATTCAGAGAACCCAGGGATTGCACTTGGCAGTTCCCTACAATTAGACCAGGCGTCCCACATTTTCAATATGCGGAGATGCAACATTATCCTATTCTCTATAGCAGCTGTTGATTCTAGCTACAAAATAGCCGATGCCGGGCTATCCTCAAGACTGATGATTGGTAGATTGCTTGCGGAGGTCATATGTGTCATTGGATCTTGTGAAGGAGGGCAGGCTAGACTTCCAACAAAACCAACCACAAAAACCTGGTTTGTTTGCACACCCAACAACCTTGTTAGTTTTGAGATGTTTAACAGTTAGGAAGTCACACGTTTGGATGCAATGCACCTAAACAGTTAAGTGTTTCTACCATGTGTTTGAATGGTTGCATGTTTCATCCCGACCTTAACTAGCCTTTCAGTATGTATCTCTTTTCTTTTATTTCTACCTCTCTTTAATCACTTTTGATTTTTTTCAATTCGTTTCTATCGCTCTTTTATTTTTTCGTCACTCTTTTTTTTGTCACTCTTTTTTTTTCACTCAATTTTTCTTTCTCTCTTTTTTTTCCAGTTTATTTTTCACTCATTTAATTTTATGGCTATGATCGAATCCAATGAGGATTGTCTACGTATCATGATGCCGCATGAATCAGATCTTGCGTAGTTCGGGAAGATCGAAAATGGAGTAAATAAACTAACTTTTGTTGGAATTTTTGAAAGAAATGCTTTAAAAGAAGAAAGGAAATATTTTTTTTATTTTTGTTTTGTTTTTAAAATAAGGACTTCTAAAAAAAATCCATTTGCTTTTGATTTGAACTTTGGGAATTTTAAAAGTAAAAAGAAAATATTTTTGTTTGAATTTTCATTTGTTTTCTCTTTTTCTAAAGAATAAAGAAAAATATTTTTTTTTGAATTTTGGATGCTGCCTCTTAATTTTCGAAAGAGGGACTTTTAAGAAAATGTTTTGAATTTCTGAGTTTTTTTATTTATTTACAAAAGTACTTCTAAAAAAAAGCAAAATATTTTTGGACTTCAATTTTCATTTTTTTGACATTTATGAAAGAAATACTTTTAATTAAGGAAAAGAATATTTTTTTATTTTTTTTATTTTTTTCAATCTTTTGGAAAAATACTTCAAAACAAAGAAAACTCGTACGAAATACTCCAGAAAGAAGGAAACTACCTTTTTTTGAGTTTTATAAACTTCCTTTTTTGTTTGAATTTTCTAATGAAAGATTTCTAAAAGAAAATATTTTTGGATTTTTGAAAATTGGGGTCGGAACCAATGAGGTTTGCCTACGTATCTCACATCCGGTGAGAATCAGACCCGCGTAGTTCGGTCAGTTTTGACGGAACATGGGAAACATGACGCTTGAAAATTTTGGCTCATTTTGAAATGACTTTCTTTTCTTTTTTTTTCTTTAGATTTTCCGCAAAGTTTTAGAATTTTTCAAATACCTACCTCTCACTCTTGTTTTTGATTTTTGATTCTTTTTTTCTCTCTTTTTTTAATTTTCTTTCCCTATTCTAGAAGCCGGTTAACATATAAGCCGAAACAAACAGATGTGCAAGTAGCACGTAAGATGTATCAGGATGGTCTTTCTTATTTGGGTACACCTGTCCTAGACGGACCAAACCCCTATGTTGAGTCTCCAAAGTCAAATGCACGTGATGCAAACAAGCATTCCTACTAGGGATCCGACATGAGGCTATGTTATTCTAGGTTTAGAACCTGAGTGTATTGTTCTAGACCTGGCTTACCCGAGCGGACCGCTTGAGCCGGGAGGGAGCATACCGGGAATACAGAAGCTTCACCGACTTTGCAACTTGTCCGAACCTCGTTCTAAAATTTGGATATGACTCTAACAGAAAAGAAGTTACACGAAGTGCACACTTCCCAGAAGATTTAGAAGACTCAGAGAGAGGAGGGTTACGTAGCAATTTATATACAGTCCAAACAATATCAAAGTGGTAAAAAGCGGTAATTAGCATATTAGGATCAAACATGTAAAAATCAGATAATAAATAAAGCCAAGTATAACAGCTATTCTAAGCTCGAATTCTTGAACCCTGAACCAAAAGTTTTGGATTTTTAGTCCCCAGCAGAGTCGCCAAAGCTGTCACACATCCTTTTTACACACCCGAGAGGGGATATAAGGGAGTTTTTCCAATTAAAGTGGCAATATTCGAAATAGGATTATTTTTTCTTATTTTTCATAGTCGCCACTTGGAATAGTTTATTTGGTGTCCCAAGTCACCGGTTTATTTTAAAATCCCAAATCGAGAAAAATTAACTTTATTTAAAAGTCAGCGAACCAGAAATTCTAGATAAGGAATTATATTAACTCGGGAGAAGGTATTAGGCATTCCCGGGTTCCGTGGTCTAGCACGGTCGCTTAAACTATTAAGATTTGCATATTATCCGATTTATTACATGTTTTAACCTATTGTGCACTTTTAACTTTATAATCGCTTTTAATTATTTTATGGAATTATTCGGGAACAAGTTACGATTGTCGTACACTTGTTTGTTTGATACACATTGCGAACCGCATCACATGAAATGCACCCGCGATTTACAACAAGCTTATTTTTATTATTGTTCGAAGTTGTTAGGATCGAGTCACATGAAATGCACACTCGAATTTGGAAATTATGTGTCGTGACCATGCCACAGGAACCATACCCATGTTCACAATGATTTTATTAATCGCGCCTAAAGCAAGCTACGATGTTTGTGATTTTCATCCTCAACTAATTTGAGATTATTGTGAAGCCAAATTTATGAACAAGATATTGTTGGGGAGTAAATGGGCTAGCTATTCTGCTCAAATTTTTTATGGTTCAAGACCCACGTTATGAAATGTTAAGACTTTAACCGCATTTTAACTCTCCGCCCATTATTCTCTAAATCCGTCCACAATAAAACAAAATCACAATTTCAGAATGTGGAGATTCGTAGATGACAAAGCCAAAAATCTTATCACTCAAACCAGGACCACCTATTCTTCTCCTACTTAGGTGTTACAATGCCACACCTCTTCCCATCACCCTTACCTTCTTAATCAGCTTCTGTTCTTCGTTTCTTGTCCACTCTTCGCTCCTCTTCTTCCGATTCAATAGTTTCCGATTATATATCTACTCCAGTGACTCTTAACAATGCTAATCCAAAGGTATTTCCAATGGACAATATGCAAATCAGAACAATTAACAAGCTCATATGGGTAACTTTTCTTGCTTACACCAACAATTCTCAACATATTTAACTGTGTCCTAATAGTTAAGAATTAAGCCACATTAAAACCCCAAAATACCCATAATATGGTCAAATGTTATGTCCATCTCAACAAACTACAAGTAACATGGAGATTCCAAGAAAACAAAACAATAAGAGAGAAAGCATATATATCAAAGTATATGATACATCTGGCCGACGATAATGAGTCCAAGAAGGACTCGAATTATTGTAAGAAGCTAAACTAGTATAGTTTGTCTAATCATGACAATGGGAAAGATTTCCTTTCCCAAAAGGAATTGCACACGTAAGACAGAAAATTGAGATTTTGTCTTGACGTAAGATGCATTTGAATACAGTAACAATATTCATAAGAAGAATAACTTTATTCAACTACCATACATCAATTTAAGGAGAATAAGCTGACAAGAGAAGGAGTAGAAGCGGACCTTAACTAAGCAAAAATAATTTCCTTTTCTAGAACTTGATTAAAACACCAATTTCGACCAACTTACACATCCATCCGGAGCAAAAAATTCGACCAACTGAGTTCAGTAAACCTGCCGTCGACATGGAACATCACTCAACCTCAAAACTCCATAGAATCAAAAATCAGAGAGGGGGATGATAGCTTTCCATGGGTGGGGTCTGTGTTGATTACGGTGGAGAAGATGGGTGGTGTTTGGATGGTTTCTCCAGAAATCGAGCGTGGGGTCTTGGAGTAAAACGGCAGATTTCCAGCCTAGGCTTTTTTTAGAGTCTAATTCCTAGCTTTATTTTATAGGGATAGAGATTAGTTTAGGTCAAATGGGGAAGAGTATGAGTTTAATGTTTTGGGCTTGGGTAATTTGGGATTTTTGGGCTTCAAGTTAAGCTGGCTCAGACGAAATTGAAAGACCAAATCTACTTCTTTTCTTTATTTTTCTTTTGATTTCAGAAATCTAATTGAATTAATTAAACAAGCTAAATAAAATCCTAAATTAGGCTCTAGCTTAAATTAATTTGTAAAGTTAATCTTACTTATTTCTATTAATTCAACACTAATTGATTTAAAAGTGGACATGACTATTGTAGCAATTTTTTTTTTGTGATTTTTGTTTAATGAATGCACTTAAACTATGAAATTAAAATCCTAAATGCAAATTGGACCTAAAATGATATAAAATTAAAACGTGACATTTTTTATCATTTTTCTATGATTTTAAAATATTAAAAATGCAACTAAATAAAGAAAAACTTCTGAAATCCCTTAAAAATCATTTTTTGGTTTATTTTTAGGAATCATTTTCATGTAGGGCAAAAATTAGGTGCTCACAAAAGACATCTCCTCAGACGTGTTCGCATAATGTTTGGTCATGTAAACAATACACCAGAACGAAGGGTGAATCTGGCTTAGGGTTATTCGGTATCGTTTGCAAAAATCGAGGATCACGGGGTCTATTGGAGGTGAGGATGGCTCCACCAGACCGAGGGTGAACAGATAAGTGTACACAATGAGGAAGTCAGCCTTATAGGTCATTATGTCCTCCTCTCGAGAAGGAGTCTCCACGAGCACCGTGTCCCCCCAACGACAGTCGACCTTCACCCTTTCTACATCTGTTATTGAACTCACATTTTGGGACACGGGCTCACATCGCCCTGGCTTCGAAGAAGGTCTCTTAGTCTTGAAATCGGAGGTCATTTCAAAAGACCCTGGAATGCATTCCCCAACGCAAGGGGACATTGTTTCTTTGCCCTTAGATGAGCGCGAGGAAGAAGAAGGCACATCTTCCTGAGGAGCAGAGTTGTAAGTTTTCGCCATTCTTGTTAAAAGGTTTCGGAGAATAAATGAAAATTGCGTTTCAAAAAAAAGGAAGAACTCTTTTGAGGGCTTGGTAGTGCAGTGGAAAACAAGGAGCAAAAGAAGAATTATTTATAGAAGTCTAACACGAAAGTTGGAGCAAGCCAAAGGGCGGTCAACCGCTGTAATTAACTCAAAGGTTCTTAAAGGCTGTGTGGACGCGGCCTTTGGACACCTCATCTTGTCATATCAATCGCTCGGTAGGGCGTGGCTATCGTCGTGATAAATGTATCGAAGGGGCGGGAATTCGAGATCGTTTCTTATCATTTTACTCTAAGAAACGCAGGGACTATCTATATACGGGTAAAATTGGAAAGCCCGATTTCACAATCATTATGTCTTTTCCTCGAGGGCCCGGGAGCATAGCTCGAGATTTCGAATTTGAGGGTTCTTTATACCCAACCTCGGTGCTGTACGAGTCAACGGTTATCATGGATAAACGGGAAGTTCCCCAGGCACATGGTTCTGACTGACAACACCTACAAAAATAGTACCAGTCTGTACCGGATTGCTAGGTAGTTGTACCATCTACTTTAATTTGTAATAACTACACATGTACTATATTGGGATTCCCTCCCCATATATAAAGGGGATCTTTACTATTTCTTAAGAGGACATGACTCATAACATTCAATATAAGAACATTCTCTTTGCTCTCTACCTTAGATTTACTAGCTTGATTCTAATAGTTACATTTATTGATTATATTCATTGTATTCTATTTATTGTTCTTCATTTATTGCTTATCATTGGCCATAAAAAGCCTTTATCAAAGCTATCATAACTGTTAATTCTCAGTCGACTGCCGTTAGCCAGGAATCCGACTCAACCTCGAGGCCCCGTATATGCAAGCTCGAGGCCCCGATTTTCAGCCACTCAATTTGATTATTACACCATCTATAAGCTATTATCTTATTTTCTAATCTTTCACTTAGCATCTATTGCCTAACAACTAGCATAAAAACAGATCAAGTATTTTTAGAACCATAAAATCAAATCTAATTGTTATTACCATTTTCAAGGTAAACAATACATACACTTAAACATTTAAAACCCCACACTTATGTCAAACCACGATTTCACCTTTACATCAATATGCATTAACTCCTTTCTTCTTTAAGCATAATTCCAACAAGAGTCACCACTTATCAATAAATATTTTGCACATCAATACAACTATTTTTCTTTCTTTTTCAATTCAGGTGGATCTTACTTTTTATTAATACGGTGCACCTTTCTATTTATTTCAATAGTTCCACTCAAAAGCCAAACCAACACCCCACACTTTAACTTTTACAAAGTTCATACAATTTGAAGTGCTCACTAGAGGTAAAAAGGTTCAAATAGATGGTCAATTCAAACAAATGGGTAAGCTTGTAATGTGGTTGCTAAAGAAACATGATTACAGGCTCAAAGGGGTTAACTAAGATACATAACAATTAAGTAGGTAAAACATATATCTAGCTCAACAAAGAAATGCCTATATAACTTCCAAGACTTAACAAAACTACTATTTCGCTTTGCAAACCCACGAAGAAGTTGTAGACATCAAATGCAATGCATAGAATATAACAAAATCTCACACACTCATGGCACATAACTCACTAAGTATTGGACTCATCAAGACACTCTAGTCAAAGAAGTTAAGCAAAGTTAAGGTCATACAATTTAAGGCCCTTATACGAGAGTTAAAAACTGAGTCTATGCATCACAATTAAAGCACTCACTATTCTCAAGGCATAACATAGTTAAGAGATATTGCTTCAATTTCAAATCATAGCACAAGGTTTCCTACTCTTAACAAAATAAAAACTAACTACACCTAGTTCAAACAAAATCCTTGGAAAAGAACCACAATGTAGAAAATAATCCCAAGGAGGAATTCTCACACTACTTGCAAAAGAAATTTTTTCTGTCTTTTTCTTTCGGCTTTAATCCCTTAAGAAACCAGTCGAATGATATCTATCTTGGGGAAAAGTCAAAAATTTTAAATTTTTTATGGTTTTTCAATTTTTTCTGATTATTAAAAAGAAAAAACTAATACATATACATACAACGTACAATTACCCCCACCCCACACTTTACGTTGTGGCATGTCCCTATGACACACAATTAAAAAGCATAAGGTAGAGGAAACTTCCATGAATATCTAGTCGGGGTTTGAGTTAATGTAGGGATCCATTCCACTCACCCAAACTAGTGTACACATCCATGCAGACAGCTTTTTCTCAGCCTTCTTGGGGTACTCCCCACACTTATCTTTCTCACCAATCGCAACCTTCTCATTCACGACCTTCATCTTCCACTCAAAACTTACAGCTGACTTCTCTTTTTTCACCCCATTTGCTACATTCATCTCAAAAGTCACAGTCTCCTCACCCAATCTCAACATGAGTTTTCTATCATGTATTTCTAATATTTCTCTACCTATTGCTAAGAATTGCCTTCTAGGATAAGAGGGACCTCCTTGTTCTCTTCTATTTTCACCATTATGAAGTCAACATGAAATACGAACTTATCTACCCACACCAAGACATCTTCCACTATCCCCTCGGGTATTATAGTCGTTTGGTCGGCTAGTTGCAAGGATATTGGTGCTGACCTTATCTCTCTAATATCATTCTCCAACTTCCTGTAAATAGACAAAGGCATTAGATTAATTGAGGCACTATAATCACATAATGATATATCAAAGTTCAGAGTGCCTAAAGAGAAATGTATCATAAAACTCCCCGGATCTCAACACTTTTGTGGGAGTTTGTTTTGCAAGATTCCACTGCAATGCTCCGTGAGCTTGACTACTGAAGTCTCTTCTATCTTCCTCTTCTTTGTAAGGATCTCCTTCAAGAATTTGTCATAGGCTGACATTTGTGAGAGAACTTCAGTGAATAGCAGAATTACATTAACATGTCTCACCATATCTCTCAAACTGCTTGTCGAGCTTTTCTCTATAGAGATTTTGGGGAAAAGGTAGAACAAGCATGTGCTTGCTCTCACCATGTTCCTCCCTTCTTGAAGTCGCTTCCTTCTTCTTTTTGTCAGCTCCCTTCTTGTCTTTCTTCTTCTTATCATCTTCAATTTTCAGCTCCTTCCCACTTTCTTTTTTAGGTATAACCTCTTTTTGGACTGGAGTGGGTTCTTTCAACAATTGCCTGCTTTTCAAGGTCATAACATTTACCGTTTCTTTGGGATTCTTTTCAGTGTCAGTTGGTAGAGTACATGAGATTCTCTTAGACAGTATAGTTGCAATCTATCCCACTTGTCTCTCCAAGCTCCGTAAACCTGTCCCAACTTCTTTGATAGCTACACCATGAGCACCTAGCCTATCATCTCTCTTGACAATGAAGGACTTCATAAGATCCTCTAAACCAGACTGATTTGATTGTTGAGGCTGAAACTGTGGCCTCGACTGATTTACAAAACTAGGAGCTCCCTGTCCCTCAAACCTAGGGTTTTTTTGTTACCATGAATTTGTTTTACCCCCAGGTGAACTCCATGAAAAATCGGGGTGCTTCTGACCCATTGCATTGATATTATAATTACCCGCATCATTCACTTCTTCCATTAATGCTTGACACTTATGAGTCGGGTGTCCTCTTCCACATACATCACACGCTGCATGAGGCTCATTATGTATCCAAGCTAAAGTTAGCTTCCTTATTTCTTTTGCTATGGCATCGAGCTGTACCTGCACAGATGTGTTAGCATCAACCTGGTGAACACCAGTTGATCTTCTTCTTTCAGCAATCTCAGAGGGCCACTGATTCGCATCTTCAAGTAACTCATCTAGAATTGTAACTATCTCCTCTGGAGTCTTTTTCATCAATGGTCCTCTAGCTGAATTGCTCAATGTTCTACATGAGGCTAGTGTCAATACATCCCAAAAATCCTGGAGTTGCATATAAATTTCAATTCTACGATGTTGACACTTTCTAACAATCTCCATAAACCTCGCACATGCTTCAAACACAATTTCAGTCTCGTTCTAGTAGAAATTATGGATTTTTCTTCTAAATTTGCTCGTCTTAGCTGAGGAGAAATATTTAGTAAGAAGTTTTATGGTCATCTCCTCCCATGTTCAAATTAATTTCTGGGGCAATCTTCGAAGCCAATGCTTTTCATCATCTTTGAGAGTGAAGGGGAATGCCCTTACGTAAACTGCATCTTGTGACACACCATTATAACGAAATGTGTTCGTTATCTCCTCGAAGTCCATTAGATGATTGTTTGGATCTTCGTTCTGCTTTCCTCTAAAGACACAACAATTTTGGAAGGTTTGGAGCAACCCTTTCTTCAATTCAAAATTTTAAGTTGCAACAGGAGGTGGTCTCACACTTGATAAACCTTGGTTGTAGATCGGTCTAGCATAATTGCCAAGTGGTATCCCTTGGCCGGGAGCTATGTTTCCGAACTGGTATGAAACCAAGGGCTGATTTTGAGCAATTCCCCGAGCCCTCTCTACTTCATATGCAATTTCAACATCTCTATAGGTGCTTCCTCAGCATCCCGAGCAGCTTTTTCTCTGAGTTGGGCTGCCTCTTTCCCAGCCAAATATACATTATCATCATCTCCAGACATATTTTCTTTGGTTGAGACTTCTCTATATTCTCGGGGAGATTTCTTTCCTTCCTCAACTGTCATAGTTGTTTCTCGATTTCTTGCTCGTATGGTTGCATTCCCCCCCCCCAGAAGATCGAGTCATATACCAATCTAACCTGTAGCCTGCGCACAGTCAAAGAACACCAAATGTAAAAAGAGAAAAATACAATAAAAATAAAATTCCTAAATTAGCACTACAAACTATTTCAAACACTATTGATGCAAATCCCCGGCAATGGTGCCAAAATTTGACAAGCACAAAATACGCATTTAAATATGCTCGCTAGTTGAATATAGTAAACTTAAATATCGTATCCACATGTAATGGAGTTAAACAATATTTTTGTAGTTTATAGATTGATTGCTATCAAATCAACAGTTGAGAACTTTGTGGTTTAAAATAAAATAAACTAAGATTCTAAACTATTAGCTAATGACAATCGACGCAAGTATGAGCAAAGAAAGTTATCAATTGGGAGAAGATAGGGCTGAGGATAGGTGCAAGATAATTGTTTGGGATATAACTCTAGATAATTCACTTATAAATATTCAACAGAGTCTCTTGAATTCACTTGGATATTAATTTAATTGTTTAGCAGAAACTCCTCTCTCGATAAATTCTCAACCTCACTAGATGAGCCAATTTATGCTCGTGAAGATATGCAAGAATTATTAGTGGATTGGTCTTTAGGAGCACCTCTCTCGATTATCCTCCTAACTAGGTTTAATTAATAATTCAATTAGCCTATTTCGATTAATAAGAAGAATTAATGAATTAACCAACAAAATAGAATGCAAGAATATCACAAGTTATGCCTCTCTCGATTACATTAACAAGTGAATATAGATGCAATGATTAAAACATCCAAAATACTTCAATACATAAAAAATAGCATTAATTATCCACAAACAAGTATCAAGACACCAAATCTATCAAACCTAAAGAGAACTACTCCATAAACATGAAACAATTCATCAAAACTATGTTTAAGTTAAAGGAAAACATAAACGATCCAAACACTTGTGGAGTGAGGATTGAATGATGAAATCCTTCTACTTTTGCTTCTCCACCTCCTCCTTAGCTTCCTTAGGTCTAAGATGTGTCAAAAGTCCTCCCAATAATGTTTTTACATGTATTAATACTATGTAGGGTCGGGCCTAAACGAAAAGACGTTTTCCTACACGAAATAGGATTCTAGCTCTATAAAAATTTCACAAGCGCGCCGCATGGGGAGGTGAGCCAGGTGGGGAAGAAATGGATATCTTTAGAGAACAAGCAAATCAAGGAAGCAACATTTTTGGGCAGCTGCGGTGCACCACGCGTCACCCCACGCGCTGCGGTTGTGGATTTTTCTCAGTGCCATCTTTTTTTCTTGACTTTTTGAAGTTCAGATGTGATTATCGACCCCCGAACGCAATCCTGGCTTAATCCTTTGGGCTTTTACTAATACACTGAATCTCCAAATGGATTGAATTAGCTCCATATCATCTACATCACTCGGAATCACTCCTACAAGGCATAAAACACGCAATTAGTGCAAAACACTAGCGATTAAAGCTCAAACTCAATTAAAGTGAAGTAAATTAGAGTGTAATAAGCGACTAAAACATAAGATTATAGCCTACCATCACCTATTCATAGACTAGGTGCCATCACGACATCCAACGGTAGGAAATCGGGGTTGTGACAAGTTGGTATCTGAGGTCTAGGTTTATAGGTGTTATGAATCATAAGCAGTTTTATTAGAGTCTTGCAGATCGGTATGAAGACGTATGTATTTATCTCCGAGAGGCTACAGAACTATTAGGAAATTTCCAGTTCTTTGATTCCTTATCATGCGAATTGGTTGATTACGAAAACTAAATCTTTGACTTTTTATTCTCTCATTGATGGTGAATACACGTGATAGTAGGCTATATAGATGCTATTTACACTCTTAATGTACCATACTTTATTGTTGTTTTAATGGCTAAATGATAACAAAATACTCTAATTGGTGTTTTTTTTTGCTTTGCAGGGACTAATCCAAGTTAGAAAGAGACTATGGAGTGTTTTGGAGTCAATAATGTGTATATGGGGCCAATCAAGAAGAACCCAAACCAAAATAAGCAAGAAAGAGGCAAAGGAGGGCTGGACAAGAGGCCACCGCGACCGCGGTCGATCGTGGCTGGAACGCGGTAGGCCAAAAGATTGAGGCAAAAGAGTTGCGTTTCACAGCGGTCGCGCCACATTCTACCGCGGCCACGGTCGACTGTGTAATCGCCCAGAAATAGTGGGACTAAAGTGTAAATTGGGGGAAACTTATCCTAACCCTTTATAAACTTAACAAACTCGCCTAAGAAAAGGTTAAGCTTGTTTTTAGACTGAATTGGAGGCATGAACAAGTGTGAGAAGGGCAATCAACCATTAGAGTTTTTCAATATTCTCTTTGTTATATTTATTTGCACATTATGAATACTTTTGTAGTTTTATCTTGCTTTGCTATGAGTAGCTAAATATTTAGTCTAGAGTTTTGATGGAACCTATTGAAGGATGAACTTCGTGTTATGTTAATATAGTTTGCCCGGTTTAATCTCTATTTTTTCAACTACATTCTTGTTGTAGTTAATTTATAGGATCCTCAATTAGCTGTGCCTATTTATTATATATTACTTGGGAGAAAAAGTAGATATTTAGGTAATTGTTGAACAACACCACTCCCAAAGTATATGAGGGATCAATAACCTAGGGTTTAAAGGCGGGATTAGGGATAACGAAGCCTTGGGTGTGATCTAAAGTGAGCTGTAATAAAAGCCAGATAGCGTAACTCAGGAGAGTGCATCTAGTAAATTGTCATGATTACTCGGGAGAGATTTATGATAAAAACAGTGCTCATGATCGATAGAGACGATTAGGCAAATCTATGCGAAACATAATAGGAATGGATTCCATCAATAGGGAAAATCATAACCTTAGATCCTTCTCTTATTTATTTACAACTCAATCATAGTTAGCTGTTAGTTTACTTGCTTTTATTTAGTTATAATTAATTAAACCATCACCAATTGTTATTTAAATATCTGGGAAGTTGATTACAAAGAATTTAGTGAGTCTAACAAAAGTAATTGATAGGTTAATTCTCTGAGGATTCGACTCTGGGCTAAATACTCGGATTATATTTGCAGCGACTGCTTTGTCCTTTTTATAAGGCATAGTTGGGCATGATCAAATTTTGGCACCGTTGCCGGGGAATTAACGGTGTTATCAATTACAGTTGAAAGAAATACAAAAATTCTTAGTGTAGTCAGTTTTCTTTATTTTCAATCGATATATTGAAATTTTAACGTTTGTTGACTTGGTTGTGCAGGTGCATGCCTATAGATTCATTGAGAACTGGTGAAGTATTTGAGGCATTATCAGATCCCGAGAAAGTTTTCAGGGCCTTGAATTGGGCCAACTGAAAAAACAAACAACAACAACCAACAGAACAACTCGAACCAGACATGGGGGATATTACGTAGTAGACCCAACTGCGCCATTAGCGCCAGTGACACCTCTTGTGCAAGAGGCTGCTCTATATGACTGGGCACAACCCACAACAGAGAACTTGACCACAACGATATTAGTACCGCAGATACATGCTGCGTTGTTTCAAATAACGAACAACATACTGCACTTGTTGCAAAACAAGAGACTATTTTCTGGGTCATACATTGAAGATCCTCAATAACACTTGAAGAATTTCCTGTCAATCTACAAAACTCAAAGGTAGCCCAATGTAACCCAGGAAGCAATAAAGTTGTTGTTGTTTCCATTCTCAATGACAGGAGTTGCCCAGACTTGGCTAAACTCACTTTCCATTAATTCCATAATGACTTGGGAGGAGTTAGTCTAGCAATTTGTGAACAAGTTTCATCCACCCAACAAGACTGCTCATCAAATTGATGAAACTTTGAGTTTCAGACAAAAATCAATGGAGACACTGCAAGAAACATGGGAGTGATTCAAAGGGATGTTGGTTATATGTCCGCACCACGGTATTCCAGATCAGATGTTGGGGCAGCAGTTTTACATGGGTTTGACAGATAGCATGAAGGGTAATGTTCATGCTTCAACTGGTAGAGTATTCTTGAGCAAAACATAGAGAGAAAGCTAGGGCCTGCTTGACAAGATAACACAGAATTCGGGGTGGACAACCAGGAATGCACCTATCACTCCAGTAGTTCACTTAGTGCCCTTAGATCCATCCAACATTCTTGCTGAAAATATGGCCACATTAATAACACAGATGAGTATACTCACCAAAAAGGTGGAAGAGTCAGAGCAAAAGTAGCAGGTACACATTGTATATACTACCAATGGGGAATTATGCACATATTGCATTAGTTAGCCAATTGGTAACCAATGGAATGCAAAAAGTGAGCATCATCATTACCCTGAGGACATGAATTATGTGACTAATTATGGAGGCCAGAGATAGGGTGGTCAGAATTGGGGCCAACAAAATCAGCCATACAAGCCAGTCTAGCCACAGCTCAACAATATAAATATGGGAGGTATGCGACTTCAAAACAATATGGAGCCTTACCAAAGGCCATAAGGATATAACAATCAAAATCAACAGGAGGGTTATCATCATTCTCAACATCAGCATAGGGGAAAATAGGAAGATAGGTTTGCTAGACTCGAGGCAATAATGTAGCAGGTTATTGGGACGAATGCAAAAATGAATGAAAGGGTAGATTCACATGAGTCAGCTATAAAGAATATTGAAGTGTAGATGGGCTAGATTTCGATGTCTTTGAATAACTGTTCTCACGGGACATTACCTACAGATACTCAGATAAATCTAAAAGATCAAGGCCCGAAGCAGTTGATGGAAATGAGTCTACGTAATGGTAGAAACTTAGACTTATAGCAAGAGAGGGCTCGAGAAAGCAGACAGGCCGAAACACTTGTACCAGTGCCCATTGAGCCAGATGATTCAATAAAATTGACATAGGTGACATTATAGCCTTCCTAGGAAGAACCCAACACATAGATTGAGGCTGAGAAAGAAGCGGAGGCAGCTCAGGACCCGGTAGTTGAGGTAGGTTCTGACAAAGAAAATACCCAAATCATTGGGAAGAAGAGACCTCCAACACCATTCCCACAGAGGCTGGCCAAGTACCAGAAAGAGGAACAATACAAGAAATTCTTGGAGATGCTGAAACAAATCCAGGTAAATATTCTATTGATTGATGCTTTGAAGGAAATGCCTGGTTATGCAAAAATGATAAAGGACTTGATATCCCGAAAATTCCATTTCCAAGACTTGGCCACAGTGACTCTCACTCAGACCTGCAGTGTTGTGGTGACTAGACCAGTTGCTGAGAAGCTGTCTGATCCAAGGAGTTTCACAATTCCCTGCACCATTGGTAACTTTGCTTTTCCCAAAGAACTTTGTGATTTGGGGGCTAGCATAAACCTTATGCCCCTGGTGATCTATAAGATGTTGGGGATTGGAATAGCTAGACCCACTTCTATGTTATTGCAGCTGGCTGACAGGACCGTGAAAAGATCCTCTGGAATCTTGGTTGATGTGTTGATTCAGGTAGGGAAATTTGTGTTGCCTGCAGATTTTGTGATTCTAGATTGCAAGGTGGATGAAGAAATTCCCATAATTTTGGGAAGGTCGTTCTTGGCCATAAGAAGAGCTCTCATTGATTGTGAAACTGGGGAGCTCAAGATGAGGTTGAACAATGAGAAGATAACTTCAATGTGTAGAAATCTATGAGGCGACCAAGTGAATTTGCCAATTGTTCTCTTATTGATGTCGTGGATGTAATCGTAGAAGCTGATGATGAGACGTTAACTATTGAGGACCCTCTTGCTGCATGTCTGGTAAATTTAGATAAGGTGAATGGGGAAGAGTTCGCAAAATGGGTGTTGGCTTTAGAGGGCAGAGGGTTTTGGGATAGAACTCTTGAATTCGAGCCCCTTCACTTAGAAAACAGAGAAACTCCTCCAGCCAAGCCATCATAGAAGAACCACCAAAGCTGAAATTGAAGCCACTGCCTGCCCATCTTAGGTATAAGTTCCTAGGACCTAACTCCACATTACCTATTATTATCTCATCTAGTTTGTTAGATGTGCAGGCACAACAACTTTTGCAAGTACTCAAGGAGTGCAAGACTGCCATTGGGTGGACCATGGCAAAGATTAAGGTGATCAGCCCGGCATATTGTATGCATAAAATTCTGCTGGAAGAGGGACACAAACCTTCCAGGGAGCACCAAAGAAGTCTGAACCCCAACATGAAAGAAGTGGTGAAGAAAGAGATGGTTAAGTGGTTGGATACGGGAATCATTTTCCCAATCTCTGACAGCAACTAGGTTAGCATGGTGCAATGTGTTCCTAAAAAGTGTGGCATGACGGTGGTCAAAAATGATAACAATGAGCTGATCTCTACAAGAACCGTCACAGGATGGAAAATCTACATGTATTACAGGAAATTGAATCTGGCCACCCGGAAAGACCATTTCCCACTTCCCTTCATTGATCAGATGCTTGACAGATTGGCAGGGAGGTCCCACTTTTTTTTTCTGGATGGGTACTAAGGGTACAATCAGATCTCCATTGCACCAGAGGATAGAGAGAAGACCTCCTTCACTTACCCATATGGCATTTATGCTTTTCGAAGGATGCCCTTTGGCCTATACAATGCACCCGCCACATTCCAAAGGTGCATGATGGCCATATTCACTAACATGGTAGAAGACATAATAGATGTTCTCATGGATAATTTCTTAGTGGTGGGAAACTCTGTCGACGAGTGCCTTATAAATCTGACCCGAGTGTTGAAAAGATGTATTGAGACTAACCTGGTACTTAATTGGGAGAAGTGACATTTCATGGTACAAGAGGGCATAGTATTGGGACACCGGGTATCAAGCAAGGGAATCGAGGTGGATCGTGCTAAAGTTGACGTGATAGAGAAGCTGTCACCCCCCACTTCAGTCAAGGCAATCAAGAGCTTCCTCGGGCATGCCGATTTTTACCAGACATTCATAAGAGACTTCTCAAATATTGCCAACCCTCTATGTAAGTTGTTAGAAAAAGATCACCCTTTCTTATTTTCTGATGATTGCAGGATAGCATTCGAGGAGTTGAAAAAGAGGCTAGTCACAACATCTATCATTGTTGCTCTCGACTGGGAGCAACCATTCGAACTAATGCGTGACGCCAGTGATTATGTAGTGGGGGAAGTGCTAGGACAGCGAAAAGACAAGCTAATGCACCCAATCTACTATGCCAGTAGAATGCTGAGTGGAGCCCAGTTGAACTACACTATGACTGAAAAGGAGATGTTGGCTATGGTGTTTGCATTTGACAAGTTCATATCATACCTGATTAGCTCTAAGGTAATTGTATATACTTATCATGCAGCTCTTAGGTACTTGATCGAGAAGAATGAGTCCAAACCGCACCTGATTCGTTGGGTTCTATTACTGCAAGAGTTCGACCTTGAAATTCGTGATCGTAAGGGCACAGAAAACCAAGTCGCTGATCATCTATCTCGACTTGAGGGAGCTAAAAACTCAGTTGAGGTTGAGGATATTCTGGAAACCTTTCCAGACGAGCAGCTACTCGCTACAAGCCTTGAGGAAGTACCATGGTATGCAAACTTTCCAAATTACCTGGCAAGTGGTATAGTTCCCTATAACCTTTCCTCTGTACAAAAGAAAAAGTTTTATCGTGACTGCCGCATGTATTACTAGGATAAACCTTATCTGTTTAGAATATGTGTTGACAATATGATTCGGAGGTATGTCCCCGAGATAGAAGAATCTTCTAGTTTGCAGGCATGTCACGCATCGGCATATGGTAGGCATTTTGGAGGAGTTAGGACGGCAGTGAAAATGCTAGAAGCCAGGTTCTACTAGCTAACAGTGTTTAAGGATGCACATCAATGGGTGAAGGGTTGTAACGTATGTCAGTGAACCGGGAACATTTCCCGTCGCCATGAGATGCCCATGAACCCATTTCAAGAGGTTGAAATGTTCGATGTTTGGGGGATAGACTTTATGGGCCCCTTCTTCAGCTCCTTTGGAAATAAGTACATGTTGCTGTAGATTACGTGTCCAAATGGGTGGAAGCTGCAACACTCCCCACCAATGATGCAAGAGAGGTGGTGGGGGGTTTTTGTAGAAGAATATATTCACCCGTTTCAGGACCCCGACAGCTATTATCAGTGACGAGGGCACTCACTTTTGCAATCGAGCCTTCGAGAAGTTGCTAGAAAAGTACGATGTATGCCACAAGGTGGCAACCCCATATCATCCTCAGACCACTGGACAAGTTGAAGTGTCGAACAAAGAGTTAAAGAGTGTGCTGACCAAGACTGTGAATGCCACAAGAATTGATTGGGCGAAAAAGATAGATGATGCACTCTGGGCCTATAGAACTGCTTTTAAAACACCAATTGGTATTCACCATATAAGTTGGTGTTTGGGAAGGCCTGTCAGTTGCTAGTGGAACTAGAACATAGAGCTTGGTGGGCAATTAAACAACTGAATCTGGACATTGAGGCTGCGGGCACAACTAGAGTCACAGAATTGCATGAGCTCAAAGAGTTCCAATATCTTGTTTTCGAGAGCACGAGACTATATAAGGAGAGAATGAAGCGGTTACCTACAAGAACATTGTTGAGAGAAATTTCAAGATCGGAGATATGGTGTTGCTTTATAACTCAAGATTAAGGCTATTTTGGGGTAAACTCAAGTCATGATGGTTTGAACCATTTCGAGTGTGTCACGCCCAAATCAGAGGGTCTGCGACGGGCAACCGGTGCCTTACTCAACCGAGTACCAACGTAACATATCTTTCTTATCATGTTATCATGAGTAAATGAGCCAGAAAACCCGTCACAAGATAAAAAGAATAAAACATAAGGGAATACTCAACATATGAAGACCCGACATGATATACAAACTAATATATGTGACATACGGGCCTATAAGGCCGACATGACCATTAGTAAACTCGAAACATAGGCCGACAAGGCCATACAATTATACATACACCTGACATCTGTCTACAAGCCTCTAAGAGTACATAAAATAATAAAGGTCGGGACAGGGCCCCGCCATACCAATCAATATATATCCAAAGCATACTGACCAAATAGGCAACTACGGAGCAAGTGGAGTGCACCAACACCTTCGCTGAGTTGATAGCCTACTAGGAGGACTGTCAAGCTATCAATCGAGACATGCGGGCATGAAATGCAGCGTCCCCAAGCAAAAGGGACGTCAGTACGAATAAAGTACCGAGTATGTTAGGCAGGAAAGCATACACAAGAACAGTAATGTAAAGAGAGAGATAGAGGAGATACAACCTATAACATCTGAGTGCCTCTGAGGGTTACTGATATGAAATGCACAATACATATATATACATAAACTTTTTAAAACATTCCCCTCTGTGGGCATCATCATCATCATATCGTACCTGGCCTCAAAGAGGACTCGGTAAAAGCCTATCCGACCATCATAAGGTTCGGTAGAATCGTACCCGGCCACGTGGAGCTCGGTAAAACCCAACTAATCAGTGGTTGCACAATAGGTGCCGTACCCGGCCGACTATAGCGCGGCTCGGTAGAGTAAAATAGATACATATATATAATGCATGCTCAACTCATGGAATCACCTTCTAAACCTTTTGGAGTGACTTAAGAGCACTATGGACATCCATACCCTCAATATGAACCTTAGTAGGATTCAAGGATCATACACACTTGCTTAGAATAATTTTATAAGGAAAGAACAACATGGACAACCTTAGTTGCTAGGAGTAGATCCGTTATGAAGTAGCGTATTCATTTCACTTTAGATCATGCCAAAAGAAAGAAGAAAGTGCCTTAACATACCTTAAACCCGTTGAGTCCTTAATCACTTCCAAGCAACTCTTCAAACAAGTCAACTCAATCTATCATAGTATAAGGAGATTCAAAATCAGTGCTGAGCAAAGGCTAAGTCTATAACTTAAGCTAGTAGCTCGTTTACGTAAATTTGGGCAGCATCTCCCTTGTAACAAGGGCCTCCTCCAATACCATATACCAACAACAATTACCAGAGCAATCCATCAATACATAATTATCAATATCAAGACACCATATAACAACAACAAGTCACAACTACATTACGACGAGCGGCAAGCTCCGATTGGAATCCGTATACCCCTTATCAATCCTTATAGACTTATTACTTCAACCTAAAAGTATAATTAACATGATAATGAAGTCATTAATCAATGATTCCAGCCTTATACCATATATTTATAACAACCAAAATAATCCACAACTTCAACTATCCCCAACTAGCAACTTTATTCACTAGTTCATGTCTTGTCCATCCATTTAACTTAATCAACATCAAGATAACCTTGGGCAAAAGCAAGATTACAATATACATACCTTATATAGTAACTTCAAGTCAAAATCCAAGTTATATTCAGTTTACAATAACCCTTAATAGCAATATAACACCATAGAAGTGACTTAAGCTAATCCAAGTATTATCTTGTAGTTTATCATCCTAACAACTTAACCAACATACAAGAAAGATTAAGCAAAATTAGTAGGCTGTTATACTCACCTTAGACAGCAGCAACAACTTAGAATTTCATCCAAATACAACCCACAACAATCCTCAATGACAACACAACCTCAAAGAGGTGTTGTTCTTCACTAGAACTAAGTTTTGATGTTGAAATATGGTGTAATCACTTTGGAATCACTTCAAACCCTTGTGGTATATGTTTAGGAGGGTTAGGAGAAGTTTGGAGACGAAGTTTAGTTGAAAAATGAGCAAAAATAGGCGTCCAAAGCGTTTATAAATTGAAGTAGGTCAACCACCGCCTAAGTGGGTCCCATTGGGAGCTGCTTGCGCCGTCTCGCAAAAACGCGAATATCTCTCTACTCCGATGTCGTATTGATAAACGGTTTAATGCGTTAGAAACTAGACTCGTATACCTTCAATTTGGTAGGTAGAAAACCCCATTATTCCAAGTATATTTGGAGAAATTCTCAGATACATTTGACCTAAATTTCAGCAAATTTATGAATGTAACTTGTGATGACCTTTGCCAACTCTTGTTCCACAACTTGCTTGCCTTCAAAATGTAGAAAATGAATATCATACGACTAAAATAACTCATAGAATAACCTCCTTATCATGTTAATAACCCTAGTCTCACCCCAAAGTACATGTTATAACATTCGAAACTTGTCGACTTTCGACGAAACTTATTTTCTTCAATTGGTTTAGCTTCTAAGATTTCCAACCCTCTTGGTACTCGTTATTCATGATCTTAAATATTTGTAACCTCCAAGGTAACATGATTAACTTACTTTATTTGCTTCCAAATAGAATCTCATTTCTGAGCTCACATCAATGACTTACGACGTACTCTCACGTATGAAAACTTGGGGTGTAACAGAGTGGTTGAAGTATTCCATTCGGGTGCTGTAGAGATTGCCTCAAAAAAGTACTATCATACATTTAGAGTCAATGGGTAGAGATTGAAACCATATGTGGGCATGGATGAACCAAAGGAAGTGTCAGAGATCCATCTGACTGAACCTCAAAGGCAGAGCGAGCCTTAAATGCGCTTATCTACGTTGTGCCGCGACATTAAATCAGGCGCTGCTGGGAGACAACCCATGATTTTTGTTATTTTCTTTTCTGTTGTTTGATGTTGTACCAAAGGAATAGGAAGCTAACTTCCTTATAAAAAAAAGTAAAGAAATTTCCTTGTGATCGTGATCGCAGCACGACCATGGCTAGACTGTGGTAAATGACGGGTATTTTGTCTCAAGATTGCTCGATCCACAGCGACCGCGGCACGACCGCGGTGAAACACGATCATTCTGTTTCACGCCCCTTCACTCACCTCGGCCGCGGTGGGACCACGATCGACTGCGATAATTCGTGACTTTACTGTCGCCCAGGTAAGTGAAACTTAATTTTTTTTTCTTTTCTTTTCTTTTCTAATTCCCCCCCCCCTAATAAACTTAAAACACCCGCCCCCTCCTCCTTAATTTCCCCCATCTCCTCCCTCTCTAAACCCTAACTCAACGCCTCTCTCCCCTCTTCTTCTTCTTCTTCTTCACCTCTCTTACACTCCTACACACACTCCACCCACTTTCCAATCTCTCTTCCCTAACTTCCATCCTTCTCACCCTCTACTATAACCAGGTATGTCAAGCTTCTGTCTCTATTCTCTTGTATTTTTGTTTTTTAGTATTTTGCAAGTTCAATGCCTTAATTGTTGTAGTATTTATAGTAGATTTTTTTTCTTTTGATTTTATTTTCTGCTTTTTAGTGGGTTATGGGCACAATGTTGTAGAGAAGAGTGTGATTTTGTTGTGTAAAATTAATTGTGGTGGGGTGGAATGGTGAAGTATGAATAGTTGATTTGGGGGAAGAATTTATGCTTCCATGGGGCTAGGTTTGTTAGAATAGAGACCATGCACACAAGGTGTTTGTGAAATTGACCCAATGGAGCTATAATAGCTAATGTGACCATGGTGGTGGCGAAGTTTGAGTAACCACCTAGGGTTCACACAACTCAAACCCTCACTAATAGGAGGCTCTATTTTTGGCAGGTACAATGCACTAATCTAAGAAGAGACGTACCATAGGGTCTTCCGCTAGTGGACCGGGCAGTTATTTTAGAGCTTGGGGTCAAGCTAGTGCGGAACAGTTTGACAGAGCTAGGTTTGTCTCCAAACCAGCTGAGGACAGGTATAACGCCAAGGCATCCAAGAAATTGTTACCTGAAGTACATATTGACCGGCAAGCCTTGCAAGTGGAATGCCCAAATATCTTTGCATAGTTGAGGAGGTGCCAGCTGGACATCTTCTTTGATGAACCGGAGGAGGCGAATATACTGATGGTAAGGGAGTTTTACGCTAACTACCCGGAGCATGTTAATGGAGTGGTCACAGTACGAAACACCCGGGTAAATGCGTCTCTTGAGGTCATCCACTGAGTGTACCGGCTGCCAGTATTCACTGGGGATAGAGATCATTATATTGCTTATCACCGCCCAACTATCTGGTGGGCACCGATTCTTGAAGCAATATATGTGCCTGACAGAGAGCATATATGGATAAAGCACCGGATCACATTGAACTCCCAGTGTCTCAATTGGGAGGCTAAGTGTTGGCTCACAATTATCAACAACCGTTTGCTACCCTCCAACAACACTACCGATGTCAATGGGCCACGAGAATCAGGTATCTACTGTGTTATGACCCACCAGGATTTTGATGTCGCTAAGCTCCTTCATGATGAGATGTTCATTCGCAGCCCAGAAGTACTCAAAGGGTTTTACTTCCCCTCTCTGGTTACCAAGCTGTGCCGTGATGCACGAGTTCTTGAAAATCCTAGAGTAGATGGGAAATTACCATTGAAAGCCCAATTCCCAGCTAGCAAAATCACAATTGGGATAGAGCTGGTAGTGATGGTTGATGATGCTACCCCACCACAGCCAAGAGTTGATGAGGCGGGCCCATCACAGGTCTATTGAAGTACCCGCATGATAACCTTGGAGCAAGATATGACTGGCCTCTGCACTTCGGTCACTGACCTAGGCACCAGAGTTGACAATTTGACTACTCAACATGCCAAGTCGGAGAAAACGATCATGGGCTGGCTCCGGGCACTAGGATGAGCGTGTAACCTCAATCCTAGCACCGTATCTAATCATGATTGAGCATCAGGGAAATTCCCTTACCTTACTCTGCTTTATATTCGTTGACATGGGGACATGCCAAAGCTTTAAGTGTGGGGTAGGGGGATGGTTGTTGTTGTAAAATTGTATAACTTTGTATGGTGTTGTTCTTGTTTTTTTCTTGTGTTTGATATTGTTGGTTAATGTTAGTTAACTTTGACTTGGCCTAAAGACGGACATCTCTCGACGGTATCTTGAGGGATATAAGTCGAATATAAAAAAAACAAAAACAAAAGATTTTCATTTGATTAGGTAGTGTATCAACTCCCCCTTGGTTTTTCTTTAAACCACGGTTCTTTTCCAAGAGTTTCTATTTTAACTGGGTGTAGTTAGTTTTTCTTTTTAGTTTAGAAAGTCTTGGGTGAGAAACAAAAATGGAACTATGGTACCTTGAATAAAGACTGCTTTAGTGTGACACTTATGCTCTTTAGTTGACTCAAAGAAGGCCTTAAATTGTGTGTTCCTAAATGGCTCAAGTACTTAGAACAGAGTGTCTGATGATCCTAACTGAATTGAGTCATATGCCATGTGTGAGTGAGGCTTTCTGTATTCTATGTTAACATTCAATGCCTAGAACTTGCCTGTGTGTGTGCAAAGCGAAATGGTTGTCTTGTTTGGTCTGAAAAGTGATATAGGCGTTTCTTTGCTTAACCCTTATATATGTGCTTGTTCCCACCTAATTGTGTATACCTTAGTCAACCACGTTAAGCCTGTAAGCCTGTTTTCCTTAGCAACCATATTACAAGTCTAACCAGAGCTTAAATAACCTATCTTGTTGAACCCTACCACCTCTTAGAAGCACTCAAAGTGTAACGAATATGAAAAAATATAAGTGTGGGGTGGTTGGTTAAGTTGTTAAGTGGAATTAAGGGAAAAAAGGAAAAAAAAGGTGCACTAGTTGATAAACAATATTAGAGGCCACCAGAGAAAAAAAAAAAGAGAAGCCTCAAAGTGGTGGCAGCTATTAAAACAAAAGTGTGATTAAAGAAAAAATAAAGGGTTAACACAATAATTTAATGGTGGAAAGAAGGTGTGATAAAGTTAAGAGCTTAAAAGTACACAATGTAGTGGAGTGCTTAGGGAGGTGTAGTCACTATACCTAGATGTATCATACCCGTCCCACAGCCAACATTACAAACAAATAAAGTCCTATTTGATTCTAGACTGAATAAACTCGAATAGTCGAGTATTACACTACGGGCAAGCCTATGGTGTGTTGTTTGTGGCATAAGAATTTGTTCTGAGGGTGAGTGAAATGTTGTATTCAAATTCCTCAATGCGTGGTTTGTAAATGATATAAGTCTCTTTTGTAGTGAGTAGGCACCTGATTCATGAAGGGAAGGTTAGTCTGGACCTCTGACCGAAGACGTATGTACTTATCTCCAAGAGGCTACAAAACTATTAGGAAATTTCCAGTTCTTTGATTCCTTATCGTGCGAATTGGTTGATTACGAAAACTAAATCTTTGACTTTCTATTCTCTCATTGATGGTGAGTACATGTGATAGTAGGCTATATAGATACTATTTACACTCTAAATGTACCATACTTTATTGTTATTTTAATGGCTAAATGATAACAAAATACTCTAATTGGTGTTCTTTTGCTTTGCAGGGACTAATCCAAGTTAGGAAGAGACTATGAAGTGTTTTAGAGTCAATAATGAGGATATGGGCTAAATCAAGAAGAACCCAAATGAAAATAAGCAAGAAAGAGGTAAAGGAGGACTGGACAAGAGGCCACCGCGACCGCGGTCGACCGCGGCTGGAATGCGGTGGGCCAAAAGATTGAGGCAGAATAGTTGCGTTTCACCGTGGTCGCGCCACGTTCTGCCGCGGTCGCGGTCGACCGTGTAATCACCTAGAAATTGTGGGACTAAAGTGTAAATTGGGGGAAACTTATCCTCACTTTTTATAAACTCAACAAACTCGCCCAAGCAAAGGTTAATCTTGTTTTTAGACTGAATTAGAGGTAAGAACAAGTGTGAGAAGGGCAATCACTCATTAGAGTTTTTCAATCTTCTCATTGTTATCTTTATTTGCACATTATGAATACTTTTGTAGTTTTATCTTGCTTCGCTATGAGTAGCTAAATATTTAGTCTAGGGTTTTGATGGAACCTATTGAAGGATGAAATTCGTGTTATGTTAATATAGTTTGCGCGGTTTAATATCTATTTGTTCAACTACGTTCTTGTTATAGTTAATTGATATGATCCTCAATTAACTGTGCCTATTTAGTATCTATTACTCAGTAGAGAGTTCATACTTAGGTAATTGTTGAACAATACCACTCTCAAAGTATATGAGGGATCAATAACCGAGGGTTTAAAGGCGGGATTAGGGATAATGAAACCTTGGGTGCGATCTAAAGTGAGTTGTAATAAAAGCCATCTAGCGTAACTCGAGAGAGTGCGTCTAGTAAATTGTCGTGATTAGCGAGAGAGATTTACGGTAAAAACAGTGCTCATGATTGATAGAGATGATTAGGAAAATCTATGTGAAACATAACAGGAAGGAATTTCATCAATAGGGGAAGTCATAACCTTAGATCCTTCTCTTATTTGTTTACAACTCAATCATAGTTAGCCGTTAGTTTACCTGTTCTTATTTAGTTATAATTAGTTAAACCATCACCAATTGATTTTTAAATATTTGAAAAGTTGATTACAAAAAAATTGTTGGAGTGAGTAATTGATAGGTTAATTCTATGAGGATTCGACTCTAGGCTAAATACTCGGATTATATTTGCAGCGACCGCTTTGTCCTTTTTATAAGGCATAGTTAGGCGTGATCAACATGCACTACATGATCCGTTGATCATACACATGCTCCCCCTGCTAGAGCTGTGAGAAGCCGGGTCAGGGTCAAGGACGGGCACATGGTGTAGTCAGAGAACTTGCTCGAGCAACTATAGAGGAGCTGCTAATAGCTCTATTTGGGGGATAAACACTCGAGGTGCCTATTGCCGCCCCTGAACTTCAGCAGACCCTCACACAGTTCTTGAGCATGTTCAGTACCATAGCTCAGGAAGGGTTGATCCCACTTGCACCAGCCACATCTCAAGCTGAGGGAGAAATATAGACTCACGCGGCCTGCAACCCAGAGCAGCGGGTCCAAGTTGATTAGGTCCCATAGGTTATACCGTTACAACATGGTTCTCCAGTTTAGCCCGTGGTTAGTGAAGCAGCATTTGAGGAGGAGTAGATTAGGCTCGAGAGGTTCAAAATGTACCACCCTCCAACTTTAATTAACTTGGATTCAGAGGATGCACATGGTTTTCTTGAGGAGTGTCACCACATTCTCCGCATTGTGGGCATCGTTGAGATGCGTGGTGTTGCTTTTACCATGTTCCAACTAAAGGGAGCAGCATGTAAGTAGTAGTGGGTGTATGAGGTTATTAGCCTAGCCGAGGCAACTTCACTTTCATGGGATCGGTTGTTAGAGTTTTTCTTGAGAGAGTTTGTTCTTCAGACCCTTTGGGATTCTTGGCACGTGAAGTTTGAGCGGCTGTGCCAGGGTACTATATCAGTGTCAAAGTATGTTGTCCGATTTAGTTATTTGTGCAGGCATGCACCAGCCTTGGTTGCCACAGTCAGGAATCGAGTCCATCAATTCGTTGAGGGGCTCAACCAAAGTATTAGATACTACATGGACAGGGAGTTAGAGTTAGACACTTTATATTAGTAGGTGGTTGAGATTGCATGGATATTATAGGGTATGCGAGAATGTGATAGAGATGATAAGGATGCCAGCAGATCTCGTGGCACGAGGAGATTTAGTGGTGGTCAAACTGCAGCTTCAGCCCATCATGGTAGGGGTTATGTCAGCCATCCAGTTCACTTAACACTTCCAGCTTCTAGTAGGGCTCTGGTTGTTCCGAGATCTCAGGTTGCACACTTTTATGAGCCACATTCTAGTGCACCTCTTACATGGGGTGGTTCATCAGTCACTCCAACTAACCAGGCTCAAGCTAGTCCTAGCTGCCACACCCACTGAGGGCTTGTTTTAAGTGTGGTGATACCCGCCACAAGGTTAGAGACTTCCCCAAACTCAGTAGGGGTGCACCTTTCCAAACTACCCAGTCTCCACGGATCTAGTCAGGTATGCAAACTTCTCAGGCCATCGTTGCTAGCTTAGTTTCTGCTCCACTCGCACAGCCACCTAGGGGTAGAGGGGTATGCACATAGAGGTTTCCCTAGAGGGTGAGGTCATTCCTGATTCTATGCTCTTTCGAGTAGGACAGAGGCAGTTTCTTTAGACTCAGTCATTACAAGTATGGTTTCGGTTTGCCACAAAGATGCATCATTCTTATTTGATTCGGGATCCACTTATTCATTATTGCCATCTTACTTTGCTTTGTATTTGGATGTATCTCGTGATTCCTTGAGTTCTCGTATTTATATGTCCACGCATGTAGGAGATTCGATTATTGTGGACCGTGTGTATTGGTCATGTTTAGTTGTTATTGGTGGTTTTGAGACCATAGTTGATCCGTTGTTACTTATTCTGGTAGACTGTATTATCTTGGGCATGGACTAGTTGTCACCCTATCATGCTATTCTTTAGTTTTACGCCAAGACTATGACATTGTCTATGCCAGGTTAACCACAGTTAGAGTGGATGGTGCATTAGATAATGTTCCTAGCAGAGTTATCTCATTTGTAAAGGCTCAGTAGATTGTTGAGAAGGGGTGTAATGCTTATCTAGACTTTTTACGAGAGATCAGTCATGATAGTCCTGCCCTTGAGTCAGTTTTGGTAGTGAGAGACTTTCTAGATGTATTTCCAGTGGATCTCTTGGTCTTGCCTCCCGACCGGGATATCGATTTCGGTATTGACTTGTTGTTGGGCACTCACCCTATTTCTATTCCACCATATCGTATGGCCCCAGCGAAGTTTAAGGAGTTAAAAGAGCAATTGCAAGAGTTGCTTGATAAGTGATTCATTTGGCCTAGTATGTTGTCGTGGGGTGCTTCGGTCTTGTTTGTGAAGAAGAAGGATGGTTTTGTGCGCATGTGTATTGATTATTGTCAGTAGAACAAGGTTACAATGAAGAACATGTATCCATTGTCGTGCATTGATGACCTATTTGATCAGCTACAGGTTGCTAGAGTGATCTCTAAGATTGATTTGCGGTCAGGTTATAATCAGCTAAAGATTCGGGATTAGGATATTCCAAAGACTGCCTTTAGGACTCAATATGGTCACTATGAGTTCTTCATGATGTCAATTGTGCTAACCAATTCCTTAACAGCATTTATGCACTTGATGAATAGTGTATTCCAGCCTTATCTTGATTCATTTATCATTGTGTTTATTGATGAACTCTTGGTATACTTCCACAGTCAGGAAGATTGTGAGCAGCATATGAGGATCATGCTCCAGACCTTGAGAGAGAAAAAGTTATATGCAAAGTTCTCAAAATTTGAATTTTGTCTTGATTCGGTATGGGTTTTGGGTCATATGGTGTCCAACACCTGAAACTCCATTGTGAACTCGACTGGCCCTATCGTCAGCTCTAGCACTATGTCCCCAACTGAATCTTTACCGTTGCCGTCAAATCCCCGCACACAAATATTGTTCTTATGGATCCTCTCATCTTCTATTTTCAACTTGCTTAGAGTGGAGAGAGGACATATATTTGCGCTTGATCCGTTGTCAACTAATACCCGGGTCACCACAGAGTTCTCACATTTTAATGTGAGGTAAAGAACTTTGTTGTGCTCAGTACCTTCTACAGGAAATTCCTCATCGGAAAATGTGACTTTGTTTACTTCGAAGATTTTGTTGGCTATTTTTTCCAAGTGGTTCACGGAGATCTTATCAGGAACGTGTGCCTCATTCAAGATCTTCATTAAAGCTTGACGGTGCTCGTCCGAATGGATCAATAATGATAATATTGAAATTTGAGTGGGCGTCTTTCTTAATTGTTCCACGATAGAGTAGTCATGCAACTTCATTTTCCTCAAGAATTCTTCTGCTTCTTCTTCAGTTACTGCTTTCTTTATTAGTACTAGATTATTTTGAGCTCTTCTTAACTCCTCCGGAGTAAAACACTTTCCCGAGCGAGTCAAACCCTGTACTTCACAGATTTCTTCCTTGACTTCCTTCCCTTTGTACATCACCGTTACCCGTTCGTAATTCCATGGAATAGCCTTGCTATTGATTATTGGTAACTGGGTTTCTGGCTTGATAATAACCTGATCTGTGTGGGATCCTTCCACGATTATGATTGGTTTGCTGGCCGCTCCCGGTACAATCACCTTTACCCCTTCCTGTTTCGTTGTAACTCTACTTAAAGACCCCTTCTCTACTGCCACAGATGGATCAACACTCTTTTTGCTCTGCTTGAGCACCAACTTCTCATCTGCTGATTGTTCATCTATATTGACTCCACTAGACCGAATCATCATGACGGTCTGTGATGGCTTCTTGGGTTCCCCCTCCGCATGCACTATTTCGATCATATTTGCCTCCTGATGGGCTGGCATCAGATTCCTGTTGATATTGGGTGCTTCGGGAGCTTGAACTTCAATTCTATTGGTATCAATCAGCTCCTGTATCGCACTTTTCAAGTGCCAGCACTTTTCTGTATCATGACCCGGAGTACCAGAACAATACTAACAGCTGACAGTATAGTCAAGATTCTTTGGAGGAGGATTTGGCAGTTTGGACTGTATCGGCCTTAGCATATCTAGCTGTTTTAGCCTGTGGAACAGACTGGTGTATGATTCTCCCAACGGAGTAAACGTTTTCTTTTTCTGCAACCTTTCACCCTTGAGTGCTTGACTAGGCCTGAAACTTGGTCCGGGAGTGTTTTGGTAGGCTCGTGGATGTGGATAAGTATTTGGTAGGACAGGAGCACGCCATTGAGTGTGGGCAGGAGGTTGGTTGTATGCTTGTGCATGGTGGACGGAAAAATGAGGTTCTGGTGGGGGATAGTAGTGTTGGGGTGGATTGTGGTGATAAGTTTGTTGGTGGGGTCGAGGTTGATTGTAGTGGTAAGGTGAACCTCTGGATCCAGACCAAGTTCCTGAATCAACCATTGCTGCTTCCTCTCTCTTCTTCTTCCCAATCCCTCCTATGCTTCCCTTAATAGCCTGAGTAGTTGCTTTGATAGCCGAATAGCTCATGATTTTATTCGACTTGAGGACTTCTTCTACCATGCCCCCCATCTTTACTACTTCGTTGAATGACTTTTCCACAGCTGAGACCAAATGGCCATAATAAGTAGGTTCCAAAGCCTGTAGGAAGTAATCTACCATCTCACTTTCCTTCATTGGGGGATCTACTCTTGCTGCTTGCTCCCTCCATCTGAAACCATATTTTCTAAAGCTTTCACTGTGTTTCTTCTCAAGTTTAGTCAAGTACAGTAGATCTGGAATGATCTCAAGATTGTATTGGAAGTGACAAGCAAATGCTTGCGCCAGATCATCCCATGTGTACCATCTCCCATGGTCTTGGCGGGTATACCATTCCAATGTTGATCCACTCAAACTCTGACTGAAGTAAGCCATTAACAATTCGTCTTTTCCTCTAGCTCCCCTCATCTTGCTGCAAAAACCCCTCAAGTGGGCTACTGGATCGCCGTGACCGTTGTATAGATCGAACTTGGGGATCTTGAAACCTGCCGGTAATTGCACATTCGAGAACAGACATAGGTCCTTGTAGGCCACGCTGACTTGACCTCCCAACCCCCGCATGTCTCTGAATGATTATTCTAAGCTTTTAACTTTCCTAAACATCTCCTCATGTTCGATATTTTTGACTGGTTTATCATCTTCTATCGGGAGGTCAAGGCGAGGAGTATATGAATAGGTTTCTGGAGCTTTGAAAGTGGGCTCCGAAGGGTAGTATTGGTTGTCCTAAGCCTGGAACATAGGCTCGCTAGGAGATTTGTGGAGTGTAGCTGGTGGAGGTTCTATGAAGACAGGAGTTACTGGCAGAGGAAGGTATGGAATTGGTTTAGGAGGTGGAGATTATGGTGTATGAGAAGTGGTGTCCCAGTAGTGCTGGTAAATGGGAAAGCTCGGGGATAGATCGGTGGCAGGATGATCTTGAGTTTGAGCCGGTGGTGGGGTGGAAACAGGGTTAGCAGGGTAAGCTGGGGTTGATTGTTCTTTAGACCAGGCCTGATACATCTCAGCCATCTATTGTTTAAGTTTGAGAATCTCCTCTTTCATTTTACTGACGTCCAACTCCTCTACCTCAACACTTGTGTCGACATCCGGGATAAACATGATTTCTGGTATTGGTCCTTTTGATCTGGTTTGGTAATGATAATGTTCCAGTATACTCTAGATAAACTAACTGCTTGAATTCTCTGGAAAACAACAAACTTGTTAGTTTTTTAAGTTTAACACATATGCAATTACAAGTTGGGATGCTGCACCTAGGCAATTAACCATTTTCTATCATGTATTTGCTCGGTTGCTTGTGTCATCCCAGCTTTTCCTGACCTTTCTCTTTTATTTTCACTCACACCTATCTTTTATTTCCCTCCCCTTTTATTCTTTTCTTTTGGTTGTGGTCGAATCTTATGAATATTGCCTACGTATCATGACCCTGCATGAATCAGACCGAGCGTAGTTCTGATGGAAACAATTATTAATACTCTTATTTATTTTAACAAACGAAACAATACAAAGACAGAAATGAAATTACATTTGGACAACACTTTAAGAAAATGGTTTAAAAGACTCAACATGGACTTAAACTAAAACATGACTATTATATGAAAAGTTCCAACATCTATGACTACGCTTCACTCCACAATCTTTCGCTTTTAATCACTGGAACATCTGCTCACGGTGGGGCTTGACCCGGCTGACCTCCTAGTGTACGGTACATCCTCTCTAGCTTCATTGCAAGATGACGGGCAAAAGTAGGTGCATGCTCTAGAAACCTTTCATAATCCATCCCTTGGCAATTCACGTAACTTTGAGAAGTATAAACGGCCAAATCATGGATTTGTGCTACGAAATCTTGGAGATTTTGGTCTTGGTTTTGCAATCACTGTTGGCGAGTGGTGGCTATATCTCTTACGTGGTCTTCGCGATCTAAAGCTGACTCCAATTGAGCTTGAAGTCTGGCTTGATCGAGTCTTGCCTGTGCTCTCTCCCTATCAATATCTGCGTGCTGATGTTCTCTATTGTACCTTCTCATTTCTTCTAACTGTGCATGAAGTTGAGCTTCTGAATGTATCCAATGGTCCTTCTCTCTCTTGAATTGAGCCATTTCTTCTTCGAATCTCATTACTTGGCGCTCCTTACTTGATTTGGCCTCCTCATTTAACTGTATGATTTTTTCCTTAGCTTTGTCTAAGGCTTTTTCAGTCTTTGTCAAAATGGAGTCATAATCTTGCATTTTTCCCATCAGATTGGCAATGATTTTCCGATCTTTCCAACTTCTCACTGGCGCTTCAGAGGTTTTCTTCATCTGCTGAAACTGAGCGCGGAGAGTTTTATTCTCGCTAATCAGACTCTTCTTTTCACCTTCTGCTTCTTGTGCTTGTAAGTCTTTATCCAAATTGAGGTTCCTCAGGCTTTGTTCTAAGGCATAAATAGTTGTTTTGTACCCTCTTTCCTTTTCTCCCCAAGCCAACCGTTCTTGGATTATGTCATCAAAGGCTTTAACATGCGGTCTTTTTATGGGCCTTCTAGGATCAGGTCCTGGTGCATCATCCACGCAGGATCTTTTATAAAACCACCTAGCGTAACCCGGATTTATCTCGCCTTTTGCAGGATCTAGAATTTGGGTATCATCTTTCAAGTATCGACAACCATTCCACATCTGCTGGATTAAAGCCTCAGGGAATGTGGCTTTGGGGTGTAGTTCAATCACTTGTGTACTAAAATCTTCATCATCAGGCACCACTTGGTATCTCCCCAGCTGTCTTAGAACTCTCTGTGGTGCATACGGCTGGATGCTTCTTAAACCTAACAACAGCAAATAACTCTTCAAGGTTGACATGTGTATAACCTCTCTTACCGGGAGCCATCCCAAAGTCCACTCAATTTGACTCGCCATTAAAGATCTTAAATGGGATATCCAGACTTCCACCCCTTCTGGAGATTTATAATCTTTTATTCTTTCTTCATAACTCTCGATGAAATTGTCCTTGCTTGGACCATACTGCATGAACTTGGGATGTCGGAGATGTTCAGTCAACCATATTTGCGACAAAATATTGCAACCTTCGAAGAATTTTGTCCCGGATTTACACAAAGTCAATGCCCGATAAATGTCTGAGAGAATGATCGGAGCAAGACTGTGATGTTCTTTGGTAGTGAGGACTTGTACGACTCTAGCTATGCGAATATCAATCGTCCGCTCTTTGTTTGGGAAGACCATGATTCCTAGAAAAGCTACCATAAAAGCGAAGCGTTGGTGAATCTGCCAGGTGTCCTTGTTTTGTTTGTTAGTAAGGCCCTTTTCATGAATTTCAAATCCATCCGGCTTTCTGAACCTTGAATATAGGAAGTTAAAAGAACAACACCCTTTGACAATGTTGCTTTTTCTGATTTGATTACTGATATTCAGGAGATCAAAGAATCGGTGTAGTGAGGGAGCCTTTAGGAATATAAGATTCTGGTTTCTCAAATCTCCGTCAAAACCGGAATATCCAGCTATTTCTTCTAATGTGGGAGTAAGCTCGAAATTAGAGAAGCGAAAGACATTGTAAACAGGGTCCCAAAAAGTCACTAGTGCCGTAATCAAATCATTGCGCGGTTTAACTTTCATAATATCTGTGAGAGCTCCCAAATACTTAATGACCCATTTCTGACTATCTCCTCCTAACTCATGCCATCACATCTGAAGCCGAAATAGAAACTCATCTACATCTGTGAACGGTGGGTTTTGGATGGTGCTTATTTTGTACCTGTGAGTGATTTTAATTTTAAAAAAAAAACAAAATCAAGACTTATTTGAAAAAAAAATCATGAATATTTCTAAACAAATTCATATATATAAAAAAACACTTCGATGAAGAAGGTTTAAAGGCTGTGTTTGCTAACCGGCAAATTTTTTTTAAAAAAAAAACATAAAACGACCAAAGGCGGCTATTCTTGCAAAAGCATCCTTCCGGCGCCCTTTTGGGGACATTCGGCATATTTTGGACAAGAATGACATCGCCTTACTTATGACAACACAATGACATTTATGTACCCACATTTTTAATTATTTATTATTTATTTATTTATTTATTTATTTATTTTTTTAATAATAGTTGGGCCCGATGTGGGTTGCCTACGTATCTCACATCCGGTGAGAATCAAACTTACGTAGTTCGTAATAATAAAACTATTTTAAAAAGAAACACAAAATTTCCTTCTTCTTTTTTTCAAAATTTCGAAAGAATTTCAAAATATTTTGGAAATTGTTTTTTTTTCGAAAAATAGCCAATTTCTTTCTCGGTCCTCACCTTGAATTTTCTTTTCTAACTTTTCCTATAAGTTGGTCAACATGCAAATCCGAAACAAATGAATGCACAAGTAAGATGCATCAGGATGGTCTTTTCATTTCAGGGTACACCTTTCCTAGACAGACCCAACCCCTATGTTGAGTCTCCGAAGTCAAATGCACATGATGCAAACAAACGTTCCTACTAGGGATCCGACATGAAGTTGAGTTATTCTAAGTGTAAAACCTGGGGTATACTGTTCTAGACCTGGCTTACCCAAGCGGACAGCTTGAGCCGAAGTGGAGGCAACGTACCGGGAGCACGAATGTCTACCCGGCCTAGTTACTTGGCCCAACTTCGTTCTAATTGGTATGACTTCTAACAGAAAGGTGGGCAACGCGCACGTGTGCACCATAAATTCAGAAGACTCGGAAAGAAGAAGAGTTTCGTAACAGTTTATATATACAATTCAGATAATATCAAAGCGGTAAAAAGCAACATTTAGTACATTAAGCCCACACATGTGAATAAACCAGATAATAAATAAAGCCAAATATAACAATTATTCTAAGCTCAAATTCTTGAACCCTAAACCAGAGATTCTGGGTTCGCTCCCCAGCAGAGTCACCAGAGCTGTCACACCTCCTTTTTACCTTACACCCGGGAAGGAGTGTATGAGGGAGTTTTTCCAATTAAAGGACAATCAAAATGGGATTAGTTTATTTAAAGATTCAGAGTCACCACTTGGGATAATTTATGGTGTCCCAAGTCACCGGTTCGAATCCCAAATTGAGGAAAAGATTGACTTTGTATTGCAGCCTGCGAACCAAAAATCCGAGTAAGGAATTCTGTTAACCCGGGAGAAGGTTTTAGGCACTCCTGAATTCCGTGGTTCTAGCACGGTCGCTTAACAATTTATACTTGGCTTAAATTATTTAATTATGTGTTTAGAAACTACATGAAATTTACCTTTACCGTTTTTAATTATGTCATTTACTCGTACTTAAAGAATTATCGAGTTACACATACGTATACTCGCGTGGTTTGGTGTGTCAAGAGTCATGTCACGCGTACGTGTACACAATTCACAATACTTAGTTTATTTAAGAAAAAAAACTTAGTCAAAGTCGCGCGGACGCGTACCTTAATTTATTTTTGAAAAATCGTAATTATGTCACGCGAACATGTGCACAATCACGATGACTGATTTATTAAGATCATATCTAAAAGCATACTATCGATTTGGTTTTGATGTAAATATGTGAAATCAAGATTTTCATGGATCAACAGTGAGCCTTCCTCATTCTCGCATTTTTAGGATTAAAATTTCAAAAAAATTAAATACTTGCATTCTTAAGAACTATGTTAACAGAAAACAAAATATTACCACACAAAGCAACAAATTTTGCTAACATAGAAAACTGAACAAAACATAAAAAAAATGAAACTTTATAGTCTTTTGATATTAAACAAAACTTCAAACAAGCTACCTAATGCACTTTAAGGATTATATAACTTAAGCACATAATTTTTCTCTAGCACATAATCTTTCTTCTCCCTTTTTTTTAAAAAAAATAAAATATTCCTACCAAATTACCACTTAGAAATTTTCAACTTTCATGGCTAGGCAGTTAAAAATTATAAACGTTTATTCAGAAGAGAGAAAAAAAACTTTTCTTTGTGTAAAAGAAACTTACTATAATCTTATAAAGAAAATTTATTATAATTTATGGCCTATTCACAAGAATGATTAGAAAAAAATATTTAACCGGTTTATGACTTAAGGGTACTATATAATTATTTCGTCCGCGATTAACGATGCTCTATTATTATGAAAGTTTAGCCGAAGTTACGCGAATGTATACTCTGATTTATTTTTAAAGAAATCGTAACTGTGTCACGCGGACGTGTCCACAACCACGATAATATATTAAACGTGCCTAAAGCAAACTGCGAACATTTGTCATTTTTATATCTAAATTAATACGTGGGCTATGGAAATTTGTTAAATGACATCCCTCGATTTCTAAGGATTAAAATATTAATTAAGCGAGGGCCACACATTTTAAGATTTTATTTAGCACGGCACGCCTCAATTCCAGTTTTAAAAGGAAATTCAAATTGAACTTTGGAGGGCCATAAGCTATTTGTGTTATCTAATATGGCTCACCTCCACTAATTAAAAGCCTAATAATTGATTAAGAAAAGCTTCTAAGAATTCTAGTTGATTTCAAGCTAAAGCTCAAGCTAAACTAGTGATCATTAAAATTGACAAGAAATGAAAAAAATCAGTATTTAGTTGTGAAAGGAACCCAGATGGGCTGTAGGCCCAATAGCCAATTGCCGCACTCAAGCACGAGCCTGGAGCTCAGCTGGGCTTATTCATGAGGCCCATGTTGTGAATTTGCCATCCCAAGGGCAGTTTGACACAACGGACTAATATTTGCAACCCCAAATCAAAATCCCCACGCCTATAATTAAAGCAAATTATATTCTTGGGGCATCTTCAAATAGGAATCGATATTAATCAACCAAAATTATATGAGAATAGGAGGTGAAGCTAGCATTTAATTCTGATTTTATCACCAGCTTGGTTTTCAATTTTATAGGACATGTAGTTTAGTCAGACCCCGATGTGAAAAATCCAGCAGCAATGAACAACTTATTAGGCTCACTGGACAAGCCCAAGTAACCATGGCATACTACCCTCTTTACCAAAAACCTTTAAGCCCAGACTTAAGAGCCCAGATCTGACCAAGGTCAGAACTAAGGGTCAAGACTCCATTTCGAGTCCTTACAGCAGCAAAAATACTTATTGCATTCAACACTATCATGATAAGCTTCCTCACTTCACAGAATTGGACTATACAAAAATAAAATCATGCTCAACTTCACTACATTGATTTTTGTAATTAACGAAATATTTATGTAATCTAAACTTACAAACACAACCTGAAACCTAAAATCGATTTACTCTTTCCAACAATGATAAAGCCCATGTAATTAAAACAAATGGAAATCAACAAATACTGAATAACAGTCCGATTACAGTTTTAACGTAGGTCTCAATGTTCACATCATGACCTTTCTTTAAACATGCTAAGACAAGGAAATTGAACCCACAGGTTGTATGAAAAAGAAGATAAGAAAGGAAACATCTGATAAAAAAAACAGAAATCTTTTTCTTCAAAACATCAGATGAGCCAGTCTTACATGTTTATGATCAAGAGTGTGTACGTGGTAACAAACAGCAACACAAAAGGAGAAAAACTGAGTTGAGATCAGAACATAAACAGTTGAAATCGACAGCAGCACCAAAACAGTCCCAGTTTTAACCCAAGAAATCAGCTATTAACCCCAGATAATTCAATGAAATAGTATATGGAATATGGTTTCTGTCAATTCGAGATTGAAAACCAAAAAATAGAAATCAATGAAACAGTAATTTCCAGTTTTTTTTTGCAGTATTTTCAGAGTTATTTTTCTTTGTATTCTTAACTACCAGCCTTTCTCTTCCGTATCTTTTTTCCTATCTCCCTCCCTCTCAGAATGTTCCCCTCCCCCCAAAAATATTTTGCTTCTCCTATTTCTTAAGCTCTCTCAAATAGGCAACTGGAAATGCCCCTTGGATTCATAAAATGACCTTTCAACATTTTAGAATGATTCCACTTACTCAATTAATGCACTTCTAACCCTACCACTATTAGAATCTTCTTAAGTTAGGTGAATATCCCTTTTTATTAAACAATTCTCAAGTTGTACTCTGAAATCCTACTTATTTGATCAGAACTATTGAAAATTCTGATTATTTGCAAACTTGCACAAACAATTCTATAAAACAAAATCATCAAGCAGCCAAAACCAAACAACATCAATTTCTGATTATATAAGGGTTTAACATTGAAAAGAAATCATAAAATACCCCATACAAGAGTGATCAGAATTGAAACAAGCAAAAAATAACCAACGAATGAACTCATTTGTGATTCGACCTTTAAAACAATCAACACCAAATTAACTAGACCTGGTACTAGACCAATTCAAACAAATTTAATAAAAAGATTTAATTAAACTGACTGAGTTAGTGGACCAACAACCAGAGAAGTAAAACAAATTAAAAAAAAACAATAATCAAGAAAACTTACCGGCTTAACTGGACAACTTGGTATCAAATTTTCTTCTTTTTGATTTCATCGCCAAATGATGTTAGTCACTTGTTCTTTGTTAAAACAAGTGATTAATATCATTTCGTGATGAAACCGGCTCTAAAATTATCAACAATTCTCGAGTTAGGTTTGACTTTAGAACTCGGACTTGGATTTAAGATTCGAGCAGATCGAGCCCCATTCGAAGGGTACAAGGTGGGGGTTTGGAAAGAGGGTAGTGAGATGGTTCTGGGGTATCAATTTGGGGCTGGTTGGGTAGGCTAGGGTTCGGGGTCAGATCTTCAATCTAAGATTCGAAGAGTTATGGGGTGATTCGAGGAAAAAGGAGTGAGGATTTGGTATTAGGGGAGTGAGGGGGTTCTATGGTGTTAATTTGGGGTTGTTTGGGCTACCGGAACCGCCGTGAGGCGATTTCCGGTGGGCGGAAGATGGCGGTGTGAGGCGGTGGGAGTATATCGGGTATCTGAAGAGAGGGGGGAAATGAGATGGGGAGGGTCGGGTTTGGGGTAGGGGTAAGGATTTTGGGTAATTAAATGAAGGATTGATCGCGAGCCGTTGGATTGAATGGAATCAACGGCTCCAATCAAAAGGGTTCGAAACGACGTCGTTTAGGTTAGGGTGGGGCTAACCGGGTATGGGAGACGGGTCTGGGCTGGTTTGGGGTGGGTTTTTATTTTGGGCCTGACTAAATTGGCCCAACCAAATTTTCCTCTTCTTATTTTCTTTTCCTTTTCAATTTTCTTTTTTTTTCTTTCAACAATTAAAACTAAAATCTTAATTAAATTATAAAACACCAAATTAACTTAAACAAAATACTAATTAACTCTAACTAATAATTATCACAAATAATTAAATGCCAATTTAAAAGAAAATCACACAATTTGACTAAAATTACAAAAATATGTTGTTTTTGAATTTTTATTTTTGTAAAACACCTAATTATTAATTAATTCCAAAAAAATGTAAAAAAAATCAAATCTTAAATGCAAATGCTATATTTTTTGTATTTTTAATGCATTAATAAAATTAAACATGCACACAAACATATGCAAACAATCAGAAAAATCACGCAATAATTCGTAAAAATAACAAATAATCAAAGCCAAAACCTAATTTTGGGAATTATTTTGGAGTAATTCGTATGTGGCAAAAATCACGTGCTCACATTATCTACTTCCCCTGGGGACGAGGACACTTCACTTCCTCCGAGTTCTGGAGATGCCATAATTTAGCTTTTTCTTTCTTTTCCAACTTTTGTACCGGTGGCGTTTTGTCAAGTTTATTGTAAATTAAAACTTTTTTTGCTCAAGTATTGCATGAATCTTTCTGCGTTCTTTTGTTTGAACATTTATGCAAGTTTTAACCTTTGCATTCTTTTTTGCTTAAGTGTTTTGCGCAAGTTTTAATGTTTGCGTCTGATTATGTAAGGCCTTGGGTGGATTTTTTTCCCCAAAAGCATTTTGATTCAATTCGTCCAAAATCAACTCTTTAACATGTGGCTTTTAATAAGTAGTTGCGCAAGTTTGCTTTTTGCACCTTTTTGTGCAAGGCTTCCCGGTGTATTTGTCCCCGAAGCCATTCGGATTTCGGGTATAAGTTCTTCTGAAATCAACCCTTTAATGTTGGTGTTTTTATAAGAGAGGTCTCTTTGATGTTTACGGTTAGAGCCATCAAAATGGGCTTGGCCCATGAGGCCAGCCCAACCCAGCCCGCTACTTGGGTAGGGCAGGATTGGAAATATTTTAGCCCATTTAGAATTGAGTCTTATAAGCCCGGCCCAAGTCAGCCCTCTGGCCCTTTAGGCTTGACCAAGGTTGGGCCTGGGCCGGCCCTTGGGCCAAAAATTAATTAAATACAAATTTAAATATTTTTAAAAAGTAAAAACTAAAAATATATTAACTAAAATCTTCATTTTTCAACCTTAGATTGCTCATTTACTCTTTCATATCAACTATAATTTATATTTTTGACATGCATATAGTATGACAAGATTAGTTTTTTTTTCCTTAATTAACAACGAGATAGGAAAATTTTAAGTGGACAATAATAATTTTTTCTTACTTTAAGCGGCCAATAATCAGTTTGGTTACTTCAATATGTTATTTATTGTTAAATTGCTCTTCAGTATAGAAAAAGGTCAAGTTTTAATACCCAAAGTAAATTGACAACACTAGCAAATTTCATGAATTTTAAAAATTTATGGACTATAATGATGAAATCAACAAATAATGTTAAACCTAAATTAAAACCTTAACATATAAACTTATTGAAGCAATTTCCGAACCTAAGGAAAGTGAAAGAAAAATACTAAAAAATATTTATGTAACATTAAAAAAAAGAGCTAGAGATATAAAGAATTTGTATTTCAATTACGAGATTCCTTGTCAAATATCAAGATTCTTGTACACTCTAGATAAACAGAAGTCGTTCATATGATTAAGAGATTATGTCACACAATAATACCTAGAGATTTGAAAAAATACTTTTTTCTAAAAAAATTGAAGGGTCGGCCCGCCCTAGCCCGCGACCCACTTAGGACTGGGCTAGGCTAGCCATTTTAAGGCCCATATAGATGGAGGGCTGGCCTGCCCTAGCTCCCCAAATTTAAAAGCCCACGAGGCTTGGGCTGGGCTAGCCCGTTTTGACAGCTCTATTTACGGTGCTCTTGAATACGAAGTCTCATGTTCATTACGACACTAGCATTTGAAGTACTTGTTCAACTTTCAAATTGACAAAGTCAATTCATCGTTCAGACAAGAAACAAGAGAGAAATAAAAGGACTTCACATTATTCCTTCCATTTTAGAAAACTACATAAGCATTCGTTAAGCTAAAAATAAATTATCATTTCTTGTGGCTAACATGTACAACTTATTTTTACGGGGCTGGTCGCATAGTCCTCGGTCCCGATGATACAACTATGTTTTCGATTTTTGCTTCCCTATCGACGTGGCATTCATTGTTGCCGTATCCTCATATCATTCCCCCAATGTTCGAATGCAAAGAATGTGAATTGGAACACTATAAGTTTTGCATCTTTGAGGACCCCAGTGATGAATTGTGTTGCTCCCAAACGCACACGCAAGTATACGTAGTTGACAAGCAATATAGGATTGTAAGTCCAGATATCATACTCACAGGAACTTGTGATTAACTATCAACTAAATTAAACCAAACAATTAATCTAATCAAGCAAATCCTAACGTATGAATATTTAACTAAATTAATCTAAAGTAACAAATTAAGAAATTAAAGAAAACAACGACAAACTTAAACCCGAATTCAATGTGAGCGAGTATTCTAGAGCTATGGGTTAGCTAACAATCCCGTTGAGTTTTTCACTTAAATCGCCTAATTAATTTATTTGGTTTATTGGTTGATAGGGTTAAAATTGCTTGTAGCCTTCTCCCAAAGTACAACTCGCATATTCAAACTAAACTAACACCTATATTCCTATGGAATTGGAATTAACAAGAACGCATTAATAATTCATGTATAATAGCCAAGCAAGGCGATTAGGTATATTCCTGTCCAAACCACAAATTCGCCCCCCTTTAGAGTTAAGATCTTGCTCTACTCAATCTTATATGCAATATAAATTCCCTCTCCCGAGTTCAATCCTAGATTTGTAGATAGTATTCAATTAGTGATTAAGCAATCAAATAATTAAGCACAAGATTGAATAAATAAACCAATATGAAAAAATAATAAGAACAATTCAAGCTTCAAACTACAACGTTCATATAGCACCCAAAATTCTAGAACTAATAGACTATAAGATTAAAGGTAGAGAAGAGAAGAAAAACTAGTTAGAAGACTTCTCCAAGCGTGGTTTGTGTTCCTCCACGTCTAAGATGTGTCCATAGGTCTAAGATATGTTCAAAGTCCTCAAAATAGCATTTTTATATGTATTGATACCAAGTAGGGTTGGGACTAGACGAAAACACCTTCTCCTGTGTGAAATAGGACAATCACTCTATAATGTTTGAACAGGCGCGTCGTACTCTGCGGCGCGCTAGTGGAGATTCTCAGCAGCCTTGCATTTTTCTTGTCAGACTAGTTTTTACACTGCTGCGCCGTGCCTTGCGTCGCCCCATGTGGCGTAGCAGTGAGAATTTGCGAAAATGCAAAACATGAAAGTTGTAGCCCTTTCAAATAACTTCCCAACAATATATTGTGGAGCCCAAACGGAGTTTTGAACAAAAGGTTATATGCATACTAGACAATGCTCCGTATGCCCACTCGATTCTTCGTTTCGTTCATAACTATCATCCGTTGATCCCCGAACGCAATCCCGGCTTAATTCCTTGGGCTTTTACTCAGACTTCAAAGCTCCAAATCACTTGAATTCATTGCATAACGCCTACATAGATCGGAATCACTCTTACAAGGCATAAAATACATAACTTAGTGCAAAACACTAGTGATTAATGCTCAAACTCAATTAAAGTACAGTAAATTGGAGTGTAATAAGCGACTAAAATACACAATTATAGCCTATTATCAACACCCCACACTTAAACTATTTCTCGTCCTCGAGCAATCAAACTACACTCTATATAGACACAACCTTTTTAAACATTTCTCCTAACTTATCACACCAAGAATATTTAAAATAGACTAAGCACAAGAGTGCAATATCTTCACCTCAAGATTTGACTCACGAGTACCACGCATTATTCGCAACTCACCCACTTACTCTATCATAGAGGTCACTAACATTAGCTTTCCTTCATGAATCAAGTTCCCTCACACAACAAAAGAGAGTAGTTCCACACACAACACAAATTAAGAACAATTAGGAACTCAAGATAGAAAAAATTCACTCACTCTCAGAAAAATATTCATATGCCACAAAAGATGCACCATAGGCTTGCCCGTAGTGTACTACTCTACTAATCGAGCTCATTTAGTCTAGGATCAAGTAGGACTTTATGTGGTTGTAATGTAGGATGCGTGTCGGGCAGGATACATTTAGATATAAGAGTGACTACACCTCCCTAAGCACTTTAATACATATACTTTAACATTTAAAACTCCACACTTATGTCAAACCATAACTCAACCTTCACATTAATATATATTAACTCCCCACTTCTTTAAGCACAATTACATCAAGAGTCACCATTTATCAAGGAATTATTTTCACAGCAATACAACTATTTTTTTTTCTTTTTTTTCTTTTCTTTTTCTTCTCAAGTGGCTCTTACTTTTTTTTAAACACTGCACCTTTCTCCTTATTTCGTTAGTTCCACTCAAAAGTCAAACCAACCACCCCACACTTTAACTTTTACAAAGTTCATAGCAATTCAAGTACTCATGAGATGTGAAAAGGTTCAAATACATGGTTAATTCAAATAAATGGGTAAGGCTTGTAATGTGGTTGCCAAAGAAACATGATTTCAGGCTCAAAGGTGTTAATTATGATACATAACAATTAGGCGGATAAAATATATCTATGGCTCAACAAAGAAATGCCTATATCACTTTCAAGACTGAACAAAACTACTATTTCGCTTTGCAAACACATGAGGCAAGTTCTAGACATCAAATGCAATGCACTGAATAATACAAAACCTTACACACACATGGCACATAACTCACTCAGGATTGGACTCATCAAAACACCCTATTCAAAGAAGTTAAGCAAAATTAAGATCACATAATTTAAGGTACGTATACAGGAGTTAAAAACTAAGCCTAAGCGTCACCACCTAAGTACTCACTATTCTCAAGGCATGACAAAGTTAAAAGATATTGCTTCCATTCAAAACATAGCACAAGTTTTCCTAGTTCTAAAAAGTAAAAACTAACTATACCCGGTTCAAACAAAACCCTTGAAAAAGAACCGCAACGCAAAGAAAAACCAAGGAGGAATTGCTACACTACCTACAAAGAAAATCTTTTTGTCCTTTCTATTTAGACTTAAATCCCTCAAGAAAACTGTCTAGGAGATCCATCGTCGAGAAAAGTCCAATTTTCTATATATATATATATATATATATATATATATATATATATTAACAAAACTCTACACTAAGAACGAGTACTACAACTAAGCTAAACTAGCACAGAAACTCACACAAACAATCTCCTCACCACACACTTAAAATTGTGCAATGTCCTTAATGCACACTATAAATAACAAGAGGGTAAAAGCGACTCTCTGATAGGCCAAAGGCCGAAGCATTAGCAGCTCACGGGATACTCAGACTTCTCCCAGGTATGATCCCTTGTGCGAGTACCTCACACTCAGTTTTAAACACATGCTCGCTTTTGCACTCGCCTATTGTCTTTAACTCCATGCTCCTACTCATACAAAACACAAAAACAACACTACAAATATAACACAATTAAAAAATAAAAAAGGAAAAAAGAAAAAAATATTTTTGACTAAAATCTTGTGGCTAACATGTACAACTTATTTTTACGGGGCTGGTCGCATAGTCCTCGGTCCCGATGATACAACTATGTTTTCGATTTTCGCTTCCCTATCGACGTGGCATTCATTGTTGCCGTATCCTCATATCATTCCTCCAATGTTCGAATGCAAAGAATGTGAATTGGAACACTATAAGTTTTGCATCTTTGAGGACCCCAATGATGAATTGTGTTGCTCCCAAATGCACACGCAAGTATACGTAGTTGACAAGCAATATAGGATTGTAAGTCCAGATATCATACTCACAGGAACTTGTGATTAACTATCAACTAAATTAAACCAAACAATTAATCTATTCAAGCAAATCCTAACGTATGAATATTTAACTAAATTAATCTAAAGTAAAAATTAAGAAATTAAAGAAAACAACGACAAACTTAAACCCGAATTCAATGTGAGCGAGTATTCTAGAGCTATGGGTTAGCTAACAATCCCGTTGAGTTTTTCACTTAAATCGCCTAATTAATTTATTTGGTTTATTGGTTTATAGGGTTAAAATTGCTTGTAGCCTTCTCCCAAAGTACAACTCGCATATTCAAACTAAACTAACACCTATATTCCTATGGAATTAGAATTAACAAGAACACATTAATAATTCATGTATAATAGCCAAGCAAGGCGATTAGGTATATTCCTGTCCAGACCACAAATTCGCCCCCCCTTTAGAGTTAAGATCTTGCTCTACTCAATCTTATATGCAATATAAATTCCCTCTCCCGAGTTCAATCCTAGATTTGTAGATAGTATTCAATTAGTGATGAAGCAATCAAATAATTAAGCACAAGATTGAATAAATAAACCAATATGAAAAAATAATAAGAACAATTCAAGCTTCAAACTACAACGTTCATATAGCACCCAAAATTCTAGAACTAATAGACTATAAGATTAAAGGTAGAGAAGAGAAGAAAAACTAGTTAGAAGCCTTCTCCAAGCGTGGTTTGTGTTCCTCCACGTCTAAGATGTGTCCATAGGTCTAAGATATGTTCAAAGTCCTCAAAATAGCATTTTCATATGTATTGATACCAAGTAGGGTTGGGACTAGACGAAAACACCTTCTCCTGTGTGAAATAGGACAATCACTCTATAAAGTTTGAACAGGCGCGTCGTACTCTTCGGCGCGCTAGTGGTGATTCTCAGCAGCCTTGCATTTTTCTTGTCAGGCTAGTTTTTACACTGCTGCGCCGTGCCTTGCGTCGCCCCATGTGGCGTAGCAGTGAGAATTTGCGAAAATGCAAAACATGAAAGTTGTAGCCCTTTCAAATAACTTCCCAACAATATATTGTGGAGCCCAAACGGAGTTTTGAACAAAAGGTTATATGCATACTAGACAATGCTCCGTATGCCCACTCGATTCTTCGTTTCGTTCATAACTATCATCCGTTGATCCCCGAACACAATCCCGGCTTAATTCCTTGGGCTTTTACTCAGACTTCAAAGCTCCAAATCACTTGAATTCATTGCATAACGCCTACATAGATCGGAATCACTCCTACGAGGCATAAAATACATAACTTAGTGCAAAACACTAGTGATTAATGCTCAAACTCAATTAAAGTACAGTAAATTGGAGTGTAATAAGCGACTAAAATACACAATTATAGCCTATTATCAACACCCCACACTTAAACTATTTCTCGTCCTCGAGCAATCAAACTACACTCTATATAGACACAACCTTTTTAAACAATTCTCCTAACTTATCACACCAAGAATATTTAAAATAGACTAAGCACAAGAGTGCAATATCTGCACCTCAAGATTTGACTCACGAGTACCACGCGTTATTCGCAACTCACCCACTTACTCTATCATAGAGGTCACTAACATTAGCTTTCCTTCATGAATCAAGTTCCCTCACACAACAAAAGAGAGTAGTTCCACACACAACACAAATTAAGAACAATTAGGAACTCAAGATAGAAAAAATTCACTCACTCTCAGAAAAATATTCATATGCCACAAAAGATGCACCATAGGCTTGCCCGTAGTGTACTACTCTACTAATCGAGCTCATTTAGTCTAGGATCAAGTAGGACTTTATGTGGTTGTAATGTAGGATGCGTGTCGGGTAGGATACATTTAGATATAAGAGTGACTACACCTCCCTAAGCACTTTAATACATATACTTTAACATTTAAAACTCCACACTTATGTCAAACCATAACTCCACCTTCACATTAATATATATTAACTCCCCACTTCTTTAAGCACAATTACATCAAGAGTCACCATTTATCAAGGAATTATTTTCACAGCAATACAACTATTTTTTTTTCTTTTTTTTCTTTTCTTTTTCTTCTCAAGTGGCTCTTACTTTTTTTTAAACACTGCACCTTTCTCCTTATTTCGTTAGTTCCACTCAAAAGTCAAACCAACCACCCCACACTTTAACTTTTACAAAGTTCATAGCAATTCAAGTACTCATGAGATGTGAAAAGGTTCAAATACATGGTTAATTCAAATAAATGGGTAAGGCTTGTAATGTGGTTGCCAAAGAAACATGATTTCAGGCTCAAAGGTGTTAATTATGATACATAACAATTAGGCGGATAAAATATATATATTGCTCAATAAAGAAATGCCTATATCACTTTCAAGACTGAACAAAACTACTATTTCGCTTTGCAAACACATGAGGCAAGTTCTAGACATCAAATGCAATGCACTGAATAATACAAAACCTTACACACACATGGCACATAACTCACTCAGGATTGGACTCATCAAAACACCCTATTCAAAGAAGTTAAGCAAAATTAAGATCACATAATTTAAGGTACTTATACAGGAGTTAAAAACTGAGCCTAAGCGTCACCACCTAAGTACTCACTATTCTCAAGGCATGACAAAGTTAAAAGATATTGCTTCAATTCAAAACATAGCACAAGTTTTCCTAGTTCTAAAAAGTAAAAACTAACTATACCCGGTTCAAACAAAACCCTTGAAAAAGAACCGCAACGCAAAGAAAAACCAAGGAGGAATTGCTACACTACCTACAAAGAAAATCTTTTTGTCCTTTCTATTTAGACTTAAATCCCTCAAGAAAAATGTCTAGGAGATCCATCGTCGAGAAAATTCCAATTTTCTATATATATATATATATATATATATATATATATATATATATATATATATATATATATATATATTAACGAAACTCTACACTAAGAACGAGTACTACAACTAAGCTAAACTAGCACAGAAACTCACACAAACAATCTCCTCACCACACACTTAAAATTGTGCAATGTCCTTAATGCACACTATAAATAACAAGAGGGTAAAAGCGACTCTCTGATAGGCCAAAGGCCGAAGCATTAGCAGCTCACGGGATACTCAGACTTCTCCCAGGTATGATCCCTTGTGCGAGTACCTCACACTCAGTTTTAAACACATGCTCGCTTTTGCACTCGCCTATTGTCTTTAACTCCATGCTCCTACTCCTACAAAACACAAAAACAACAATACAAATATAACACAATTAAAAAATAAAAAAGGAAAAAAGAAAAAAATAGAATTGGGTTGCCTCCCAACAAGTGCCTTATTTAACGTTGCGGCACGACGCCATCACTTTCATCATTTTTCCTTCCACTTTGAGGATATAAATTGCGCCCCAAATTTTACATCAATTTTTCTGTCACGTTCTTGGGGTGGTGGTATGAAAATAAAGGAACCAAACAAATAATATCACATCTTGCACTTTTTGGCTTTTAAGTGAGGGATGCCGTTTTGTCTCCTCGACATCAAAAATTTCAGAATATATGCACTTTGTTCCCCATCCATTGACTCCTCCATATGCTCGAATAAATCAATTCTCATGTCACCAACCAAACACAATGTTGAAAAATTGTTTGAATGAGGTCCAATGCGCTCCAAATCTAAAATCGCTTCACTTTTGACATCCTCACTTTAGCAAACTTCGTCAACCTTGGCATTATTAATAATTTGGTCGAATAGTTGGGATTCCTCTTTTTTCTCCATAAATTGGCCAGTATCCACAAAATTAGTTGTGGGGCATCAGACGCCTCAACCGTTTTATTCAATTGAGCCTGCAGGTCATGGATATCTGAGCTAAATTGGTCTATCTCTTGCCTGAACTCAGCTCTTTCGTCTATCAGCTGTTCTGTCACATTTGAAAGACCATCACAGAAAAACTTATGAGATTTTATCAGTTGAGCTTGTTCCTCTAGCCAAGATTGGCTCAGTATATCCACTTCTTCTAAATTATCTTCTGGTGGGAACTCGCTCTCTTCAGCCACTTCCTCCACCTCGGCCTTTATACTTATGATTGATGTACTAATTCTTTGTAAAGCCTTTTGATTTTCATCTTGTTGCTCGTCATGTCCATAATATGAGCCACGCTTTCCATATCCTCCACTTCATCACTCCTATCAAACTCATAAACATTAGTAGAAATGTTATAATAAGAACTCTGAGAAGGATAATAAGAATTAGGACAATCATCCCAATGTCCACCTTGACCACCACACATATTACAAATATTCCACCTATAAGATTAAGATTCACAATTTTGCCACAAATGTGGTCCTCCACAATATGGACAAGGATCACCATAATAAGAATAACCAATATTCGACCAATTATCATTCCAAGATTCCATATTAACAAAGATAGTAAATATTAAACTAAAATTAAAATTTAAAGACTTGAATAGACAAACAGTAATAATCTAATCTAGTAGACTAGTTAATTTCTAAGACCATGGCAACAACGCCAAAAACTTGTTGCTCCCAAACGCACACGCAAGTCGACAAGTAATATATGATTGTATGTCCGGATATCGTACCCACATTGACTTGTGATTAACTATCAACTAAATTAAACCAAACAATTAATCTATTCAAGCGAATCCTAACATATGAATATTTAACTAAAATTAATCTAAAGTAATAAATTAAGAAATTAAAGAAAGCAATGACAAACTTAAAGCCGAATTCAATATGAGTGAGTATTCTAGAGCTATGGGTTAGCTAACAATCCCATTGAGTTTTTCACTTAAATCGTCTAATTAATTTATCTGGTTTATTGGTTGACAGGGTTAATATTGCTCGTAGCCTTCTCCCAAAGTACAAATCGCCTATTCAAGCTAATCTAACGCCTATATTCCTATGGAATTAGAATTAACAAGAACGCATTAATAATTCCTGTATAATAACCAAGCAAGGCGATTAGGTATATTTCTATCCTATCCGCAAATCCGCCCCCCTTCAAAGTTAAGATCATGCTCTACTCAATCTTATATGCAATCTAGAATTCCCTCTCCTGAGTTCAATCCTAGATTCATAGATAGTATTCAATTGGTGATCAAAGAATTAAATAACTAAGCACAAGATTGAATAAATATACCAATATGATAAAATAATAAGAACAATTCAAGCTTCAAACTACAATGTTTATGTAGCACCCAAAACTCTAGAACTATTAAACTACGAGACTAAAGGAAGAGAAGAGAAGAAAAACTAGTTAGAAGCCTCCTCCAGTGTGGTTTGTGTTCCTCCACATCTAAGATGTGTCCCTAGGTATAAGATGTGTCCAAAGTCCTCAAAATAGCATTTTTATATGTATTTATACCAAGTAGGATCAGGCCCAGACGAAAACACCTTCTCCCGTGCGAAATAGGACAATCACTCTGTAAAATTTGTACAGGCGCGCTGCAACCTGTGCCGCACCTTGCGGCGCGCTAGTGGAGATTCTCAATAGCCTTGCATTTTTCTTGTCATGGCAGTTTTTACACTGCTGCGCCGCGCCTTACGGTGACCCATGTGGCACGATAGTGAGAATTTGCGAAAATGCAAAACATGAAAATTGTAGCCCATTCAAATAACTTTCCAACGATATATTGTAGAGCTCAAAGGGAGTTCTGAACGAAGACTTATGTGCATTTTACTAGACAATGCGTTGTATGCCGCTCGATTCTTTGTTTCGTTCTTAACTATCATCCGTTGATCCCCGAATACGATCCCGGCTTAATTTCTTGGGATTTTACTCAGACTTCAAAGCTCCGAATCACTTGAATTCATTCCATAACGCCTACATAGATCAGAATCACTCCTATAAGGAATAAAATACATAATTTAGTGCAAAACACTAGCAATTAAAGCTCAAACTCAATTAAAGTGCAGTAAATTAGAGTGTAATAAGCGACTAAAAATACACAATTATAGCCTATTATCAAATTGCTAGAGAATCTTTAGCTCGGTAACAAATTTCACTTCCCCTTAGGAATTTATCCTATCAAACCAAAGACTATCTAACAATCTCTTAGTTGTTTGCATTTGTGAATGGCCAGGTAACCTTTGTTAGATAGCAAACTTAACTTTCCAGTAGGAATTTTGCTATCGAGGGAAAAATTAACTAACCGTCTATATGGTTCTTTGTTTGCGTGCCTTGTTATTAGAAGGTCTTATTATTGTTGTTGAGACCCATCTTCATGGTAATATTTCTGTTGTTGCCTCATTAAAACCTTTCCAGAAAAACCTAATTGGGAGAAAAACTGGACAAAAGGAAAAAGAGTGCAACACATACTTTTAGTACAGGTGATGTTTACAACAACAACAACATATCCAGTCTTATCCCACACCATGGGGTCTGGGGAGGTAGTATGTACGCAGACCTTACCTCTACCTTGTGAGGATAGAGAGGTTGTTTTCAATAGAGGTGATATTTTTCAGAAATAATATCTCTTGAGGTGAGCCACGTTTCAAATGTTGGGCATCTTTTCTCTATCTTGATTCTCCAACTCGTATGAACCCTTCCCAGTGATAGCTAAAACCCGGTAGGGGCCTTCCCGTACTGGACCTAGCTTCCCTGCGTTGAGCTCTCGGGTGTTTTGAGTTACATTCCTTAGAACAAAGTCTCCTACTTTTAAATAATGGAGGTTGGCTCTTCGATTATAATATTGTTCAAATCTCTACGTTTGGGCCCCCATTCTTATATGCGCCAAGTCCTTGTGCTCATCGAATAGCTCCAAATTGATTAGCATTGCTTCGTTGTTTAACTCCTCATTTGCTTCAAAATATCTCAAGGTAGTCTCCCCTACTTCCAGCGGGATTAAGGTTTCTGCTCCGTACACAAGGGGAAAAGGCGTTTCTCATGTGCTTGATTTGGCAATTGTTCGATACGCCCATACCACTCCAGGCAGTTCCTCAGGCCATTTACCTTTGGATGCTTCCAATATCTTACTGAGATTTTGTATAATCACTTAGTTCATTTATTCTACTTGACCATTTCCGCTCAGATGGTACATTGAAGAGGTGATTCTTTTGATTTTCAAGTCTTTAAGAAACTTTGTGATCATTTCGATAACGGGCCATAATTTATAGGCACAAAGATCACAAAGTTTCTTCAAGACTTGAAAATCAAAATAATCACATCCTTGCCCTACCATCCGAGCGTAAATGGTCAAGTAGAATCAACGAATAAAGTTGTATACGGTCAAAATCAAGAAGTTCGATTTCGAAACCTTAAATTGGGCTATGAGTCCGAGTCCGGGCAACTCGAGGTAGAGGTCAGACCTGTCACGCCCCAAACTTGGGGAGTCGTGGCTGGCACCCAGTGCCGCACTGGCTCGAGCGAACCGCTCTGTAACTGATTTTTTCTTCTACAACTATCATGGGCCAACAAGGACACAACTCATAATGTACAACTGTAAGTAGAAAACACTGTTTCACCGAACCATTTTTCTTAAAACATGAATACATATGGGTCGTCAAGGCCTCTGACATACTGCAAAAAAAATGAACCTCTATCTACAAAGCCTCTAAGATTATTCGACATTAAATGGGACAGGGTACCGGCTGTAAGGCCCCGAAAAAAAAAATTGCTAAGCAACCTAGGATTTCGTGGTGCCATGTAGGCTTATTAAACTATTTTATGTGTTATTAATATGGTGGGCATCAATTGGATTTGGTAAATATGTGTACAAATCTTATGGTAAGTAATTTGTGATCCAAGGAAAGGCCTAAGTCTAAGGAAAATTGGAAAAGTTCATAATAGGCTAAGATTTCAAATGAGTTCGCACAAGCTACCACTTTGAACGAGCCTAAGTATACCCTAGACTAAGTATACATAATAGCCTATATAAGTATATATAAGGTTTTATGTTATGAACAACCTATCATATGAAAGCTCTTCGAGTCTAGTTTCCAACGCTTCAAACCGTTCGTCATTTGGACATTCCTACACAAAGTTATGATCAAATTACCAAAGGCTGGAAAAATGTGATTCTGCGGTGAAATCTGCGATCGCAGATTTAACTCTGCGGACCGCAAAACCATTCTGCGATCGCAAAATGAAGCAGAACAGCCCAGTTCTGGGCAACGAGTTCTGCGACGAATCTGTGGCCCGCATACCCATTCGGCGGTGGATTTTGCGATCGTATACTTGACATCGGAGGGTTAATTTTCTAATTTTTATAATCCGACCACATTTTAATATATAGAATTTAGGGCTTCATTTGGGGTCATTTTCTCCTGATTTTAGAGAGAGGTGAGAGCATTTTAGAGAGAGAAGGAGGAACCCAACATTTAAATCATCCAAATCTTGCATCAATCTTCTAGAATCAAAGAACCCAATCACAAGTTCTTCATCTAAGAGGTAAGGTTCTATACCCTAGACTTTAATTTCGAGTTTGGGGTATAAGGTGGGGTATTGAGGTATGATTCTTGGGTGTAATACTACTATGTATACATGCATGTACAAATTAGGTTTGTGAAAAGATTGTTGAACATAAACAAGTAAAGATTGGGTCGGGGAATGAAGGAAACCTAGTAAAAGAGATTTGAAATCAAGATGCTCAACTAGTATTTGATAAAATGCTCAAATGAGCTAGAATTATGAATATCTTCCTAATTTGTGTTCAATTTTGTTATGTCTCGAAGTAGATGGGCATGGCTAGAATTTCCGGAACGTTATAGTAACTTAAGAAAAATCTCTTTTAGGTATGTATGGCTAACTTTAACTCTTGTAGAATCCCCTTGTTATGACGAGCATACGGTATGTGTACCTTTTATAAAAATATGTGAATTGATTGACTTAGTTGATTTCTATACCACCAAGTTATATGTGATTGTGAGAAGTGATTTGATGTGCCTCAATGTGAGTAATGTACCATTCTTGATAATTAGAGAAGTATGAAGAATACAATTATGCGTTGAAATGCTTAGGCTGCAAGCCAAGATCGAAACAGAGAATTATTCATGCTAGCTATGTGCTCACTTACCTGTGATTGCAACTTGAATTTATGTATATGTCTATGACCACAACTTGTAAGATGAATATTGAAAATGGAAAACGAGGTGATAATGGTGGCCCTGAGTGCCCCGGGATTGATATGATATATGTGAAATAAAGATTTTGACGTGATGACTAATGAGAAAGGGATAATGCCTAGATAAGTAGACCTAGCCGATCGGGTCAAGATCGGACACCATGCCGCACACATGGTGGTAATGTGCTGATATTGAGTTCCGTTTAAGGGAAATGAAATATTGATTGAGATATATGCCTCCAATGAGGTGACCTAGCCGGTCGGGTCGTGATCAGACTCTACTTAAGATAGCGGTGGCATTGAGAACAGTGATGAATATATGAAAAAGATGCCCCAAACTGAGTTTTGGAAATTATATGAAGGATTGGCCGAGGTAATAAGGGTGGAAAAGTGATCGAAATCAATATTGAAATGAAAATATGTGAAAGTTGTGAAATCGTTGATGTGATGAAATAATGTTGAAAAGGGAAAAGAAGAGATTGTGAAACTTGTTTGGCTTTGGTTGTTCCTTTCTTGTACATTTGGTTGTTGATTCTATTACTGTTTGTTACTTGTGTATTGTTTGATTTTACTTGGGGTAAAGTTTCTACATACATACCAGTACAATTCAAATGTACTGACGTCCCTTTTGCCGGGGGCACTACATTCGTGTTATGATTGTAGGTGGTTCTAAAACAGGTACTCCAGTCCACCGGCAGTAGCACCTCCTCCACTTTCCGTCAGCTGTATTGGTGAGCCCCTTTCCTCTCAAGGCCCAGCGTGGCTCATGCCGCTTTTCTTTTCGGAGTCTTATTTTGATATTTGTGTAAGGTATAGCCGGAGCCTTGTTGCCGAAATTTTTGCATTATTCTTCAGTTATATGTAGAGGCTCCGTAGACAGGTTGTGGGTAGTGTCGGGCATGGGAATTTAAAATAGAAATATTGATGTTTGGCAATGATGTATAAAACTTCTAATACTTTTAATATGGCGAATGAAGTTGCTAATGAAAATGAAATGGAAATCGTTATTGATATGTTTATAGAATTTTATTAATGGAGTCCATCTCCAATTTATTCATGAGTTAGTTTGGGTAGAATGAGGTCTAACAGACTTGCTCGGTCGGGTTTACTCAGTTGAGCGCCGGTCTCGCTCCTCGGATTTTGGGGCGTGACACCGGCCTACCTATAAGTCTGTAGCAAAACTCTGACACGATGACACATAGACTCGGCTGCACTCCGAATGAGATGGTGTCTTACTAATTTTACGCTGAATGCCAATCTCGTCTACTATGAGGGCTCATCAACTGATTATCTATACCTGCAGGCATGAATGCAACGTCCCCAACAAAAGGACGTCAGTACGAATAATGTACTGAGTATGTAAGGCATGCAAATAAGTATATAAAGGACATGGAAGAAACGTGGAGTAACAGACTCAACCTGTAAATCTGGATAGCTCTGTAAATCATGAAATATTTATAAGGTCATGCATATATGTATAAATATCATGTAATGCTTAGGTCTATATGTACATAACATTATCAAGCCTCTGAGGGCATCCCATCATATCATCTCGGCCACTGTGGGCAAATCATCAATATATACCAGCTAATCAGGTAGTGGTGCATATATAACGCCGTAACCTTTTCCTGTATCCCATAACATATATATATATGCACACACACACATACATATATGTGCGTATATAACACCGTCTGAATCATGGGCAAATACACATGTATAAATGAATAAAATGCATGAAAATATGTAATAATCTCAATATTCCTTTCGGATAAACTTTATCAACTGTGTATTATTCTGAGACCAATGAACAAAACGTATAATAATATGACACATGAAAATTCAAGAACATATGCACCTCTAACACTTCTATGTACAGAGTATTTTCCTATCAAAGTTAAGTGAGTCAACCGAGCATCTCAAAGTGATGGAATGGTATCTCAAACATGACGGTAAACAACAGTAGGCCAATTAATCTTCGTACCAAAACCCATCACTTACAAATATCTATAATGAGCTTAACTTTTTAATGTCATAAATTTACAGCATTTTTAGTAGGATACAAAAACATGGATGATGTTGGTGGAGACCTAACATTGTTTATGTTTCTTTCTCCAGAAACATGTTATGGATAAAATTTGGCTACCGAATAGGTGTGTTACCATATTTTAGCAGAACCTCTGTATCTCCAATTCATTCAGGAAGCTACGTGAGATCTGTTTTCAAGCTTAAGCCACTCTACAGGTGACCATAGTCACAGATTGTAGCTTTAATTAGTAGAAACAAGTTCAAAACAATTTGTAGTTCTCTACCGCTGGAGAACTAATACCCTTTGTACAAGCATCTTTAACCAACAGAAGAATAACTTCTCTAAAAGATAATAATCATACTGTCCGTTCGTCAATGGGAACCAAAATTTATGGCTTCAGAAACAAAAATCACATACTCCGCCATCTGGTTGCGTCTCCCTGAATTACCTACTGAATTTTATGACCTTCAGATTCTTCAGAAACTGAGAAATAAAATTGATAAATTACTCACTATTAATACTTGTAATTCTTCAACCACAAGACGAAGATATGCAAGGTTATGTGTTGAAGTCCCTTTGGATCAACCATTAAAAACACGCATTTATATAGGAAACCACAAGCAAAATATCGTTTATGAAGGATTAAATATGCTATGCATGAAGTGTGGCCGAATGGGCCATAACCAAAGAGCATGCACTTATCAAATCCAGGAAAGCAATCCCACAGAATTATCTACAATGAACCATTCTACCACTCAAACCCTAATCCTTCGAAATTACCATTTTCATCTACTGAAGAATGGAAAATTGTTCAATTTCCAAGGAAATCAATCCTGAAAATGACACACCCCAAAGCAAACAACCTCCAATCAATGCCAGCTTCCTTTTCTCATTCTTATCAACCATCAGATAAGCACGCGAATAGCATAGACCTGTCAACCACACCTAATACATTATCTTTCAATAATCTAACTATTAATAGTACTAACCCTACTATTAATCATAATACTAATACTAAACCTTCTACATCACCTACTATCACTACTAATAAATTTGCTTCATTATTTAATAATGAATCCCCTACCGATAACTCCTCTACTAATTTTATTGAGAATAACGATTTAACCCCGTTAATTATCAATCAAGTTATCTCAGAAAAAATTACCCACTCAACTCAATTAGAACAACCACAAAACCCAACACATATCATAGGCCATGCACAAAGACACGATACCCCACACCACATGCAAGGCCTATTACAACACTCAACCATATCCAACTCAGCACCCCCACATGACCTACTCAAAAACCTACACAATCATCAAACACCTCCTGCCAATGACGGCGTACCCTCTGCAACAATCAACCCTACTGTATCTCCCATGAAAATAGCTAATGATGATCTCTCCATTCTACCATTACACAAACTCTACATTAATCTAACACACAAACTCCAAATCCTTCAATTCAGCCACCCTTATCCACCACTGATATAGCTTTCCCTATAGACCAAGCTTCAATTCTGGTACAAAGCATTTACAAACACTTATCACTTCCTGTAGAATTAAAAGATGTTTCCATACAACCTCAATAACCTACGCAGACAATACAACAATACCAACAGGCAGAATATTCATCGTCACCACCACCATCAAACTCCCTACTCCCTTCCTCCCTCACATCTAATAATGGAACCAAATACAATCATCTACACTGCTCAAACACCACATGCACCTATAAATCCAGCATCTTGGCTCGAGGCAAGCCTTCAGAATCATGCTCTCACCTTCACAATGGAGGTCAACAACCAAGAGGTGACAATTCTCATCAACAATCCGAGGGATCTTGCACAAATAGTAGCGGAGGGTATGACCCTAGGAACGAACATCTTTGGCAGGTACCATTGGTCTATGATGCAAGCCCCTTATCTTGCACATACCACCCACTACATTTCCCAACTCCAATCTGGGATCCAACTCTTCTCCACCCCTATCTTCTTCAAATGCATTTTTACCCAACTCTCACTCCTACCACACCATAGATACAACCCTACTCAGTTCCACATACACACACGCCACTATTGGAACCCGTTACACCTCAAATTCCCTCACCACCACAGTCACCACCAAACCATCACAATCAACTCGCACAAAACACGGCATTTCAAAAACTCAAAGCAGCAGTAGCCTACAATAGGGAAACACGCCCAGTTCATGCATGGCTAGATGGAATCAAGGTATTTGTCCAAAAAGAGGAATACGAAAGAAAATATACATAAGGTGCCCTCCAAATCTAATGACAACATCCTTTCGCGTAAGGCCCATAACAAATCCAGATGTGGGAAAGTATGCAATGCTTCTACTGCCAACATTACGTCTACGTCCGGGGGAGACCCGCAGCACCCTGAGGAATACAAGGAGCAGCCAACTACTCAACCCAAACAATAGCCATATGAACTTCATTATTTGGAATTGTAGAGGAGCTCAATCAACTGATTTTCGCCGTAACTTTCGATCACTCCTTGATTACAATCGCCCTTCTTTGGTTGTTTTAGTAGAAACACACTGTCAAGACCATCAAGCCCTAAAGGAAGACTTTAATTTCACTGGCATGATAGAAGTGGCTGGTACGGGCCAATCAGGAGGTATTGTTATTTTATGGTTTTCTGATGTACTTACTGTCGAAGCAGTGGCACCACTACCCAAGAAATCCATTGTACACCCCTTTAATTTTAAGTGGTTATTTACTGTCATATATGCTAGCAATGGTTTAGGTAATAGACAGACCCTATGACAAAACCTTATGTTTTTGTATGATAATTATAAGGGTCCCTGGATTATAAGTAGGGACTTTAATGAAATAACTCATGCAAATGATAAATTTGGTGTCCAACAAATTAATAATTCACGCTCTAATAAATTTTTGGACTGTGTCAACTACTGCCACCTTACTGATAGCTGTTATACTTGGACAAATGGTCGTCATAATAAATATAATATTCTTGAATATATTGATCTTATTATAGCAAATTATGAATGGCTAAGTCAATATCCGGAGGCACTTGTCACACATCTCCCACGTACTCATTCCGATCACTGTCCCCTTCTCCTAGAATTACAACAATGTCCATTACCTCGGCAACTTTTTTTTAGATTTGAAACAATCTGGACTACACACCCTACTTTCCCATCTATAGTTAAACAAGCCTGGCATGATAACTTACAATTGCTACCGGCAATTGGTAATTTCACTGACATAGTCCAAGAATTGAATAAATCGACATTTGGTAATATTTTTAAATGTAAGAGAAAAATGTTAGCTCGATTAGGTGGTCTCCAATCATCTATAAACTTTCCTAGTAGCACTTTCTTGCACAATTTGGAACATTAATTACGGACAGAATTCAACCATATACTCAAGCTTGAGGAGGACTTTTGGAAACTAAAGTCCAATATTAATTGGTTAAATAATGGCGATGCAAACACCAATTTTTTCCATCTCACAACTCTAAATCGTCGAAGACATAATCGTATAACTGCGTTACAAGATCAAGGGGAAAATTGGATAACTGACCTACTATCGTTAAGAATAATATTACAAATTATTACCACACTCTTTTCACAACACAAGAAATTTCTTCTACTACAAAAAATACAATACAACCCTCTAATGTATTAACTCAGGAGGACCATTTTTTCTTAACTAAACCCTTACAAGATTATGAAATTATCAATGCAATTCACTCCTTTAAACCTTTAAAAGCTCCTGGACCAGATGGTCTATACCCTTTCTTCTATCAAAAATATTGGGACACTATAGGTAACTCCGTCAAATATTTTTGTCACAAAAATTTTCTTGACCATCAAATCAACCTTATTATTAATACTACTCTCATTTGCCTAATTCCTAAAAATAAGCATGTTTCTTCCATATTTCAATATCAACCCATCAACCTTTATAATACTATTTACAAGATTATCACAAAAATAATCGTAAACAGACTAAAATCTATTCTGGAACATATTATTCATCCAACTCAATCTAGTTTCCAGAAAAATAGAAGAGCTGCAGATAATGCCCTTATTGTCCAGGAAATCATTACAAGATTCCAAATAATGAAGGGTAACAATTTAAATATGCTTCTCAAATTGGACCTTGAAAAGGCCTTCGACAAATTAGAATGGTCGTTCATACACAATACTTTAATCACCCTAAATGTTCTCCCAACTTTTACTAAATTAATTATGTCTTGCATAACAACTACTTCTACTTCAATTCTTATTAATGAAAACCCTACGAAATATTTCACACCAACGAGACGCATAAGACAGGGAGACTCTTGATCACCTTATCTGTTTATCCTCTGCCTGGAAATACTTTCGCGTAAAATAAATACAGCAGTTGATTACCATACTTGGGTACTACTCTACCTTGAAAAAAAGGGACCTCATCTATCTCACTTATTTTTTGCTGACGATATAATTCTCACAGCAAAAATTACACCCAATACTTATCAATCAATTGTTAATACTATTACTCACTTTACACATCACTCTGGACAAACTATCAACTTTGATAAATCAAAATAAATTTCTCAAAAAATTGCACAACTGATACAAGAACATCTGTACTACAACTCTTCCATACGAATGAAGGAAAAAATTTTGGTAGCTATTTAGGGTTCCCTATCTTTATAATGAAACCATCAAAAAGGGATTACCAATTCTTATTTGACAATTTCAAAAATAAATTAGCAGGTTGGAAAACTAATTTTCTATCAAAAGCAGGAAGGACAACATTAATTCGTTCTACTTTAAACCACCTTCCTAATCACCTCATGCAATACATTAAAATTCCTAACTATATCCTATCTTACCTCACTCGCTACCAACAAAATTTTCTCTGGGGTACAACTCCACAAAAGAAAAAATTACATCTCATTAAGTGAACTACTGTAACATAAACTGTAGATCAAGGGGGCCTAGGGATACAAAACCTAGCTACAAAGAATAAAGCCTTACATGCAAGTCTTGCATGGAGACTGTTTCAAAATCCACATCAACTTTGGGCACAGGTACTCCTACATAATTATTTACACCTACCACACTTAATCAAAACACATGTCTCCTCCACTTGGCGAAATATTATGCGTGGATGATCCTACTGCCGTTTAGGATATAAATAGAATCTTACTACTGGTCAACATGTCAAATTTTGGTTTGATCCTTGGATTAAATAAAATTTTACAATTCGCACTTGCATAACTGGACCTCTCCCATGTCATGAGGAGAAAAAACTTGTCTCTGACTACTACTACAATTACAAATGGTATTTTGAGAAATTATCTTTCATACTACCAAATCAATTACAAACCACTCTTATAGATATATATATGCCTCTCTCACCCATAACCTATGATCAAATTTATTGAGCTCTTACAACAAATGGTATTTTCTCTGTACAATCTGTCTACACTTCTCTAACAAATACCACAACTTCACAATACTCCTATAAGTGATTTTGGAAACTCCCCGTTCCACCAAAAATATCCTTCTTTCTCTGGTTACTTTGATACAACAGACTTCCAACTGCTACGTACCTTTCACGATTAGGTATTCTCAATTTGCCTATATGTTCACAGTGTCATATGGCTCCTGAAACAATCATTCATATCTTTCTAGAATGCCCTAATGCAATTCAGCTATGGGTTGCCCTCAACTTCTCATTTCCAACTCAGAGTTATACCATATCACAAACTGATAATACACATTGGTTATACAACTTTATCCATACACCATTACCATCCACCCCTCACAAAATTCCATCTACAACACTTCTACCTTTTGCACTATGGCATCTTTGGATTATAAGGAACAAGAACACTTTAGATCATCAAAGAATTCCTTTAAATATTCCCTTTATACTAAATATGGCAGCTGAATATTACTTTTTAACGTATCAAAAACTATAAAATAAATTTGTAACACCTCTATATATTAAATGGCATCCACCAAATGCTACTAACTAAAACTAAATATTGATGGGTCTTGCTCATCTACCCACCAAAAATGTGGTATTGGTGGAGTTTTTCGAAACTACCAAGGCAACTAGATCATGGGATTTGCAGGCAAATCCAACCCAGGTACAAGTGTTCAGACAGACCTCCTTGCACTACTCATGGGTCTAAAACTTGCTGTGCAAAAGCATATCAATTCCATCATCTTTGAGACAAACGCACATGAAATCATCGGTATGTTTAAATCAACTACTATGCACTACACTAATATCATTAGCAATTGTAGGTTGTTACTTCTACAGCTGGATAGCCCTCCTATACAATATATCTACAGAGAACAAAATTGTGTTGCAAATAGTTTAGCCAAACATGGAGCCATGCATGCACAGGAGAGCTGCATACTTTTTGGGAGACCACCATCTTTTGTAGAGCCTTCTTACCAGCGAGATCATAACGGAACACTACAAAGGAGGCTCGTTAAAATCAACTCCAGTACCTCAACACAACCGCTCTCTGCTACAACTACTTTGTGTAATAGTAATGTTCTACCTAGTACTAATAGTAGTGTTCTATCTAGTACTAACTATCTTTCTAGTAATGACTCCCATACGGGGGTCTTTGTACTAAACTCTAGCATAGTATCTATGATGCCTCTCATCCATCTTGTAAAATGTACTCATGTACCTGTTTAATTTCCTATAATATAAGTACGTCTTTTCGACCAAAAAAAAAAATGTTCAGTAGCCCTTGTTGTCTCCAAAATATATTCAACCCCGTCCAAAATGAGTTTTAGGAGTATTTATAGGGTAGGATCAAAGTGTCCAAGTCCAAATCAACAAGGAGATAAACTTTTCTATGATTCCAGCGCCCAGCGACGACGTGTGTGGCGCCATGAGTGGTGCGCTGGGTGATGTCTAACGCCATCCTGGGCAGAGCCATAGTGCCGCCTAGCACCATGCTACGCGTTGCCAACTTGATACCTTGCGGTGTCTTACTTTCGTACCCTATTTTGTCGTTTCTAGGTACCATGTTATGGAACTTTCTCTCCACTACATATTTGCATGTTCTTACACATAAAAATAACATAATTAAACTTAAATATCGCACAACTTATCACTATTCCATCAAAATACAAGATAAATAATGTCATACATTATAGATTTATTGCCAAATATCATGATCCGAGAATATTGAGTGTGATTGTGAACTTAACTTCAAAACTTCCGTAACGCTTTAACTTTAGTTATTACTTTTTATTTTAGTTCAGGTTAAGCTTATAAAACTATTAGATCACTAAAAATATGAATATTTTTCTTCTTTCTTCTTCTTCTTCTTTGTGGGGTGGTGAGGTGGAGGAGCCGATGAAGGATGATAATGTGCTCACGAGACAGTATCTCATGGCACGTGATGTAGTGGATCTATTTGCTTTGTGCCTGATCTTACAAGTAACGTAGTAGTAAGCCATTAGTGCAGCTTGTAGGCTTTTATTGGTGAGGCATTGAAGGACCTCATAGGAAAATGCAGCTGAGACTTAACTTGCCTAAAATTTCATATTTAATTAAAACATCAGAAGAGATTTCCAGTATAACTATAACTATTCTATTTAATTCAGGAGTAATGGATAAAAATAAAAATAAAACTTTAGGGCTGTACTCTTGAATGTTCATTGAATTCTTACTCGGATTTGGTTGGCACAAAGATATGTAAAATGTTTTAACTGGCTCATGACTTGAATGCATCTCTGCTGCTGTGATGTGAATTGATTTGTAAGGAGTAGTTATTTCTCCATATTAAAAACCCCTAATCTGGATCTATAACACTTAATGCTTTTGCATGCAGTGTTCAATGCGGGTGGATTGAATTCAATTCTTCTTTCATCAAATTAGATCGTTATAATTTAATTCAGTAGTTGAATTCATTTTCTTTGAATTTCAAAGCAGATGGAATTGATAATGCCTGAGTAATGTATAAAAGTTAAAGTAGCACTTCTTAGCTTACCCTCAGTGATATTGTACAGTGTTCTCTAGGAACGTGATTTCTTCTTCACTATGTCTCATGTAGTATATCTAACGAGATTAAATAAAACTTATCATTAATTAGGATCTTACTTCCTCCATTCTAAAGAGAATGAATCCATAGATATTTGTGCATAAAGTTTAAGTTTGAATAGAAGATTTTTGAAAGTTTTGATCTAAAATAATCCATAAATATTTGGGCGGTAACAATTTATTTTATTAAGGGTTAAATGAAAAGTTTGAAGTTACATTAATTCCGAATTTAGATTGAAGCCATTCTTTTAAAAACAGACAAAAAATGTAATAAGTTATTTTTTTTTAAACGGAAGGAATACTTGATTCCAATCAATTAGTGTGGCTGATTCTCAATTTTTAATTACATAAAAAATAAAAAAGAAGTTTTTGTAAGTGAAGCCAAATGCATAACAGTTTTAACTTATGTCGGATAAAAGACATTGAAATAAATTAACTTAATATGGAGTAACTAAGTATTCAAAATCAATTCATCACAAGGCAATTTGTTGACATTTTGATTGACTTTTAACCAACTGTGTAAAACCTGAAAAATTTATTGTTTAATTTAGTTTATATCAAATTTTAAAATTTATAGAGTTAATTCCTTGAATGGTCACTCAAGTTCTGAGAATTATCACTAAAAATCACTTTTGTTTCTTTTAAGACAATAAAATCACTCACCTATCACTATTTTTCACAAAAAATACTAAACACTTCAAAAGCCCCCTTCTCTCCTAGTTGCAATGCCATATCATTAAAGCCCCCTTTTTTAAATAATCGACATATTAAACTCATCAAACCAATTTAACTAAATCAGTATAATGTACCCAATCAAATATGACTGGGTTAAAGAGCAACAAAGGAATCAAATCATACTTTCTATTAAGCCACTTTTTCGAATCATAGATTTTTTTATCTCACTTCAAATATTTTCTTTCAATTTAAATTAATATTCAAGTATTTTCTCTTTCTATTCAAATTTTAAATCTTTTTATTCTTTTTCATATGAAACAACATATTCTTTCGATATTATGGAATGACTCTAATAACAAAAAGATTCTTTCGTAAAGTTTAACTTTTAAAAAATCTAACGGAATCATATAAATTAAAAAATAAATTAAGTATAAATTTTTCCATATATCCTTAAATGCGCAATGTGTAATTTTTTGGTATTACCATCGAGATCTTTTTATTTCTCATACTGAATATATAGAATTGGCATTAGTATAATATGTATTTTAAAATATTATATTATTACTCTTATATTTATTTTTGAAATATTATATTAGTAGTCTTATATCAAATATAATATATTGCTAGTCTATTTCATATTAAGATATAGATACCCCAACTTATCATATTAATTGTCACGACCCCAGTTCACTATCCGTGAACTATTGTGACGGCACCTAGTCTTTACGACTAGGTAAGTCTAACAAATGCGAAAAAGAAATAATTTACGGAAAGAAAATAATATAAAACCATAATAACAACATGAAGTGGTATTTAAGATGCCGCCTGACGTATAACAGTACAAGAATCTCAACCTAATACTTCCCAAAATTCGGAACCCCATGAATCACAAGCTTAGAGATACATAACAAGCCCTAACTCCAGAAATGTCTATCAAAAAGGAAAATACAAAAGGGCTATACTATTAAAGAAAGATAAAAAGGGACTCCTCGGTCTACGGACACGACATATATACCTCGAAGTCTCTACAGAAGCGCATCACCTCAAGGATGATAAGACTGAGTGGAAGTACCTGGATCTGCACATGAAAAACAAGCACAGAAAGGGCATGAGTACACCACAGCGGTACTCAGTAAGTGCCAAGCCTAACCTCAGTCGGGTAGTGACGAGGAAGGTTAGGGCCCTACTGAATTTAATTAAAATAAAAGGTTTAACAGTGTAGAATAAAACAGTATAAATAAGTACAACAGTAAAAGTAACACAGGATATAAAGGACAGCAACAACTACTATAGAGGCAAAGTAAACACAGAAATAAATACAGCTCAGCACAAAGATAACAACCGGGGATCTCCTAGGATACTGTCCTGTAGTCCCAAATATAAATATCCAGTGGATCTCCCGGGATACCGTCCCTTAGTCCAACTCATAATGCGAGGGGATCTCCCGGAATGCTGATCCGTAGTCCAAAATGTAAATACTCAGTACAGGGGGAATCTACCGGGTGCAGTCCCGTAGTTCCAATGTAAATGTGCAGGGGGATCTCCCGGAATACCGTTTCGTAGTCCCAAAGTAAACATACAGGGGGATCTCCCGGGATACTATCCCGTAGTCCCAAAGTAAACACACAGCAACAACAAGAAGAGTACACAGTTCAATTCAAGTTCCATACCAAGGTAAAACAGATATTTATAACCTAGCATGCTGCACGCAATCCAAATAAGGTAGTTTGAGCAAGTAAGGCAATTAAGTCAATTAGACATGCTTTCCTAAACTAACAGCAGGGTAGTATAAACATGAAAAGAAACTTACTAGTAATTACTTAATGAAAATCGAATTTTCAATAATTAGCACAAGTACGCACTCGTCACCTCACGTACAAGGAATTTCAATTATCAATAATACCAAATCCTAAGGGGAGTTTCCCCTACACAAGGTTGGGCAAGCCACTTACCTTGAACCGGCTCAAAATCAACCCGAAACCACGTTCTTGCCACGAGTACTTAACTTCAAATGTCCCAAATCTATTCAATTCAATTACATAGTGTAAATAACACTTCAAGTAACTGATTCTACAAACAAATTCTAAGCTAATACGCGAAATTAGATAAAATGACCAAAATACCCCTCGGGCCAACGTCTCGGAATCGGGTAAAATTCACAAAACTATAAACCCAATCACTCCCGAGTCTACCCATATCAAATTCATCCAAATCCAACGTCAAATAACCCTCGAAATCATCAAAATTCACTCTCCAATTTACTTCCATTTTCCCCCAATTTTACCCCAAATTCTCAAATTAAATGATAAGAATCAATACTAGATTATGAAATTTCACCCAAAACAAGTGAAAAACACTTACCTCAATTACTCCTTTTAAATTCCTCTCCAAATTCACCTCTTCCCGAGCTCTCCAATGAGTTTATGAAAATATGGACTAAACCCTCGTTTTTGAACTTAAAGTTTCTGCCTAGACATTTCCTTCTTCACGAATGCGGCCACTACCTCGCGTTCGCGAAGCACAAAATCACCGACCAATTCAACTCCTCTTTCGCGAACGTGAACACCTACTTGAGAACGCGATGCTCAAACTCTCCAAGCCTTCGCAAACGCGACTCCACCTACGCGAACATGAAGCACGAAGCTCCTGGGATCCCAGCTGCCCCAAATACTCTACGCGAACGCGGGACCTGATTCGCGTTCGCGATGCACACTATGCCATACCCTTCATGAACGCGGGACCAATGTCGCGAATGTGAAGGGCAATTTCTCCTGCCTCATGCCACATCCCATTGCGACCGCGAGTGTCCTCTAGTGAACGCGAAGGCCAAATCTTTGTAACACAGAACTGAAGAAATCTAGAACTTTCAAAACAAGAATTTGGTCCGTTTAAACACCCGAAACACGCCCGAGGCCCTCGGGACCTCAACCAAACATGCCAACATATCCCACAACATTATTTGAACTTGTTCCAACCTTCAGAACACTCAAAAAAACATCCAAACACCAAATCAACATCGGATTCAAGCCTAAAAACTCCAAAAACTCTCAAATTATGCTTTCGATCAAAAAGTCTATCAAACCTCATCCGAATGACCTGAAATTTTGCAAGCATGTCACATTCAACAGTACGAAGCTACTCCAACCTCCGGAATTCCATATCAAAATCGCACTATCGAACCGAAACTTTAAAAATTCAACTTTCGGCATTTCAAGCCTAAATTAGCTACGGACCTCCAAAACACAATCCGAACACTCCCCTAAGCCCGAAATCACCCAACGGAGCTAACAGAACAAACAGAATTCCATTCCAAGGCCATCTTTACACTGCTCCAACTACGGTCCAATTTCTAAAACTTAAACTCTCATATAGGGACTAAGTGTCCCAAAACTCTCCGAAACTCAAAACCAAGCATCCCAGAAAATCAAAATAGCAGAAACAAACACGGGGAAAGCAGTTAATAGGGGATCAGGGCGTTAACTCTTAAAATGACCGACCCGATCGGTACATCTTCCCACACTTAAACATTCATTCATCCTCGAATGAGCATACAATCATACCTGAAGTAGTGAAAAGATAAGGGTAACGGCTGCGCATATCCTGCTCGGTCTCCCAAGTCGCCTCCTCGACCAACTGACCCCGCCACTGAACCTTCACTGATGCAATGTTCTTTGACCTCAACTTTCTAACCTACCTGTCCAATATTGCCAGTGGCTCCTCAACATACGATAGATCCTGGTCCAACTGAACTGAACTAAAATCCAATACGTGCGATGGATCACCGTGATACCTCCGGAGCATCAAAGCATAAAACACCAGATGAACCCCCGCCAAGCTGGGAGGTAAGGGAAACTCATAAGCAACCTCCCCAACACGCCTCAATATCTTAAAAGGGCCAATAAACCTCGGACTCAACTTCCCTTTCTTCCCAAATCTCATAACGCCCTTCATAGGCGAAACCCGAAGCAGAACCCCCTCTCCAACCATATAGGAAACATTACGAACCTTCCGGTTCGCGTAGCTCTTCTGTTTGGACTAGGATGTACGTAGTCTATCCTGAATCACCTTAGCCTTCTCCAAAGCATCCTGAACCAAGTTTGTTCCCAATAATCTAGCCTCACCCGGCTCAAACCAACCCACCGAGAATCTACACCACCTACCATATATAGCCTCATACGGTGCCATCTGAATGCTGGACTAATAGTTGTTGTTGTAGGAAAACTCCTCAATGGCAAGAACTGATCCCAAGACCCTCCAAACTCAATCACACATGCACGAAGCATATACTCAAGAATCTGAATAGTGCGCTCGGACTATCCGTTCATCTGAGGGTGAAATGCTATACTCAACTCTACCCGAGTACCCAACTCATGCTGTACGACCCTCCAAAACCGTGATGTGAATTGAGTACCTCTATATGAAATGATGGAAACTGGAATACTATGCAGACGAACAATATCCCGGATATAAATCTCTGCTAGACGCTCCGAAGAATAAGTAGTACACACAGGAATGAAGTGCAAGGACTTGATCAGCCGATCCACAATCACCCAAATAGCATCGAACTTTCTCAAAGTCCGTGGGAGCCCAACTACAAAGTCCATGGTGATTCGCTCCCACTTCCACTCCGGAATCTCTATATGCTGAAACAACCCACCTGGTCTCTGGTGCTTATACTTCACCTGCTGACAGTTGAGGCACTGAGCTACAAACCCAACTATATCTTTCTTTATCTGCCTTTACCAATAGTGCTGCCTCAAATCCTGGTACATCTTCACGGCACCCGAATGAATGGAATACCGCAAACTATGGGCCTCCTCTAGAATCATGTCCTGAAGCCCATCAACATTGGGTACATAAATACGACCCTGCATCTTTAATACCCGGTCATCACCAATAGTCATATCTATGGCATCACCATGCCGAACCTTGTCCTTGAGGACAAGCAAATGAGGGTCATCATACTGACGCTCCCTGATACGATCAAATAAGGAAGACAAAGAAACCACACAAGCTAGAATCTAGGCTCCGAAAGATCCAATCTCACAAACTCGCTGGCTATGGCCTGAACATCCATCGCCATGGGCCTCTCCTCTGTTGGTAAATAAGCCAAACTCCCCAAACTCTTTGCCCGGCGACTCAAGGCATCGGCCACCACATTGGCTTTGCCCGAGTGACATAAAATAGTGATATCGTAGTCCTTCAGCAACTTTAACCACCTCTTATGGCGCAAATTAAGATCATTTTACTTGAACAGGTGCTGCAAGCTCCGATGATCAGTATAAATCTCACAAGGAACACCGTACAAATAATGACGCCATATCTTCAAGGCGTGAACAATGGAAAATAGCTTGAGATCATGGACATGGTAATTCTTTTCATGTACTTTCAACTGTTTGGATGCGTAGGCCATCGCCCTACCGTCCGACATCAATACCACTCCAAGGCCAATCTTCAAGGCATCACAATAGATGGTAGACCCCGAACCTGTAGGCAATATCCAAACTGGGAATGTAGTCAAAGCTATCTTGAGCTTCTAAAAGCTCGCCTTACACGCTTTCGTCCACTGGAACCGAGCACCCTTATGGGTCAACCTGGTCATAGGGGCTGCAATCGATGAAAAACCCTCCACAAAACGATGGTAGTAACCCGCCAAGCCAAGAAAACTACAAATATCTGTAGCTAAGAATGGCACAGAATCCAACCAAAACTCATATTTCGAGAACTTAACATATAACTTCTTTTCCCTTAGAGTATGGAGCACTGTCCTCAGGTGCTGCTCATGATCTTTCCGACTCCAGGAATACACCAGAATATCATCAATAAAGACAATGATGAACGAGTCAAGATACGGTTGGAACACACAGTACATCAAATATATGAAGGTTGATGGGGCATTGGTCAGCCCAAATGACATAACAAGGAACTCGTAATGACCATACCGAGTCCTGAAAGTAGTCGTCGGGATATCTGGCTCCCGAATCTTCAACTGATAGCAGCCTGAGCACAAGTCAATCTTAGAAAGCACCAGTGCGCCCTAAAGCTGGTCAAACAGATCATCAATACGAGGCAAAGGATAACAGTTCTTCACTGTAACGTTGTTCAACTGGCGATAATCAATGCATATACGCATAGAACCATCCTTCTTCTTCACAAACAAGACAGGAGCACCCCAAGGTGATACACTGGGCCTAATAAAACCCTTATCCAGCAATTCCTCTAACTGATCCTTCAACTCCTTCAACTTAGGAAGAGCCATATGATGCGGAGGACTAGAAATGGGCTGAGTGCCCGGCAACAGATCAATGCCAAAATCAATATCTCTCTTGGGTGGAATTCCCGGAAGATCAGTTGGAAACACATCAGGAAAATCCCGTACTATTGGGACTGAATCAACTGTAGGGGTATTAATACTGCCATCTCTCACATAAGCTAGATACACATCACACCCCTTCTCAACTATTCGCTGAGCCTTAAGGAAAGAACTAACTATACTGGGAGTGTGATCTAAAGCACCCCTCCACTCAACACGCGGTATATCTGGCATAGCTAATATCACGGTTTTAGCGTGACAATCAAGAATAACATAATGGGGCAACAACCAGTCCATGCCTAAGATAATATCAAAATCTATCATGCTGAGCAACAATAAATCGGCTCTGGTCTCAAAACCACTAAGAGCAACCAAACACGACTAATAAATACGGTCAACAACAAGAGAATCTCCCACAGAAGTAGAAACATAACCAAGGGAACTTAAGGAATCCCGAGGTACACCCAAATGCAGAGCAAAATAAGAAGACACGTAAGAGTAAGTGGAGCCTGGATCAAATAGAACCGATACATCTCTGTGACAAACCAATATAATACTTGTAATGACAGAATTGAAGGCAACAACCTCGGTACGGGCAGGAAGGGCATAGTATTGGGCCTGGCCTCCCCCTCTAGGTCAACACCTACCTCTCTGACCTCACCTCTAGCTGGCTGAGAAGGTGGGGTAGCAACTGGAGATATAACCATACGGTGAGAACTCTGTAGGGCACACTGTGGCTGAGAAGTCTGTGGAGGTGCACCCCTCCTAAGTCTGGGGCAATCCCTCACCATATGGAGTGTGTAACCACACTCAAAACAAACTCTGGGAGGATGTGGTGGCTGTGACTGGCTCGGTCCAAGTTTGCTGGACTGACCACTAAAAGCAGCCCGCGCAGGACGCGCATTAAATACTGGCGGTGCATAATAAGGCTCCTGAGGCCTAGGGGAGGCCGAATACCACTGGTTGCTGGAAGAGATAAATGAACGGGGCGACTCATACAATCCCTTCCATGACGACCTGCAGCTGGGGCACGAGCACCAGAATAATGGCCCGACTCTCGAGACCTCTTAACCTCCATCTCCTCTCTCTCCCTAGCATGCATACCCTCTATCCTCCTAGCAATGCTCACCACCTTCTAATAAGAAATATCCATCTCCAACTCCCGAGCCATGCTAGACATGATGCTGGGAATAAGCCCCTCAATAAACCGGAGAACCCTCTCGCAAACAGTAGAAACCAAGGCTAGGGCATGTCTAGCCAAACTGGTGTAACGAACAGCATACTCCGAGACAGTCATAGTACCCTAGTGCAAATGCTCAAACTCTGCATGCCATGCATCCCTAAGGCTCTGAGGAACAAACTCTCTCAGGAACATACCTGAAAATTGAGTCCAAGTCAGTGAAGTTGCCTCATCCGAACTGTCTAACTCATAGGTGCGCCACCACTCTTAGGCGGCCCCTCGAAGTTGGAAGGCAGTGAAAGAAACCCCACTCGATCCCGATATACCTATAGTGCGGAGGATATGGTGACACTCCTCAGAAATCCCAAGGCATCATCTGATGCTAACCCACTGAATATAGGAGGATCATACTTCTTGAACCTCTCAAGTCTCTGCTCATCCTCTAAACCTGCTGCCCTGGGACTACAAGCTGTACAAGAATAATCTATGGGACCTGATAAACATGCACTCGCTGTTCAGGAGTGCGGGTGGCAGGAGTCTATTCTCCTCCCCGGCCTGAGATGTGGCTGCAATAAGGGGAAGCAACCATGCCTGAGCCAAAGTGGTGTACATGCTCATGAACTACGCAAGGGTCTCCTAAAGTGCTGGAGTAGTAGTATTAGTAGGCGTATCAGGTACCTCGGTGGCAACTTACGTGGGTGTTCTGGCTGCACTACGTGCGCGTCCTCCGCCTCTACCACAACCTCTGACGACTGTAGTAGGGGGTTCGGGTGCCTGATCATCTCGGGTAGCACGTGTCCTCACCATCTATGAGAGAATAGAAGACAGAAGTTTAGAATTGTGACATCAAAATCTTGCACGACAAGGAAATCAAATGAAGTGGAATTTTCCTAACAGTTACATAGCCTCTCGCAGGTAAGTGCAGACGTCTCCGTATCGATTTGCGAGACTCTAATAAACCGGCTTGTGATTCATGACTCCTATTAACCTAGAGCTCTGATACCAACTTGTCAGGACCCTAGTTCGCCCTCCGTGAACTATTGTGACGACACCTAGTCTCTACGACTAGGTAAGCCTAACAAATGCGAAAAAGAAACAGTCTGCTGAAAGAAAATAATATAAAACCGAAATAATAACATGAAGTATTATTTAAGATGCCGCTTTGCGTATAACAATACAAGAATCTCAACATAATACTTCCCAAAATCCGGAACCCCATGAATCAAAAGCTAAGAGATACATAAGAAGCTCTAACTCTAGAAATGTCTAACAAAAAGGAAAATACAGAAGGGCTATACTATTACAGAAAAATAGAAAGAGACTCCTTGGTCTGTGGACGCGGTAGATATACCTCGAAGTCTCTACAGAAGCGCCTCGCCTCAAGGATGATAAGACTGAGTGGAAGTACCTGGATCTGCACATGAAAAACATGCGCAGAAAGGGCACGAGTACACCACAACGATACTCAGTAATTGCCAAGCCTAACCTTGGTAAGGTAGTGACCAAGAAGGTCAGGGCCCTACTGAGGTTAATTAAAATATAAGATTTAACAGTATATAATAAAACAGTATAAATAAGTACAACAGTAATAGTAACACAAGATATAAAGGACAACAACAACTATTACAGAGGCAAAGTAAACACAGAAAGAAATACAAATCAGCACAAAGATAACAACCGGGGATCTCCCAAGATACCGTCCCGTAGTCCCAAATATAAATTTCTAGTGGATCTCCCAGGATACCGTCCCGCAGTCCAACTCATAATGCGAGGGGATCTCTCAGAATACCGATCTGTAGTCCTAAATATAAATACTCGGTACAGGTGGAATCTACCGGGTGCAATCCCGTAGTTCCAATGTAAATGTGCAGGGGTATCTCCCGAAATACCGTTCCATAGTCCCAAAGTAAACGTACAGGGGGATCTCCCGTGATACCATCCCGTAGTCCCAAAGTAAACACACAACAACAACAAGAAGAGTACATAGTTCAATTCAATTTCCATAGTAAGGTAAAACAGGTATTTTTAACCTAGCATGCTGCACGTAATCTAAATATGGCAGTTTAAGAAAGTAAGGAAATTAAGTCAATTAGATATGCTTTCCTAAGCTAATAGCAGACTTAAATTACAAGTAGTATAAACAGGAAAAGAAACATACTAGGAATTACTTAATAAAAACCAGATTTTCAACTATTAGCACAAGTACACACTCGTCACCTCACGTACAAGGCATTTCAATTATCAATAATACGAAATCCTAAGGGGAGTTTCCTCCACACAAGGTTAGGCAAGCCACTTACCTCGAACCGGCTAAAAATCAACCCGAAACCACGTTCTTGCCACGAGTACTTGACTCCAAATGGCCCAAATCTATTTAATTCAATTGCATAATGTAAATAACACTTCAACTAACTGATTCTACAAACAAATTCTAAGCTAATACGTGAAATTAGGTAAAATAACCAAAACGCCCCTCAGGCCCACATCTCGGAATCGGGTAAAATTCACAAAATTATAAAGCCCAATCACTCCCAAGTATACCCATATTAAATTCATCCAAATCCAACGTCGAATGACCCTCCAAATCATCAAAATCTACTCTCCAATTTTCTTCCATTTTCCCCCAATTTTACCCCAAATTCTCAAATTAAATGATAAGAATCAAGACTAGATTATGGAATTTATCCCAAGACAAGTGAAGTATACTTACCCCAATTACTCCTTTGAAATTCCTCTCCAAATTGACCTCTTCCCGAGCTCTCCAATGAGTTTACGAAAATATGGACTAAACCCTTGTTTTTGAACTTAAAGTTACTGCCCAGACATTTCCTTCTTCACGAACGCGGCCATTACCTTGCGTTCGCGAAGCACAAAATCACCGACCAATTTAACTCCTCTTTCACGAACGCGAACAAATCCTTGCGAAAGCGATGCTCAAACTCTCCAAGTGTTCACAAAAGTGACTCCACCTATGCGAACGCAAAACACGAAGCTCCTGGGATCCTAGCTGCCCCAAATACACTACCCGAACGCGGGACCTGACTCGCATTCGCGATGCACACTATGCCATACCCTTTGCGAATGCGGGACCAACATCGAGAATGCGAAGGGAAATTTCTCCTAAATCACGCCAAATCCCTTTGCGAACGCGAGTGTCCTCTCGCGAATGCGAAGGCCAAATCTCTGCAACAAAGTACTGAAGAAATCTGCAACTTTCAAAACTAGAATTTGGTCTGTTTAACCACCCGAAACTCACCCGAGACCCTCGGGACCTCAACCAAACATACAAACATATCCCATAACATCATTCAAACTTTTTCTAACATTCGGAACACTCAAAACAACATCAAAACACCAAATTAACATCAGGTTCAAGCCTAAGAACTCTAAAAACTCTTAAATTACGCATTCGATCAAAAAGTCTAACAAACCTTGTCTGAATGACTTGAAACTTTGCAAGCATGTCACATTCAACTCTACAGAGCTACTCCAACCTTTGGAATTCCATTTCGAATGATATCAAAATCTCACTATCGAACCAAAAACTTCAAAGATTCAACTTTCGGTATTTCAAGCCTAAATTAGCTATGGACCTTCAAAATACAATTCGAACACGCCCCTAAGCCCGAATCACCCAACAGAGCTAACAAAACCAACTAAATTCCATTCTGAGGCCGTCTTCCCACTGCTCCGACTACGGTCCAATTTCTAAAATTTAAACTCTCATTTAGGGACTAAGTTTCCTAAACCTCTCAGAAACACAAAACCAAGCATCCCGACAAATTAAGAATAGCAGAAACAAATACGGGAAAAATTAGTTAATAGGGGATCAGGATGTTAATTCTTAAAACGACCAGCCGGGTCGTTGCATTAATATATAGCAATATATTAAATTAAAGCCCTAATGTAACTCAATTTCAATTTTTTTTATTTTGATTTTATTTTTAAAACTGTACCTAAAGATTTAAAAACATCATCTTTTAATTCAAATTTATTTAGATTACATGCTTGTTCATTCCTTTGCCACTTTTTAACCGGATCATATTTGATTGTACATAAGACATGAGCTTGTTTAAATGTGTTCAATGAGTTAGATAGGTTCACTATAAAAAACGAATTGTGATGACATGACATGCCAACTAGGAGAGAAAGAGGCTATTGAGGTGTTTTAGCATATATTAAGAAAAATAGTAATAATTAAGTGATTCTGTCCTAAAAGAAACAAAGGTGATTTTTATAGACAATTCCCATGTAATGACCCAACCGGCCGTTTTGAGCTTTAGCGCTTCATTCAGTGGTTTGAGACTTTGGGTAGCTTCATATTACGTATTATGACTTGCATGTATGATTGGTTTCGATTTTCGAGCAGTTCGGGATTGATTTGGAAGAATAATTCTCGTTTTAGAAGCATTAAGCTGAAATACTTGATCAAGGTTTTACTTTTAGGTAAACGGATTTGGAATCGTGTTTTGATTATTTTGATAGATTTGTATGATGCTTTTGGACTTGTACATATGTTAGGATTTAGTTTCGGAGGTTCCTAGAATATATCGACACTATTTGTCGGAAGTTGGCAATTTGAAGAACTTAAGAGTTCATAAGTTTGACCAAGAATAGACTTTATGTTATTGGACTCCAATTGGTGTTCCGAGACGGTGGATATTTCTCTATATATAAATTAAACTTGTGTGAAAATATTTAAAGTAGTCCAGCGCATTTAAGTGATATTCGGACACTCTTTTGAAAGAATAAAAATTTAGCAACTTAAGAGAAATTCTATTCGGTTTGATCCTTGATTCATTGTTGTAATATTTTCGTGGGTGTTTTGAGGCTTTATATAATTTTGTTTGATGTATTTGTACTTATTAGTATGATTGTATGGGGTCTCATGGTTCTCGGGTGTATTTGGAACATTGGTTGAGAAACTAGTTAAGGATTTGAAGTTTGATAATGGTCAATATTGGATAAAGATGACCTATTTTGGGTGTTTTGAGTGCGCGACCAGATTCATAACATTTTTTATGATTGAAATGCATATATGGTTTGTGTCTGGGAGGTTCACAATGAGTTTTGGGTGCTAAAATGAAGATTCTCTTATTGCACATTTTTTTCCTGGTGTAAATAATTACAAAAATGTCATTGAAATATTCTGATTTCTTTTAAAACTTCAAAGCACCATATCTTCCTCATTTTAATGTCAAATTTGGTGATTCAAGAGGTTATCATAGGTGTAATCTACCTAGAATTGTGTTGGGCTTATCAAACGTAACTTTCAATATCATCTAGGACATGAATCGAGATGGGACGACTGCTGTATTATTTTTCTTGTTTTAGAATTTAGTTACTTTTTCTCACAAGGTTTTGGAGCTCGGTTTAGGTGATTCTGGAGGAATTGTTTACTACTTGGATTGGGGTAAGTGTTTCTGACACTAAATTATTATAATTTCTTGATTCCAACTTTGATTTTGATGTTTGATTAATAATTTGAATTGGAGAAATTGGGATCTTAGTAAAAAGTTTCTATTATATAAATTGATGGTTTGAAAACTAATTTGAGGTCGGAGTTGAAAACTAATCTATTTGACTCGTATCGGAATGGGTGTACAAAATTTGTGAGTTTTATCGGATTCCGAGGTACATGCCCATGGTTGACTCTTTAGTTTTCATTAAAGATCAAAGTTTTAATATCCTAAATATTTTCTATAGTTTTTATTTATGATATTAAGTTATTTTGACTAGATACGAGCCATCCAAAGGTTGTTTCACACGGGAAGGGCTTCTTAAAGTATTGATTTAGCTTTTTTGAGGTAAGTATCTTGCCTAACTTTTTATAGGAGAACTACCCATTAGTATTTGGGTTGATTGTGCTATTTGTGCTATGTGAAAGTCGTGTGCGCAAGGTGATGAGTGGGTACACAGATTATATATGGTATTTGATCGGTTTAGGCTATTTAGACTCATTTCATACCTTTAATTAAATTGTCATAACATGCTATATTGTTCATTCTTAATCTATCCTTACATGTGTTCATCTATCTTTATATGCTTTATTTGACATTTTTAACACTTGCTCTATCTCTTAGTTTTTATTTTGCTCTTACATACTTTAGTTGAAGTGTCACGATCGAAAATCAACCGGCGTGATGGCGCCTATCGTGGAACTAGGCCAACCTCAACTCACAAACCCAACACAACAACAACAAGTTTGAAAACATTAACGGAAGCATTTAACATTTAAAGAAAATTGTTTGAAACATAAGAAACTCCCAAAGTGATACAATCCAGCCCAAAACTAGGGTGTCACTAAGTACATGAGCGTCTATTCGGAAAACAAACCACTGCAAGGTCTAAAGAAAAAAACTGAAAATACATCAAATGATAAAGAAAGAGAGTCAAGGCCCGCAAATGCAGTGCAACAACCTTGATAGTCTCCAAACTCTTGGATTATCAATCAATAACCCCCGTCGTGAATAGAGTCGCCTGGATCTGCATAGGAGGTGCAGGGAGTAACGTCCGTACACCAACTCAGTAAGTAACAAGCCCAATCTTTGGACTGAAAGGTAGTGACAAACTCAACCACAACAAATATAACAGGAATAAATGTGCAAAAATGTAGACATGCTTTCAAGGTAAATAGACAGCTCAAGGCAATAAAGTAAATACATATTTGAATAGTGTAAGGTATACAACTCAACTATCTCTACATACCAATGTACAGACTGTATGAAATGCACCTTGTGCTCCCACTCTCAAGTGCTCAACCACTCGGTACTGTATATGGCCATTCAGCCTAGGAAAATCCATTCCGGAACATATACAACATTGATTGTACATCACCCAGTACCGAGGAAAAAGGGCAATCCAACCCTTTGGAAAAATCCTTCTCCAGGTATCAAGTACTTCGGACAAATGCATGTCTAGGGAAATCCATCCCTCAATAATATCATCCCCGCTCATTAGGGGTCTGTTTCACACTCCGGAGGGGCTCCTACAATCTGATCTCATAACTGTCACTCATAACCAGGCTTTCGGCCTTACTCATGTCACGACCCAAACCGATGGGCCGCGATGGGAACCTGGTACTTTACTCAATCGAGTACCATCGTAATGTATCTTTATTATTACATCATTATATACACGTGACATACGGGCCTAATACGCCAACATGATCGTTTATAGACTCAAAACATAGGCCGACAAGGCTGTACAATCTTTCACGTACACGACATATGTCTGCAAGCCTCTAAGAGTACCTAAATATCATAAAGTTCAGGACAGAGTCCCGCCATACCAAACAATACACGTCTAAATCATACTAACCAAACAAGCAACTCCGAAGCAAATGGAGCACACCAACATATTCCGCTGAGTTGATAGCCTACTTGGAGGGCTGTTGACCTATCTATCGGGACCTGCGGGCATGAAACACAGTGTCCCCAGGCAAAAGGAACGTCAGTATGAAAAATGTACCGAGTATGTCAAGCACATAAATAAATACGTAAGAGACATGGAAGAAATATAGAGTACATGACTCAACCTGTAAATTTGAATAACTTTTTAAATCACGAAATAACTATAGTATCATGCATATGCGTATGAATGTCATGTGGTACATAGGTACATGTTTCATAACATCATCAGCCTCTGAGGTCATCCCATCATATCATCTTGGCCACAGTGGACAAAATCATCAACGAATACCAGCCAATCAGGTGGTGGTGCGTATATAACGCCATAATATATATATATATATATATATATATATATATATATATATATATATATATATATATATATATATATATATATATATATATATATATATATATATATATATATATATATATATATATATATATATATATATATATATATATATATATATATATATATATATATATATATATATATATATATATATATATATATATATATATATATATATATATATATATATATATATATATATATATATATATATATATATATATATATATATATATATATATATATTCGGAATGTTATAAGACTATTTTGCCTTTGAGTAATATCATAAATTAAACTTTTTTCAACTTTCGTATTTTTTTGAGACCCCATGAACAGATGATAAAATATTATGACACATGAAAATTCAAGAACATAGATATCTCTAATACTTCTATGAATAGAGTCATTCATGGAATTTGTGCATTTGCACGTTTCGTTCGTATAGTATGGATCATACCAAAAGAAAGAAGGGTAGCCTTAACATACCTAAACCAATTATTAACAGTAATTCCAATATACTGTTGAGCCAATGGGACAGGCCTGTAACTATTGTCAAAATGGAAGAGACCTTTCTTCAGATCAACTCTCAAAAACTCGGCCACATCCTCACAATTTGGGAGAGTCGCTGATAACCCAACCAGCCGGATATACTCTACCATAATCTCGCTTTGTATACTTTCTAAAAAAGGACCTCTGTTGTCATGCAAAAGATGTATTCATCAATTATAACAAGTTTAACAAACTGTGTATATGTGCGATCACCTGACTTTCTAGTTATGATATCAAATTTCTCCGGGGTTGCCACAAAAATTTTCGTTTCTTCAATTTCTTGATGAGTTAGTGTTTGATCTCCACTCAATTGATTTGCAGTGACACCATAAAGATCCAAACGCCTTGAGAGATTGCCAACTACTTCACCAACAAGTGCTTTCATGGGTGCCACATAGACAATCTTATAATTTTTATGGTTGAAAGATCCATTATCTTCATTACGGTTCAATCCAATTTGCTTACTTTACACCCTATTCAATTGGGACATCCCACTGAAAGCTAGTTGTAATAATTGAAGACTTTGTAAGAAGTCTCCTTTTAGCTAATGACTAATTGCAGTACTTTTGTTTTTAATTATTACCATTAGGTATACCGTGATTAACACCTTACATTGACACCTACCCAACATGACTAATGAGTCATTTAGTTTGGATGGTGGCTTGCCGCCACATAGGTTGGGGGAGGGTTTAATAATTTTATCCTATAATTAGTAATTAATTAGGTATTATCCCTCTACCCGACAATTAACCAATTACCCATATAAATAAGAATTATTCCCACTTTCTTAAAATACTACTCACTTTTTACATATCTTATACACCTTACTATCATGGTCATGTGGTACCTTCTATGGCACTAGTCCATAATTATCGGGTATTTTAGCTCGGGTTATATTTTATCCCATAATGTCAAATTTTGACGAAAATTTATTTTATTTGACTTGCTTCCCCTTTCAACTTTACGAATTTACTCATCACTTGTGAAATAACTTAATTCATATAATCTCTAAATAATCTTTTACTTGGACTGATGTTAATTACCTTACGACAAATTCAACGTACAATACTACAGGGTGTAATATCTTCGTAATATAATACTGCAGGACATAACATCATCGTAATATTGCGGGGTGTAACATCATTCCCCCCTTTGGAATATTCGTCCTCAAATGTTGATTGATGCTCTTATCATTTTCATGACTTATAGCTCTTGAGAATACCTTAATACTCTCCTTACCATTTAAGTAGTTGCTCTATGAATAAATCCAAAGTCTATGGTATTCCCTACTTTAGTCTTTTTCCTCATATCATGACTTGTGGTCGAAATCTTTCTGATCTCGCAACTGATGCTACCTCCTGTCATGCAGCCTGTATGACCCTGGCTTTGTAAGTGCGCTTATGCTATTCATCTTTCCTTTTTCCTTTTAGGTTTTAGTCAATCTCTAGGCCTTATTTTGTAAACATATACAAGGCATAATAGGATTCCTCTCTGGGCATCTATATGTGTACTGAAGTTCTTCATTCTGTACTTTGTAGAACTTGCGAATATTGCTACATCTTATTTCATTAACCACATTATCTATTTGCATGATTTTTACTGCATCTAGGTAGGTCATACTATATCATATCTCTTACTTCGATTTATCGCTGGGGAGGTATGCTGCCAAATTCTAGTTCACTCTTATTTCTTATCTCATATGTATAAATCCCAGTCCTTTAATGACCCCTACTACTGTTCATCTTAAAAATGACGACCTAATCTAAGCTCATACTTTGTGACTCTTGTCCACCCATTATGATTTGCCTTAATATTGATCTACGATATACCACTGATAACTTGAAACTTCTTACCTAATACCTTGCCACTAGGGCTTACGATGTATCGAGTAATATTTGAAGTGATTTCCATAATCCTACTTCATAGTATCTCGATGTTATTCACCTTATGGGGGTATTCTAATCTCGTGCCGTCTGTGAAATATTTTCTCCTTCTCCCCTTTTTTTTTTTCAAATCACTATTCAATCGAAGGCCCAAACGTGATCCTTTATCTATTGCAATCACACCTTTATTTCACTACCAGGACAACATCCCATCTATTCTAAATGCTACTAGTCTTAGACTCCTTTGAGTTTATTTAGGCTATCAGCTCTTATTGTTTTCATGGGCTTAATCCCGAGGACTTATCCATTTTCGTCACCTTCTCACTTGCCTTCTTCTTATCCTTACTCTTGTCTTTCTAAAACCATGTTGCTCTATCATACTTTAGCTTGTGATAAATTCCCTTATGCTTTTCTGAACATCAAGCAAGACATCACATCACTTTTAACTCTTCTTTTACTCTGCGGTTAGACCTTTTGGTACATAGAAACCGTAAGCTGGAAGGTATGCCACTGACGATGCTACTATCATTCCTGGGTATTGAGTCCCAACACTTCTGGCCTTCTATCTGAAGTATGGACTATTCACAACCTTTTGCATTTGAGTACCTCGCACGTTATTCACCTTTGCCTTACTTATCTTAAAGTCACATCATATCTTTTATCTCTTTAATAACCTCCCTTCCACATAGGTATAATCACACCCGCAACTTGAAGCTCTCTTATAATCCATGCACCTCTGGTGCATACACAATCCGGTGGTAGCTTCATACTGGCACTTTTCTAACTCACTCTATCATAGAGCCATCACAGAATATGGCTATTGTACTATTTCTCTTGTACTTCTGATATTAAAAGGGATTCTACAATGTTCTCATTCATGATGCTCGTAACTTTCTGGGTCCAATAAGCAGACTCTTACTTTACCTAGTTTATGTAACTCTTTAGTTTCCTCTTTCTTCTGATTAGCCTTTATGCCGGCTTAAGGTATCTCCCGATCTGTGGTTCATGGTATTAGTTATATTGTTCAGCCTTTCATGGGAGCTGAGGAATATGCATGATACAATCCCTTAACAATTTAATCTTTTGCCTAAATCCTGGGCCTAATTCTTTTTTTTAATGTATACCAGAATCTTCTACGGCTGTATATATTGCATGTATAAAACTCCGAACCTTTAAATGCATTCATAATGTAACCCACTCTGGATCATTGATCGGATAATTTCGTTTTGTTCCATCTCAGCTCTATTTCAATGTAAGCTATTACTTATCCTGGTCTTTCTGCCCCCTTGTTGTGTCCATACTTAGCTTATCTTAGTGCCCACACTTGCTAGAGTTTTCATACAACTCATATGATCTCAAATATTACGTTTAATTTTTACTTCCTGTTCATTATCCACGGTAGGTGCCACTTTCCTTTGGAATGCTTACAATGTTGTTGCGAGATTGTTGTTATATGGCCATTTCCTCTTTAGGTCGTTGTTCTTAAGTTGAAGCCTTCTTCCTTATCTCCTCATCTATTATTTTGTTGTAGTATGTAGGGAGATCCCTTGACCCTCATAAAGCTGTGAGCCTATTACAGACCTTTTGACGTCCTTCCTTGCCTATAATTATCCGTAGTTGCTTACTTTCATGCCTTTGTGCTTGTATGGTTGCTTCTGAACTAATATTTTGACTTCCTTCCCAGAGGAACTTTCTTTTATCCCCGTAACACTCATACGTTACCTTCAACTACCTCGACTTTTGTTTGAATATATCTCAAGTATTATAATGACATTACTTCGAGGCTGAATTCTCGATGTTGGGTTTTACTATGTTTATCTTACACGATCTGCTGACTCATCTGTAACCTCCTATTTAGCCATAACAAGGATCTTCCTGATCAATTACTAACTACTCGTTGGCCTATTCTCATATCAATATTCCTCGTAATCTGTCTTGGGTTGTTTCCTTTATCTTAACTTACGTCTCACACTGGTTCCTTATTTATTAATAACAACTCGGGCAGGAATCTTTACTTCCTCTCCTTGATGTCGTGCTTGCACAATATTCTTGAATCGTAACATATCTATAAGATTTGGATAAGTACCATCTCATTCCTTTTTTTTATTTATATCGCATTCTTCCTTTACTATGTTAGAGTCGCTAGAACCACTTAATTCTGACTTAATGCCATATCACTCCATATTCCCCCCTTTAGGGGAGTACTAAGAGCTGAAGCCACAAGGATCTACCTATAGACGTTTTATCTCTTCATCTTTGGCGTCGTTTCACAACATCAATGATCCTTACTCGCTTTGCGGCAATCCTTCTGTTAATCACGTTAGAGTCGCGACTTTATTTCTCGAAATGAGGATGTGACTGTATGGCCTATACTCTCTTATTGTCTTAAGACCCATCACCTCCCATCCCCTTCTTCATTTTACTATATATTCTGTAATATTCTACTATTGCCATCCATGTATCACATCTCACTCATAATGCTTTATTATCCCTCTTTGTACTTCCCTACTAATATTTCTATTTATCATTTCATCCTAAAAACTTTAACAAGATGTTCTTTCACTTTCTACCTTCCCTTGCTCCGTCTACTGTCTCTTCGGGCTACCTAACATTCTCCCTCTACTAGGGACAGGAGCCATACTAAGGTAATATTTATCCCTTCAAGGTTTTTAGTTCCTATCTTTGTAGTACTAATATCTAGCTGTACTATTTTAGTATGCACCATCTGGGTGTCTCACAAGGAGATCTATTAGCACATATGAAATATCCTTCGGAAATGTCACCTAACGCAAACAATTCATCCACCGTTTTGACTCACTCTAACCCCAGTCGAGTCTTGATATCCCGTCCTTCTCTTAACTATACCTGTTAGCCCCCACATGGCATAACTGAAAATGGGTGTGACCAGTTGTACATACCTCTGTTACTGGTGAATATAACTCAAAAAGCTTATGTTCTTCTACCTGAAGTATAAACACTGTTAACCTTCATTAACTGGGCGCCTCGTACCCTTCTTCATCTTGCTTCATTTGCTTGTTAAAACTTGTATTTATCTTCTTAATCTCTCATTATCTTTCACCATAAAGGTGGATATGGATTCTTTCCTTAAGGCTTCTTATTAGGAAGCTTACACCTTTCAGTACACCGATGACCTAATAAAGACCTCACATTTACTTATCGTAGGCAAATTACAGAAATCCAATTCCTCTAACTCAGCTCTTCCACAACTATCTCTCAACCTTCTTTCTGGATGTAGGTATCATCTTACTACGAATAAAATAGAATTTTGGAATTTGAATTCTTATAAGTGAGCTCTACCACACGATCTAGAGTAAGAAGAAAGGGTGACAATCCTAAATTCCCTATAACCTCCTGCTTATAAGTGTGGTGCACGACACACTCATACACAAGGCTCCATTAGACACGGCTAGTAGACTCCCTAGGACAGAACTGCTCTGATATCACTTTTGTCACGAACCAAACTGATGGTCCGCGATGGGGCACCCGGTACTTTTACTCAACCGAGTACTAACATAATGTATCTTTCTAATTATATCATCATATACACGTGACATACGGGCCTAATAGGCCAACACAATCATTTGTAAACTCAAAACATAGGCCAACAAGGCTGTACAATCTTTCACATACACGACATATGTCTACAAGCCTCTAAGAGTACATAAATATAATAAAGGTCGGGATAGAGTCCCGCCATACCAAATAATACACGTCTAAATCATACTAACCAAACAAGCAACTCCGAAGCAAATGGAGCGCACCAACATCTTCCACTGAGTTGATAACCTAGTTGGAGGGTTGTTGACCTATCTATTGGGACCTGCGGGCATAAAACACAGCATCCCCAGGAAAAACGGACGTCAGTATAAAAAATGTACCGAGTATGTCAGGCACATATATAAATACATAAGAGACATGGAAGAAATATAGAGTACATGACTCAACCTGTAAGTTTGAATAACTTTTTAAATCACGAAATAATTATAATATCATGCATATGCGTATGAATGTCATGTCGTGCATAGGTACATGTTTCATAACATCATTAGCCTCTAAGGGCATCCCATGATATCATCTTGTCCACTGTGGGCAAAATCATCCAGCTGATCAGGTGGTGGTGCGTATATAACGCCATAACCTTTCCCATATCCCATATACATATATATAAATACATATATACGCGTATATAACGCCATCTGATCATGGGACAATGTACATGAATGCAATGTATGAAAATTACGTTAATAAAATCTTTCGGAATATCATAAGACCATTTTGCCTTTGAGTAATATCATAAAGTTAACCTTTTTCAACTTTCGTATTTTTCTGAGACCCATGAACAGATGATAAAATATTATGACACATTAAAATTCAAGAACATAGATATCTCTAATACTTTTATGAATAGAGTCATTCATGGTATTTGTGCGTCCACACATTTCGTTCGTATCGTATGGATCATGCCAAAAGAAAGAAGAAGTAGCCTTAACATACCTGAACCAATTCTTAACAGTAATTCCAATATACCGTTAAGACAATGGGACAGGTCTATAACTATTGTCAAAATTGAAGAGGCCTTTCTTCAGATCAACTCTCAAAAAACTCAGCCACATCCTCACAATTTGGGAGAGTTGCTGATAACCCAACCAACCGGATATACTCTACCATAATCTCGCTTTGTCGGATAGTTCTTGCAATTATACTTTCCAAAACAGGACCTCTGTTGTTATGCAGAAGATGTATCTCATCAATTATAACAAGTTTAACAAACTGTGTATATGTGCGATCACCCGACTTTCTAGTTATGATATCCCATTTCTCCGGGGTTGTCACAAAAAATTTCGTTTCTTCAATTTCTTGATGAGTTAGTGTTTGATCTCCTCTCAATTCGTTACACTGACACCATAATGATCCAAACGCCTTGAGAGATTGCCAATTACTTCAGCAACAAGTGCTTGCATTGGTGCCACATAAACAATCTTATAATTGTTATGGTTGAAAGATCCATTATCTTCATTACGGTTCAATCCAATTTGCTTACTCTAGACCCTATTCAATTGGGACATCCCACTGAAAGCTAGTTGTAATAATTGAAGACTTTGTAAGAAGTCTCCTTTTAGCTATTGACTAATTGTAGTACTTTTGTATTTAATTATTACCATGAGGTGTATTGTGATTAACACCTTACATTGCCACCTACCCAACATGACTAATGAGTCATTTGGTTTGAGTGGTGGTTTGCTGCCACATGGGTTGGGGGAGAGTTTTATAATCTTATCCTATAATTAGTAATTAATTAGGTATTATCCCGCTACCCGTTAATTAACCAATTACCCACATAATTAAGAATTATTCCCACTTTCTTAAAATACTACTCACTTTTCACATATCTTATACACCTTACTATCATGGTCATGTGGTACCTTCTATGACACTAGTCCATAATTATAAGGTATTTTAGCTCGGGCCATATTTTATCTCATAATGCCAAATTTTGACGAAAATTCATTTTATTTGACTTGCTTCCCCCTTTCATCTTTATGAATTTACTCATCACTTGTGAAATAGCTTAATCCTTATAATCTCCAAATAATCTTTTACTAGGACTAATATCAATTACCTTATGACTAATTCAACGTACAATACTACAGGGTGCAACATCATAGTAATATAATACTGCAGGACATAACATTATCGTAATATTACGGGGTGTAACAACTCAGTCCTCTCCAGTCTCACCCACGGGCTCAAAATGCCATAAAAAGAAACCTGGAACGATGACATGATGAATCAATAAACCAATTGAGACTGAGATATGATACAAAAATTGCATGATCATGACTAAGTACTGAATGTTAATGAAAATAATGAGATGACAACAAGAAACAACCACCAAGGGTCCTAACAATACCGACATAAATCCTAAACATGATATCTAGTATGATTTACAGTTCAATTGCTTTATCACATAATGTAAACATGAATATCAACAGGATAGAGTCAATAAATGGTGCCATGGAATCACCCAGGTCACAATTCTTACGGTGCACGCCCGTACGCTCGTCAATTGGCATGTGCTTCACATCAATACAAATTACATAACACACAATTTGGGATTTCGAACCCTCAGAACCAAATTTGGAAGTGTTACTTACCTCAAACTAAGAAAAATCCTACTCCCTAATGGTTTTGCCTCTCAAGTCGGCCCCAAACATCCCAAATCTATCCACAAGCAATACAATACGATCAATATAGGCTAAAGGGATTAATTCCACAAGAAAACTACCAAAATAGACTCAAAATTCATAATTGACTCAAGCCTGGCCCTCAAGGCCTCGTCTCAACATCCGACAAAAGTCAAAAAAACTGAAAGCCCATTTACACACGAGTCTAACCATACCAAATTTACTCAAATCCGATTCATTTAAAACCTCAAAATTTCATCTCAAGAACACTTCCTCTTTTTCCCCAAATTTTCACCCCAAATCACAAATTAGATGATAAAACTAAAGATATAATCATGGGATTAACCAAAACCAAGTGAGAAACACTTACCCCAATCAACTCCGGGAAAATCCCTTCAAGAATCGCCCAAACCAGTGATCTCTAGCTCAAAATATGAAAAATGAGCTCAAACCCTCGATTTTGAATTTAACACTGTCTGCCCAGATTTCCTTCTCCGCGAACGCAACCATCCTCTCGCGTTCATGTAGACCAACTTGATTGTCTCTCCACTTTACTCTTCACGAACATGACAACTACTTCGGGAATTAGTTGTTTTACCAGCTCCACCCTTCGCGAACACGACAATCACCTCGCGAATGTGTAGAACAACAGGCTGGGGGTCCCTAGCTACCTCTCTCCTCTTCGTGAGCGCGACTCTGCTCACGCGTTCGCGATAAACATGCATACCACAACTTCGTGTACGCGTCGTCCCCTTTGCAAATGCAAAAAACAAGTCCTCATTATCACAAAAACAATCTTTGCAAACGCGAGGCCCCTCTCACGAACCCATAAAAGGAAACCAAAAAAATGCAGCAGCAAATAAAAGCAATCTCACCAAGGCCAAAGATGATCCGTTAACCACCCGTAACTCACCCGAGGCCCTTAGGACCTCAACCAAACATACCAACACATCCCATAACATCATACGAACTTAGTCGAACATTCAAATTACTCAAAACAACAACAAAATACAAAATTATACCCGGATTCATGCATATAAAAAACATCTAAACTTCTGAATTCCATAAACGATGCCAAAACCTACCAAACCACATCCGAATGAGCTCAAATTTTGCACACAAGTCAAAAATGACACCAGGAACCTACTTCAACTTCCGGAAATCCAATCCGACCCCGATAGCAAAATTTTCACTACCGGCCAAAATCGTCAAAATTCTAACTTCCGCCAAATTCAAGCCTAATTCTACCACGGACATCCAAATCACATTCCAGACGTACTCCTAAGTCCAAAATCACCTAACGGAACTAAAGGAACCATCAAAATTCAAATCCGATGTCATTTACACATAAGTCAATATCTAGTTAACTTTTCCAACTTAAGCTTTCAAATAAGAGACTATGTGTCTCAATTCACTCCGAAACCACTCTGAATCCGAACCAACTAACCCGATATATCATAATATAGCTGAAGAACACAAAAAAGCATGAAATGGGGGAACATGACTATAACTCTCGAAATAACCGGCCAGGTCCTCACATCTTTCCCCTCTTAAACAAATGTTCGTCCTCGAACGGATCTAAAAACATACCTGGAGCCTCAAATAGGTATGGGTATCTTCTCCATATCTCCCGCTCGGTCTTCCAAGTAGCCTCCTCCATGTGCTAACATCTCCACTGAACCTTCACTGAAGCTATGTCCTTTAACCTCAACTTTCGAACCTGACGCCCTAAAATAGCTACTGACTCCACATTATAAGTCAAATCACCATCTAACTAAACTGTGCTGAAATCCAAAATATGAGATGGATCGCCGATATACCCCCGAAGCATAGAAACATGAAATACTTGATGCACACTCGATAAGCTAGGTGGCATAACAAGCTCATAGGCCACCTCCCCAATCCTCCGAAGCACCTCAAATGGCCTAATAAGGTGAGGGCTCAACTTGCCCTTCTTTCCAAATCTCATAACACACTTCATGGGTGAAGCCTTCAGCAAGACCTTCTCCCCAACCATATAGAACACATCACAGACCTTTCTATCAGCATAACTCTCTATCTCGAGTGCGTCGTGCGAAGCCTCTCTTGAATGAATTTCACCTTGTCCAATGCATCCCAAACCATGTCTGTACCCAGAAGCCTAGCCTCATACAGCTCAAACCAACCCACTAGAGAGCTACACTGCCTCCTATATAAAGCCTCATATGGAGCCATCTGAATATTGTTATGGTAGGAAAACTCCGCGAGTTGCAGGAAGTGGTCCCATGAACCCCCAAAATCAATGACACAAGCGCGTAACATGTCCTCAAATATCTAAATAGTGCACTCGGATTGTCCATCCGTCAGATGGTGAAATATTGTGCTCAACTAAACCTGAGTGCCCAACTCTCGCTGCACGGCCCTCCAAAACTGTGATGTAAACTGCGTGCCTCTGCCTTATATTATGGAAACTAGCACACCATGAAGGAGACCAATCTCTCTGATGTAAATCTCAGCCAACCGCTCTAAAAAATAGTGTGATGACCCAAAGGGTCATCACCATAGTTCTTCCTTGTTCCGCGCTTCCGAGGCCTTGAAAAACCTCGCTTTTAGTTGCCTCGATTTGCGTGTGCAGTTCGGGCGTGTAGCCGAAAAGTTTTTATGTTAGAATATGCGAATTATGTGAAAAATTTGATGAATTTTGATATTAATATGCATAATATTGACTTCGGTCAACATTTTGGGTAAACGGACCCGGACCTGTGATTCGACGGTCCCGGAGGGTCCGTAGAAAAATATGGGACTTGGGCGTGTGCCCGGAATTAAATTCCGAGGTCCCAAGCCCGAGAAATGAAATTTTGTGTGAAATTGTTTTCTGAAATTAATTAAGGAAAATGAAGAAGGAAAATTGATCAGAAAACTGTGGTATCGGGCTCGTATTTTGGTTCCGACGCCCGGTACGAGTCTTAAATATGTTTTAAGCACTATCTGTAAAGTTTGGCTAAAAACGGACGTCATATGACGTGTTTCAGACTTAAAATGGGGAATTTGAGTTTTATGAAAGTTGAAAGAAAATTATGTGTTTTGAGGCTTGATTCTATGTATATGATGTTATTTTGGTGATTTGATCGCACAAATGAGACCGTAAGATGTTTTTAAGATCATATGTATGTTTGGTTTGGAGCCCCGAGGGCTCGGGTGAGTTTTGGAGTGGGGCCCGGGAGGTCTTAGACTTAAAAAAAAAATGCAGGTTCAGGTGTTGCAGGCCCAGCGCAGCCGCGGCCCTTTCCGCGCGGTCTGCGCTGGCAGCCACACAGCCGTTATGCTTTTCTGTGCGGTCCGCATGGTGGGGGGTTCAGAAGGTCGGTAGCCAGGTCGACCAGCGCGGCCGCGCACCAAATCAGTGTGGTCCGCGCCAGCCCCCAGCATATATATAAATTCAGGATTTTCAGTCATTTTACCCACTTTTCAAAACCCAAAACCTAAGAGGCGATTTTCCAAACAATTTTTGTTCTCCAAAACGATTGGTAAGTGATTTCTAACTTAATTTCTTTATTCCTTGACATCTCTTAACATGATTTCAAATTCAAATCAAAGATTTTCATGGGGGAAATTGGGTGTTTTGGGTAGAACCTAGGTTTTCTACAAATTGAGAAGTTGGACCTCAATTTGAGGTCCGATTTCAAAACAAATCATATATTTGGACTCGTGGGAGAATGGGTAACCGGGTTTTGGTCCGAACCTCGAGTTTCGACCACGTGGGTCCGGGGGTGTTTTTGACCATTTTGGGAAAAACCTTGTAAAATTTATTTTTCATGCATGGGGAGTGATTCATTTAGTAATTATTAATGTGATTAAGTAACTTATGACTAGATTCGAGTGGATTGGTGGTGGAATCAAGAGGTAAAGCTACACTAGAAGCGTGAATTGAGTTTAGAGCATTCGAGGTAAGTGTTTGTTCTAACTTTGGCTTGAGGGAATAGGATTAGGATGTTATCTGCTACTTGCTAATGTGGAGTATGGTGTATAGGCATGGTGATGGTTATCTATGCACCGGAGTCTAGCATGACCGTGAGTCTTAATTGCTTTTAATTCGAATAACGTGACACAATCTCCTTGTTTATTTGATGAGTTTCATATAATGTGAACGGTTGGGGTAAAATTGTGATTGGTGTACTTTTGGAGCGTTAGCTCGAACATGAATGTGTTAGTAGAGGAAGAAGGGATTTAAAAAGAGAATGTGTTGTGATTACTCCCTTGTCGGTATGTGTAGACCGATATATATACTCTCCCTTGTCGGGATATGTTGGGCTGTTAGTTGTACCCTTGCCGGGTTAGAGTGATATGTTGTTGATTTCCCCTAATGGGACTCTCCTTACAAAATCAGTTGTTTCGAATTATATTATGGGATCGTGTGGCACGCCGTCCACTTATATATGATATTATGGGATCGTGTGGCATGCTTTCCACTTATATATGATATTATGGGATCGTGTGGCACGCCGTCCACTTTTATATGATATTATGGGATCGTGTGGCACACCGTCCACTTATATATAATATTATGGGATCGTATGGCACGTTGCCCACTTATATATGATATTATGGGATCGTGTGGCACGCCGTCCACTTATATATGATATTATGGGATCGTGTAACACGCCGTCCACTATATATATATATATAAATATATATATATCATGGGAACCGGAGTTTCTTCTGTTTATTTCTGATATTTCATTTTTATCTGTTACTCCCCGATAGCATGTCCCCTCCTAGCTTTACTTTGTATTATCTTGTTATTGTTTTCTTGCAGTTGTATATATACCTATACAGGTTAATTGTGGTAGGTCCTATTTAGCCTCGTCACTATATCGCCGGGGTTAGGCCAGGCACTTACCAACACATGGGGTCGGTTGTGCTGATGCTACACTCTGTGCATTTTTGTGCACAGATCAGGGAGCAGCTTACGGACCACAATAGTAGGACTTCTGGGAGCTATTTTAAGTCCAGGGACTCTCGAGGTAGCCTAGCTGGCGTTCGCAGGCCGAAGCCCCTTTCCATGTTTTTCATTTGTTCATCTTGTATCCGACAAACATGATGTATTTCCTTTCAGACATTGTTTGTAGTATTCTGTAGTAGTCCTTGGGCTAGTGACACCAGACCTTGGGTAGTGATGTGTATTAAACTTCCGCACTTTTGGTTTTCAGTTGCTTTAGATTTAAAGTCTTCAGCTTAAATTTTGCCTCATTTATTATATTGTATGAAAGAAAGTAGGGAAGGTGTTTTAAATATTTGGCTTGCCTAGCTCCGATAGTAGGCGCCATCATGACACCCGATGGTGGGAAATCCAGGTCGTGACAATTGGTATTAGAGCCCTGGGTTACTTAGGTCTCACAACTCACGGACAGCTCGGTAGAGTCTGAAGGATCGTACGGAGACGTCTGTATTTATCCCGCAGAGGCTACTGAGTTAGGAACACTTCACCTTGTTCATTCTTGTCGTGCTATTCTATTTCTCAAGTACTGATTGTCTTTCCACTCTGTTCTTTTGCAGATGGCGAGGACATGTGCTTCCTCTTCTACCGCGCAGCAGCCCGAGCCCCCAGCAGCAGCTCCTATCAGGGGCAGGGGGCGAGGCCGAGGCCGGGGCAGAGCTCAGCCCCGAGCGGCAATCCCAGAGGTGGAGCCTCATGTTGACTATGACGAAGGGGTCCCAGCTCCAACAGCTCCGGTGGGCCCAACTCAGGTCCCAGAGGGTTTCATAGCCACTCCAGTTCTTCAGGACGCTTTGGTCCGACTGGTATGCTTTATGGATGGCATTTCTAGAGCGAGTTTGCTTCCCGTAGCTCCAGCCACATCTCAGGCTGGGGGAGGAGTTCAGACTCCCGATACTCGTACTCTAGAGCCGGTAGCTCTTCAAGCTCAGGTTCCAGCAGTTCAGCCAGCCATGGCAGTTCAGCCAGCTGTGGCAGCCTAGCCAGGTATTGCGGCTCAGTCCAACGATGGTGCGGCTATGTCTGCGGATGCTTTGTGGAGGCTTGATCGTTTCACCAAGCTCTTCACAACCACATATAGTGGCACCCCCTCAGAGGATGCTAAAGATTTCATATTCAGTTTTCATGAGGTTCTACGGACTATGGGCATTGTAGAGACCAATGGGGTCGACTTCGCCACTTTTCACATGGCAGGATCCGCCAAGACTTGGTGGAGGGATTTCTGTTTAGCCAGGCCTGCAGGGTCGCCATCATTGACCTGGGATCAGTTTTCAGAGTTATTTATGGGGAAGTTTCTTCCAGTTACTCAGCGAGATGCTCTTTGCAGGCAGTTTGAGCGTCTCCAACAGGGGGCTATGACGGTCACCCAGTATGACACCCGGTTCATTGATCTTGCTCGTCATGCCATTGTGATACTCCCCACCGATAGAGAGAGGGTGCGGAGGTTTATTGATGGATTGGCCCAGCCGATCCGTGTTCAGATGGCCATGAGTGCCGGTAGTGAGATTTCATTTCAGGAGGCGGCAGATGGTGCCCGCCAGATAGAGATGGCACTTGCTCAGGGAGGTGGTCATGGGTCTGATAAGAGGCCCCGTCATTCTGGTAGATTCAGTGGTACCTCGTTTGGATGTAGGGATTCTTATGGTAGAGGTCATCCTTCGAGGCTCTTTCAGTTAGCTCTCTAGGCTTCTCATGGTATACTAGGTGGTTGTGGTTCTCAGCCGCAGTATTCTGACTAGTAGCTCTTCAGTTCACCATCAACACCTATCAGTACACCATCAACACCTATCAGTACACCACCACTTCGTTATTCTCAGCAGCTAAGGGCTTGTTATACTTGTGGCGATGTGAGTCACATTGCTAGATATTGCCCTCGAGCTTCCAGCAGCTCGCTGCAGCAGGGTCCTCGCCCGATGATCTAGGCACCAGTTGCCCCACAGCCTGCCCAGCTAGCTAGAGGCGGGGGTAGAGGACATAGATGTGGAGGTAGAGGTCTTAGAGGTGGAGCTCAGACTGCTAGAGGTAGGGGTCAGCCAGCAGCAGATCGTCCCACGGATATGATTTAGGGAGGTGGGGCCAAGCCCCGTTGTTATGCCTTGCCATCCAGGCCAAAGGCTGAGTCATCAGATGCTGTGATTACAGGTACTATTCTGGTCTTTGATAGGGATGCTTCTGTGCTATTTGATCCTGGATCTACGTATTCATATGTGTCGTCCTATTTTGCACCCTATTTGGTTATGCCTAGTGAGGCCTTGAGTATTCCTGTATATGTGTCTATGCCAGTGGGGAATTCTATAGTGGTGGACCGGGTTCATCGTTCATGTGTTGTGGTAATCAGGGGTCTTGAGACCCGTGTTGACTTGTTGCTCTTGGATATGGTGGATTTCGACGTCATATTAGGGATGGATTGGTTGTCCCCGTATCATGCGATCTTGGATTGTCATACCAAGACTGTGACCTTAGCCTTACCGGATTTGCCCCGTTTAGAATGGAGAGGGACTCCTGGTCATTGTTCTCGCATCGTTATTTCTTATGTGAAGGCTCGACGCATGGTCGAGAAGGGGTGTCTAGCTTATCTGGCTTATGTTCGCGACTCCAGCGTTGAGGTCCCGTCTATTGATTATGTTCCTATTGTTCGGGAGTTTCCCGAGGTATTCCCTTCAGACCTTCCAGGCATGCCACCCGACAGGGATATTGATTTTTGTATTGATCTGGCTCCGGGCACTCAGCCCATTTCCATTCCGCTGTATCGTATGGCGCCGCCAGAATTGAAAGAGTGAAAGGTTCAGCTTCAGGATTTGCTTGAGAAGGGTTTCATTAGACCCAATGTTTCTCCTTGGGGCGCACCAGTGCTATTTATGAAGAAAAAGGATGGTTCAATGAGAATGTGCATTGATTACCGGCAATTGAACAAGGTGACGATTAAGAACAAGTACCCATTGCCGAGGATCGATGATTTATTCGACCAGCTTTAGGGTGTGAGGGTGTTTTCAAAGATAGATTTGAGATCTGGCTACCACCAGCTGAGGATTAGGGCATCTGATGTCCCTAAGACAACATTTCACACTCGGTATGGGCACTATGAGTTTTTGGTCATGTCATTTGGATTGACTAATGCCCCAGCAGCGTTCATGGAGTTGATGAACCGAGTGTTCAGACCTTATTTGGACTTGTTCATGATAGTCTTCATTGACGATATTCTTATATACTCCCGCAGTTAGGAGGAGCATGAGCAGCACCTCAGAGCGGTTCTTCAGACCCTGAAGGGTAGTCAGTTGTATGCTAAGTTCTCGAAGTGCGAGTTTTGGCTGAGTTCGGTCGCATTCTTGGGTCATGTCGTATCAGCAGCAGGTATTCAGGTAGACCCGAAAAAGATAGAGGCAGTCAAGAACTGGCCTCGACCAGCTTCAGCTACGGAGATTCGGAGTTTCCTGGGGTTAGTAGGTTACTACCGTCGGTTCGTGGAGGGGTTTTCATCCATTGCAGCCCCTATGACCAGATTGACCCAGAAAGGTGCCTAGTTCAGATGGTCAAACGAGTGTGAGGCGATCTTTCACAGGCTCAAGGCAGCTCTGACCACGGCACTGGTGTTGGTTTTGCCCACAGGTTCAGGGCCCTATACAGTCTATTGTGATGCATCTTGTATTGGACTTGGTGCAATGTTGATGCAGGAGGTCATTGCCTATTCTTCAAGGCAGTTGAAGGTTCATGAGAAGAACTATCCAGTGCATGATTTGGAGTTGGCAGCCATTGTTTATGCATTGAAGATTTGGAGGCACTATCTTTATGGTGTGGCATGTGAGGTGTTCACGGATCATAAGTGTCTTCAGTATTTGTTCAAGCAAAAGGAGTTGAATTTGAGGCAGAGGAGGTGGTTGGAATTGTTGAAAGATTATGACATCACTATCTTATATCACCCGGGTAAGGCCAATGTGGTAGCCAATGCCTTGAGTAGGAAGTCAGCCAGTATGTGCAGTCTTGCTTATATTCCGGTCGATGAGAGACCGCTTGCTTTGGACGTTCTGGCGTTGGCCAATCAGTTTGTGAGGTTGGACATTTCTGAGTCTAGTCGAGTATTAGCTTGCACGGTCGCTCGTTCTTCGTTATTGGAGTGTATCCGTGATCGGCAATTTGATGATCCCCATTTGTGTGTCTTGAGAGACACGGTGTAGCGTGGAGGTGCCAAGAAAGTAACCTTGGATGATGATGGCGTATTGAGATTGCAGGGGCGAGTTTGTGTGCCCAATGTTGATGGGATTCGAGAGTTGATCTTAGCGGAGGCCCACAGTTCTCGGTATTCTATTCACCCGGGTGCCGCGAAGATGTATCAGGATCTGAGGCAGCACTATTGGTGGCGCAAGATGAAGAAAGACATCATTGCGTACGTGGATCGGTGTTTGAATTGTCAGCAGGTTAAGTATGAGCATCAAAGACCTGATGGTCTATTTTAGAGGATTGCACTTCCCGAGTGGAAGTGGGAGAGGATTACGATGGATTTCGTTACTGGACTTCCGATGACTCGGAGGAAGTTTGATGCAGTTTGGGTCATTGTTGATAGGCTGACCAAGTCAGCGCATTTTGTTCCTGTTGCAGCCAGCTATTCGTCTGAAAGGTTAGCCGAGATTTATATCAGGGAGATTGTTCGCCTTCATGGGGTGCCACTATCTATCATTTCGGATCGGGGTACGCAATTTACCTCGCATTTCTGGAGAGCGGTTCAGCGAGAGTTGGGCACCCAGGTTGAGTTGAGTACAACATTTCATCCCCAGACGGACGGTCAATCCGAGAGGACTATTCAGATTCTTAAGGACATGCTCTGAGCCTGTGTCATTGATTTTGGAGGCTCGTGGGACCAGTTTTTGCCTTTAGCAGAGTTCGCCTACTACAACAACTACCAGTCCAGCATTCAGATGGATCCGTATGAGGAGTTGTATGGTAGGCGATGTCGGTCTCCGGTTGGATGGTTTGAGCCGGGAGAGGCTCGATTATTGGGTACGGATCTAGTTCAGGAGGCCTTGGACAAGGTCAGGATTATTCAGGATAGACTTCGTACAGCTCAGTGCAGACAATAGAGTTATGCAGACTGCAAGGTCAGAGATGTTGCTTTGATGGTTGGGGAGCGGTTATTGCTCCGTGTATCGCCTATGAAGGGCGTGATGAGATTTGGGAAGAAGGGCAAGCTCAGCCCTAGGTTCATCGGTCCATTTGAGATTCTTGATCGTGTGGGAAAGGTGGCTTACAGACTTGTCTTGCCACCTAGCTTGTCAGCTGTGCATCCCGTGTTTCATGTATTATTCTCCGGAAGTATCGTGGAGATCCATCGCACGTGTTAGATTTCAGCAGTGTCCAATTGGACAAAGATATGTCATATGAGGAGGAGCCGGTGGCTATTCTAGACTGGCAGGTTCGACAGTTGAGGTCGAAGAGTTTTGCTTTGGTGCGTGTTCAGTGGAGTGGTCAACCTCCTGAGGCATCGACCTGGGAGTCCGAGTCCGATATACGGGGTCGTTATCCTCATCTATTTTCCGACTCAGGTACTTCTTTCTTTTGTCCTTTCGAGGACAAACGGTTGTTTTAGAGGAGGAGAATGTGACGACCCAAAGGGTCATCACCGTAGTTCTTCCTTGTTCCGCGCTTCCGAGGCCTTGAAAAACCTCGCTTTTAGTTTCCTCGATTTGCGCGGGCAATTCGAGCGCGTAGCCGGAAAGTTTTTATGTTAGAATATGTGAATCATGTGAAAAATTTGATTGATTTTGATATTAACATGCATAATGTTGACTTCGGTCATCATTTTGGGTAAACGGACCCGGACCTGTGATTCGACAGTCCCGGAGGGTCCGTAGAAAAATATGGGACTTGGGCGTGTGCCCGGAATTAAATTTCGAGGTCCCAAGCCTGAGAAATGTAATTTTGTGTGAACTTGTTTTCTGAAATTAATTAGGGAAAATAAAGAAGGAAATTGATCAGAAAACTGTGGTATCAGGATCGTATTTTGGTTCCGACGCCCGGTACGAGTCTTAAATATGTTTTAAGCACTATCTGTAAAGTTTGGCTAAAAACGGACGTCATATGACGTGTTTCGAACTTAAAATGAGGAATTGGAGTTTTATGAAAGTTGAAAGAAAATCATTTGTTTTGAGGCTTGATTCTATGTATATGATGTTATTTTGGCGATTTAATCGCACAAATGAGACCGTAAGATGTTTATCAGGTGAGTTTTGAGTGGGGCCCGGGAGGTCTTAGACTTAAAAAAAAATGCAGGTTCAGGTGTTGCAGGCCCAGCGCGGTCGCGGCCGTTTCTATGCAGTCCGCGCTGGCAGCCACGCGGCTGCAGTGCTTTTCTCTGCGGTCCGCGTGGTGGGGGGTTCAGAGGGTCGGTAGCTAGGTCGACTAGTGCGGCCGCGCACCAAATCAGTGCGGTCCGCGCTGGGTGGGTTCAGAGAGCCCACTTCTTCCCTCCCTCGGCACGGCCGCGATGCATTTCTGCGCGGTCTGCGCCATCCCCAGCATATATATAAATTCGGTATTTTCAGTCATTTTACCCACTTTTCAAAACCCAAAACCTAAGAGGCGATTTTCCAAACAACTTTTCTTCTCCAAAACGATTGGTAAGTGATTTCTAACTTAATTTCTTTATTCCTTGACATCTCTTAACATGATTTCAAATTCAAATCAAAGATTTTCATGGGAGAAATTGGGTGTTTTGGGTAGAACCTAGGTTTTCTACAAATTGAGAAGTTGGACCTCAATTTGACGTCCGATTTCAAAAAAATCATATATTTGGATTCAGGGGAGAATGGGTAACCGGGTTTTCGTCCGAACCTCGAGTTTCGACCACGTGGGTCCGGGGGGTGTTTTTGACCATTTTGGAAAAAACCTTGTAAAATTTATTTTTCATGCATGAGGAGTGATTCATTTAGTAATTATTAATGTGATTAAGTAACTTATGACTAGATTCGAGCGGATTGGTGGTGGAATCAAGAGGTAAGGCTATACTAGAAGCGTGAGTTGAGTTTGGAGCATTCGAGGTAAGTGTTTGTTCTAACTTTGGCTTGAGGGAATAGGATTAGGATGTTATCTGCTACTTGCTAATGTGGAGTACGGTGTATAGGCATGGACGGTTATCTATGAACCAGAGTCTAGCATGACCGTGAGTCTTAATTGCTTTTAATTCGAATAACGTGACACAATCTCCTTGTTTATTTGATGAGTTTCATATAATGTGAACGGTTGGGGTAATATTGTGATTGGTGTACTTTTGGAGCGTTAGCTCGAACATGAATGTGTTAATTGAGGAAGAAGGGATTCAAAAAGAGAATGTGTTGTGATTACTCCCTTGTCGGGATGTGTAGACCGATATATATACTCTCCCTTGTCGGGATATGTTGGGTTGTTAGTTGTACCCTTGCCGGGTTAGAGTGATATGTTGTTGATTTCCCCTAATGGGACTCTCCTTACAAAATCAGATGTTTCGAATTATATTATGGGATCGTGTGGGGTTAGGCCAGGCACTTACTAGCACATGGGGTCGGTTGTGCTGATGCTACACTCTGTGCATTTTTGTGCACAAATCAGGGAGCAGCTTACGGACCACAGCAGTAGGACTTCTGGAGCTATTTTCAGTCCAGGGACTCTCGAGGTAGCCTAGTTGGCGTTCGCAGGCCGAAGCCCCTTTCCATGTTTTTCGTTTGTTCATCTTGTATCCGACAAACATGATGTATTTCCTTTCAGACATTATTTGTAGTATTCTGTAGTAGTCCGTGGGCTAGTGACACCAGACCTTGGGTAGTGATGTGTATTAAACTTCCGCACTTTTGGTTTTCAGTTGTTTTAGATTTAAAGTCTTCCGCTTAAATTTTGCCTCGTTTATTATATTGTATGAAAGAAAGCAGGAAAGGTGTTTTAAATATTTGTCTTGCCTAGTTCCGATAGTAGGCGCCATCACGACACCCAATGGTGGGAAATCCAGGTCGTGACAAATAGGTAGTACCCATATGAATGAAGTGCGCGGACTTAGTCAGCTGATCCACAATCACCTAAATAGCATCGAACTTCCTCAAAGTCCGTGGGAGCCCAACTACAAAATCCATGGTGATCCGCTCCCACTTCCACTCTGGAATATCTATCTTCTAAAGCAAGCCACCCAGTCTCTGATGCTCATATTTCACCTGCTAATAGTTGAGGCACCGAGCTACAAACCCAACTATATCTTTCTTCATCCTCTTCCACCAATAGTGCTGTCCCAAACCTGATACATATTCGCGGCACTCGGATGGATGGAATACTGCGAGGTGTGGGCCTCCTCAAGAATTAACTCCTTTTGCCCATCCACATTGGGCACACATATCCGGCCCTGCATCCTCAATATCCCATCATCACCAATAGTCACTTCCTTGGTATATGCGTGCTGAACCTGTCCTTGAGGACAAGAAAATAAGGATCATCATACTGACACTCTTTGATGCGATCTAATAAGGAAGACTGAGAAACCATACAAGCTAGGACCCGACGAGGCTCCGAAATATCCAATCTCACAAATCGATTGGCCAAGGTTTGAACATCAACTGCAAGGGGTCAGGAAGGAATGCAAGACTACCCATACTCACTTCCTTTCTAGTCAAGGCATCGGCCATTGCATTGGCATTTCCCGAATGGTACAAAATGGTAATATCATAGTCCTTTAGCAGCTCCAACCATCTCCTCTGCCTCAAATTGAGATCTTTCTGCTTGAACAAGTGCTAGAGGCTACGATGATAAGTAAACACTATACAAGACAAACCATAGAGATAGTGCCTCCAAATATTCAACGCGTGAGCAATGGTAGCCAACTCCAAATCATGAACAAGGTAGTTCTTCTCGTGGGGCTTCAACTGATGAGAAGCATAAGCAACCACTCTACCCTCCTGCATCAAAACACACTCAATGCTGATAAGGGAAGTCCACAATATATTGTATAAGAACCAGAAGATGATGGAAGAACTAACACTGGAGGTACAGTAAAGGTAGTCCTAAGCTTCTGAAAGCTCACCTCACACTCATTCAACCACCTAAAAGGAGCACCCTTTTGGGTCAATTTGGTCAAGGGCGATCTAATAGTCGAGAAACCCTGAACCAATTGACGGTAATAACCAGCCAAACAAAGAAAGCTTCAAATATCTATGGCTGAGGACAGTTTAGGCCAACTCTAAACCACCTCTATCTTCTTAGGGTCAACCTAAATACCCTCACCGAACACCATATGTCCCAATAATGCTACTGAACTGAGCCAAATCTCACACTTTGAGAACTTGGCATAAAGTTTCTCCTCCCTCATCCGCTACAATACATCCCTCAAATGTTCACCGTGTTCATCTTGGCTACGAGAGTACACCAGGATATAATCAATAAATACAATAACGAACAAGTAGAGATAAGGCTGAAATGTTGTTCATCAAATACATGAACGCTGTTGGGGCGTTGGTCAGCCCAAAAGACATAACAAGGAACTCATAATGACCATATCAGGTCCTGAAAGCTGTATTAAGAATGTCTGAGTCCCTAATCTTCAGCTGGTGATACCCTGACCTCAAATCACTCTTGGAGAATACCCTCGCTCCCTGGAGCTGGTCAAATAAATAATCAATACGAGGCAAAGGATACTTGTTCCTTATTGTGACTTTGTTCAATTGCCTATAATGAATACACATTCTCATAGAGGCATCCTTCTTCTTCACAAATAGAACTAGTGCACTCCAAGGTAACACGCTAGGCTGAATAAACCCCTTATCAAGGAGTTCCTGAAGCTGCTCCTTCAATTCCTTTAACTCCGCCGATACCATATGATACGGTGGAATAGAAATAGGCTTAGTGCCCGGCACCAAATCAATACCGAATTTAGTATCCCTGTCTGGCGGCATGCCCGACAGGTCTACAGGAAACACATCTAGAAAATCATGCACCACCAAAATTAAATCAATAGTAGGAGTCTCTGCACTAACATCCCTCACAAAGGACAAATAAGAAACACAACCCTTCCCAACTATCGCTGGGCCTTCAAGAATGAGATCACCCTACTGGGAACATAATCCAATAAACCTCGCCACTCAATCCGTGGCAACCCCAACATAGGCAACATCACCGTCTTAGCGTGACAGTCTAGAATAGCATGACATGGAGACAACCAATCCATGCCCAATATCACATCAAATTCAACCATACTAAGCAGCAACATATCAACTCTAGTCTCTAATCCTCCAAAAGTCACTACATATGATCGGTATTCATGGTCCACAACAATAGTATCGCCACCGACATAGATACACAGACAGATAAAACTAGAGACTCACGGGGTAGGTCCAGATAATAAGCAAAATATGATGACACATATGAAAAGGTAGAACTAGGGTCAATTAATACACAAACATCTCAATAACATGCTGGGATAATACATGTGACCACTGTGTCTGAAGTAATGGCATCTAGTATAGTAGGGAGTGAATAGAAACGGGCCTGATTGCCACATGATCGGCCTCCCCCTCTTCGGTGACCCCTAGCTGACTAACCTCCACCCCGAGCTTTGCTAGGCTGGTGGTGAAGTAACTGGTGCTGAAGTCGACGACTGACTCATCTGCTAGAAGGCCCCGACATAGATGAGCCCTGAGCTGATTGTTCATGAGACAACGGTGAGTTGGAAGGACACTGAGAGATGAGTGGCCTTGCTGAGAACTGTGAGAACCATGGCCAGATGATGCACCATGGTGAACTGGGCAAGCCGTTTAAGCATGCCTGTAAGGACGAACTCTGCCGTGGTGAAACTGAGCCCTAGAAGGAACACTACTAAAGCTACCTGACCTATGATACCTCTTCGCCTCCCTCTAAACTTGCTCCTAACTGCAGACCAACTCTATCTCCCAAGCAATGTCAACAACCTCATCAAAGATAGCACCAGCAACCCTCACTCTGGTCATAAGCACCCACAATTGAAATATAAGACCATTAATGAATCTCCTGATACTCTCCCTGTCTGTGGGAACACCTCAAAAATCATGGCGAGTCAACCCAGAAAATCTCATCTCATACTACATCACAGTCATGTCATCTTGATGCAACCTCTCAAATTGCCTGGGCAGCTCCTATACGTAAGACTACGTCATAGACTTATCTAGGAAGAGAACGGAAAACTGCTGCGATGTAAGTGGTGTCCCACTAACCATCCTACGCCTCCGATAAGCCTCCCACCAAGAAAAGGCAGCTCGAGTAAATTTAAAAGTAGTGAACAAGACGCCACTGGTCTACAGAATACCTGCTGTACGGAGAATCCTCTGAGTTGACCCGTCATGATGTTTGGGGTGTTCCCACAGACAGGGAGAGGATCAGGAGGTTCATTAATGACATCAAATCTCATCTCATACTACATCACAGTCATTTCATCTTGACACAACCTCTCGAACTACCTAGGCAACTCCTATCCATGATACTACAGCACAGACTTCTCTAGGAAGAGAATGGAGGACTGCTGCCATGTAAGTGGTGTCGCACCAACCAGCCTATGCCTTTAATAATCCTCCCACCAAGTAAAGGTAGCTATAGTAAATTGAAAAGTAGTGAACAAGACCCCACTGGTCTACAGAATACCTGTTGTACGGAGAATCCTCTAACACTTATCAAGAAACCCTGAGCATCCTCGCCCTCTGCACCGCTGAAATTCTGAGGCAGGAGCCTCCCAAACTCTCCAATCTACGGTGCTCATCATCAGGAATGACTGGAACCACATAGTCCTAAGCAGGTGCAACCGGCTGGGCTGGTGGTGCCCCTGGTGTCTCATGTCCCCGTACCACCTGCTATAGTGTGTGGGCGGTGGGAATCTGAGTACCTGCCCTGTCGTGGGAAGTGGCTACTACAGTACAAGCAGAGACCGCCTGAGCAAGAATGGTGCACATGGTCAGAATTTGAGCTAAGGTCTCTTGAAGAACTAGGATCACGAAGGGCACAACTGGTGACTGATCTGGTCCCACTAGTGCATCCACAACTAGGACCTGATCCTAAATTGGGAAACTGGTGGATCTGTAGGTGTTGGCATAGCTGCTATGCGGGTTACACATCTGCCCCTACCACGATCTCTACCGTGACCTCAGCCTTTCGCGGTCCTCACTGGTGGCTGTCCGTCCTGCCTAGTAGCATGTGTCCTTACCATCTGTGAGATAATATAATAATAGAAGTTTAGTTATCAGTATCAATAGATTTGCACGATACGAATTTGAGAATGTTTAGTTTCCTAAGAGTTCTGCAACCTCTCAAAGATAAGTACAGATGTTTTTGCACCGATCCGCAAGACTCTACTAAACCGTCTCATGACTCGTGAGACCTATGTAACCTAGGCTCTGATACCAACTTGTCACGACCCAAAATCAACTGTCGTCATGGCACCTATCATGGAAATAGTCTAGCCTCAAATCACATACCTAACACAACAATATGTTTGAAAACATTAACGGAAGCATTTAACAATTAAAGAAAACTATTTGAAACATAAGAAAATCTCAAGGTGATACAATCCAACACAAAACCATGGTGTTACTGAGTACATGACAGTATATTTAGAAAACAAACCACTACAAGGTCTAAGAAAATAACTGAAAATACATCAAATGATAAAGAAGTAGAGTCAAGGCCCGCGAATGCAGTGCAACTACCTTGATAGTCTCCAATCTCTGGGTTCCTCAATCAACAACCGCCGCCATGAATAGAGTCGCCTGGATCTGCACATGAGGTGTAGGCAGTAACTTAAATACACCAACTCAGTAAGTAACAAGTCCAAACTTTGACTGAAAGGTAGTGATGAACTAAACCGCAATAGATATAGCAGAAATAAATGTGGAGAAATGTAGACATGCTTTCAAGGTAAATAGAAAGCTCAAGGCAGTAAAGTATATACATATTTGAACAATGTAAGTTATATAGCTCAGCTATCTCTACATGTCAATGCACAGACTGTATGAAATGCACCTTGTGTTCCCACTCTCAAGTGATCAACGACTCGGTACTGTATATGGCCATCCAGCCCAGGGAAATCCATCCTGGAACATATACAACACTTACTGTTAGTCACCCAATATTGAGGAAAAAGGGAAATCCAACCCTGTAGAGAAATCCATCTCCAGGTATCAAGTACTTCGAACAAATCCATGTCCAGAGAAATCCATCCCTCAATAATATCATTTGTGCTCACTGGAGGTATGTTACAAACTACAGAGGGGCTCCTATAGCCCAAACACTTTCATAATCTATCACGACCCAACCTATGGGCCACGATAGGCACTCAATACCTTACTTGCCGCGATAGGCACCCGGTACCTTACTTAACCGAGTACCAACAAAACATATCTTTCTTATTGTACTTTCATTAGTAAGTCGGCCAAATGGGTCGTCATGGGCTAATCAAAATAAACGTAGGGGGTTAGCCAATATAGGAAGACCCAACCTAATATAAAAACGTTTACATATGATATATGGATGTAGGCCAATGTGATCCTTTATATACTTTAAATAATTGTTGACAAGGCCATACAAATATCCGTATACATGACATTTTTCTACAAGCCTCTAAGAGTACATATTTATCATAAAGGCCAGGACAGGGCCCTTCCATACCAAACAATACACGTCTAAATCATACTGACCAAACAAGTTACTCCGAAGCAAACAGAGAGCTCTAACATCTTCCGCAGAGCTAATAGCCTACTTGGAGGACTCTCGACTTGTCTATCAGCACCTGCGGGCATGAAACGTAGTGTCCCCAGGCAAAAGGGACGTCAGTACAAATAATGTACCGAGTATGTAAGGCACATAAATAAGTACATAAAAGACATGAAAGAAATATAGAGTAAATGGCTCAGCCTATAAGTCTAGATAACTTTGTAAATCATGAAATACTTATAGTTTCATGCATTTGCATATGAATGTCATGTTGTGCATATGTACATGTATTCATAACATCATCAAGCCTCTAAGGGCATCCCATCATATCTTCTCGACCACTATGGTCAAACTCATCAATGTATACCGGCTGATCAGGTGGTGGTACGTATATAACGCCATAACCTTTCCCATATCCCATATATATTGTATATAACACTATCTGGTCATGGGTCAATGTACATGTATAAATGCATGAAATACATATAAATACGTTAATAAAATCTCTCGGTACGTCATAAGACCATTATGCCTCTGATTAATATCATGAAATAAACTTTACCAACTTACGTATTTTGGAGACCCACAAACATATGATAGAATAATATGACACATGGGGAATCAAGAACATAAGCATCTCTAGTATTTCTATGAATAGAGTCATTTATGAAAGTTTTGCATTTGCTCGTTTCGTTTGTATCCTATGGATCATGCCAAGAGAAAGAAGGAATAGCCTTAACATACTCGAGTCGATTCTCTTGAGAAAGATTACACTGTACTCCCTTAGAATCGCAAAATCCCATTGCTATTATACAGTATAACATCATGTGAAATTTCGTTGAAGCTATTTATTCCAAAGCATATCCGTATGAAACTTTCCTAAAAAGGAATGATAACCTTAGAAAGTGAAGCTATTTATTCCATAGAAGATCCGTATGGAACTTTCCTAGAAATGAATGAATGACCTTAGAAAGGTCCCTTTTTATAATGATATGGGCCCCCACCAAATAAGGCTTAGTCACAAAATTCTCATTAAAATGTGACACCTTTTTACATGACTTAAGAGTCATTTATTGGTTTGATCAAGACAAACTTGGGCTGCCACGTGATGCTTATCCCTTCCCAACAATTAGCCACCAATCACCTTAATTAATTGTTAATCTCCCGCTAAAATCAATAATTACCCGATTATCCACATAATTAAGAATTATCTCGACTTACTTAAAATACTACTCACTTTTCACATATCTTATACACCTTACTATCATAGTCATGTGGTACCTTGAATATCACTAGTCCATAAATACCGAGTATTTTAGCTCGGGCCGTATTTTATCCCAATATGTCAAACTTGGACGAAAATTCATTTTCTTTTACTTGGCTCCCCCCTCACCTTCACCAATTTACTCATCACTTTTTGAAATAGCATAATGCTTATAATCCCAAAATAAATCTCATTCCCGAACTTACGTCGATTAACGTACGACAAAACCCTAACATACAAAAATGCGGAATATATCAACTCATTTTCGAGCTTATTTCAATTTACTCATGGCGCACTTCCATGTACGAAAACATGGGGTGTAATATGATTCCCTCCTTTGGAACATTCGTCCTCGAATGTTGACTGATGCCATTATCATTTTTATAACCTATGTCTTTTGAATACTTTGGTACTCTACTTTCCATCTACGCAACTGTTCTGTGAATAAATCCAAAGGCCAAGGAATTCCTCCCTTTAGGCCTCTTTCTCGCACCAATCTCGTAACTTTTGCTACCTTATGTCATGCAGCTTGTACGACTTTTTCCCTGTATGTGTTCTTATGTGACTATTTTTTCCTCTTTCCCCCGGCTTTTAGCCAATCTCTAGGCCTCACTTTGCAAACATATACAAAGCTTGATAAAATATCTCTCTGGGCATCTGTAGGTATAATGAAGTTCTTCGCTCGGTGCTTTGTCGAACTTATGAATATTGTTATACCTTATTTAATAGATCCGCTTATCCATTCATCATACTATAACATAACTCTTACTTCGATTTATCGTTACTGAGGTGTGCTACCAAACTCCAGGTTACTTTCATTACTTATCCCATATGTATAAATCTAAGTTCTTTAATGCTTCCTCATTACTTGTTCATCTTAAGAATGACGACCTAATCTTACCTCATACTTTGTGACTTTTGTCCATCCATTGTTGATTCACCTTAAAGTTGATCTATCATCTAGATCTAATAACTTGATCTCTTATGTAATAATGCCGCTAGGGCTCATGTCTCATCAGGGACATCTAGAGTAATTAGATTGATCAACCTTGGGGTGATATTATACTTTCATAACTGTATTTTATAGCATCTCAACATGATTTACCTTACGTGGGTATTTTAATCCTGTACCATTCATGAAATCATTACTCAATCGAAATCTCAAACGTTATCCTTCATCTATCACAATTACACCTTCATTCTACTACCAGGGTAGCATTCCATCTCCTCCAAATGCTACTAGTCTTAGACTCTTTTGAGTTCATTCACACAATACTGAACTTTCTATAACTTAGAGAAACCAGCAACTCTCTTGTTTTCATGGGCTTAATCCTGAGGACTTATCCATTCTCATCACCTTCTCACTTGCCCCTTTCTTATCCTTACTCATGTCTTCTTAAAACCTTGCCGCTTTACTATTCTTTAGCTTGCGACCTATACATATTCATTTATACTATTTGCAACATTTATTCAACTTGTTTGCACCATAGATTTCCTTGTGTTATTCTGGAATATAAAGCGAGACATCACATCATCTCAAACTATTATTTTACTATCTTAACTATATCTCTCGATACCTAGAAATCATCGACTGGAAGATATGCCACTGACGAAGTTACTATCAATACTAAATCTCAGCGTTTCTAGCCTTCTATCAGAAGTATGGATTATTCACAACCTTTTGCACTTGGGTATCTCGTACGTTATTCACCTTTATCTCACATACCTTAAAATATTTCCTTATATTCTTCTATCTCGTTCATAACTTCTTTTCCACATAAGTATAATTCATATTCACAACTTGAAGCTCTAGTACAATACTTGCACCTCTGGTGCACATAGACAATTTGGTGAGAGCTTCATATTGACTTCTTATGAGGCTCGTACTTCCTCTAACTGAATTCATCATAGAGCTGTTATAAAATATGGCTCTCAATCACTATGTCCATAATTTTTTGGGTGCAATAATCAAACTCCTGATTTACTTAGTTGATGTAACTCTTTGGTTTCCTCTTTCTTCTAATAAACCTTTATGCAGGCTTAAACTATCTTCCGATTTGAGGCTCATGGTATTAGTTTTTACTTATAGCCTTTTATGGGCGCTATAGAATATCCATGATATAATTCTTTAACAATTCAATCCTTTGTCTATGACCTGGACACAATTATTTCTTTTAACTCCTACCGGAGTCTTCTACGACTGTATGATTTTCAACATATATGCTGCATGGATAATACTCTGAATCTTAATGTTACACCCCGCAATATTACGTCAATATTACGACCAACAGTATTAAGTTACGACAGTGTTGCACCCTGTAGTATTGTACGTTGAATTTGTCGTAAGGTAATTGACATCAGTCCAAGCAAAAGATTATTTGGAGATTATAAGGATTGTAAGTGATGAATAAATCCATGAAGGGTAGAGGGGAAGCAAGTCTAAGAAAACTAATTTTGTCAAAGTTTGGTATTTTGGGATAAAATACGGCTTAAGCTAAAATACTATGTATTTATGGACTAGTACCATACAAGGTACCTCATGATCATAACAGTACGACGTATAAAGTATGTAAAAAGTGAGTAATATTTCAAGTAAGTGAGAATAATTCTCAATTTTACGGATAATTGACTAATTACCGGGTAACAGGACATTATTCGGTTAACTAATTAATGGATAAAATTAACAAGATCATAACAAAAGATACGCGGCAGCCCCTTGAACAAATTAGGTGACTCATAATATATTGGCATGAAAGGTGTCCATTTAGATGTTTAGGTGTCCTCTTTATTTGAAAGTGTGGATAAGATTAGTAGCCATTTAAATGCTTTATTTATTTAAATAAATAAAGCATCTTTATTTAAATGTTTGGGTGTCCATCACTACAAATTCAAAAAAAAGATACTACAAAGTACTTGACAAGGTACATCATACGAGCTCAGATGGAAACTTATAAAAGTTTCAGGTAATTGGAAGTGACATTCATTCTCTCAACCGTTGCTTCAATTATCATAGCAATTGCTCTTTTTGCTCAATTCTACAAAAAGGAGCTTCCTGCTAATCATGATTTCCTCATTGGCTGCATTATGTTTTATATCATGTTCAACGTGATATTGCATTTGATTATCCACACAAAAGAAAAGAATGCTATTTTATTTGCTATTTTATTTACCTATCCTCCGAAAAGGTGTGGGGATGGTTATTCCATATCCAATACGAATTTTTCCCTACTCCGATCGTGCCGTCACATGTTGTTTCGCAATTTAGGTGTGTTAGAGGGAGTGTCAAGAGAATCGACTCAGGTATGTTAAGGCCCTCCCTTCTTTCTTTTGGCATGGTCCAAATTATTCTGAAGAAACGAGCAAATACACAGTTTTTATAAATTACTCTATTCATAGAAATAGTTGGGGTATCTATATTCTTGATTCCCCATGAGAATTATTATTATCTTCTGTTCATCGGTCTTAGAATATACGCAGTTGGAAAAGTTTATCCGGAAGGAATATTGAGATTATTATGAATTTTTCATGCATTTCACTCATTTATACATGTGCATTGACTCATGACCAGATGACGTTATATACACGTATATATGTAAATATATGTATATGGGATATGGGAAAAGGTTACGACATTATATATGCACCACCACCTGATCAGCTGGTATATGATGATGATGTTGCCCACAATGGCTGAAATATGATTCAAACAGCGTTATATATGCGTATATATGTATGTATATGTATATGGGATATGGAAAGAGGTTATGGTGTTATATACGCACCACCACCTGATCAGCTGGTATACGATGATGATTTTGCCCACAGTGGCTCATATGATATGATGGGATGCCCTCAATGACTGATAATGTTATGAAACATGTACCTATGCACAACATGACATTCATACGCATATGCATGATACTAAAAGTAATTTATGATTTACAAAGTTATTCAGACTTACAGGTTGAGTCATGTACTCTATATTTCTTTTATGTCTCTTATGTACTTATTTATGTGCCTTACATACTTGGTACATTATTCGTACTGACGTCCCTTTTGCCTAGGGATGATGCGTTTCATGCCCGCAGGTCCCGATAGACAGGCCGAGAGCCCTCCAAGTAGGCTATCAGCTCAGCGGAAGATGTTGGTGCGCTCCATTTTCTTCTTAGTTTCTTGTTTAGTTAGTAAAATTTAGACGTATATTGTTTGGTATGGCGGGACTCTATCCCGACCTTTAAGACGTTGTTACTCTTAGAGGCTTGTAGACATATGTTGTATACATGAAAGATTGTATGGCCTTGTCGGCCTATGTTTGAAATTTATAAATGATTATGTTGGCCTATTACACCCGTATGTCACGTGTATATGATGATGTAATAAGAATGATATGTTACGTTGGTACTCAGTCGAGTAAGGTACCGGTTGCCCGTCGCGGCCCATCAATTTGGGTCGTGAAAAAAGTGGTATCAGAGAAGTTTTGTCCTAGGGAGTCTACAAGCCGTGTCTAGTAGAGTCTTGTTTATGGGTGTGTCGTGCACCAAACTTATAGCAGGAGGCTACAGGGCATTTAAGATTGTCACTCTTTCTTCTTACTTTTGATCGTGTAGTATAGCTCACTTATAAGAGTTCAAATTTCGAAATTATATTTTATTCGTAATAAAACGATGCCTACATTCAGAAAGACGGTTGATAAGGGATATAGCTGTGCAAGTTTTGAGTTATAGGAACTCGATTTTGCATATTGCTTATAATGAATAAATATGAGGTCTTCAGCAGATCATGCATGTACTAAAAGGTGTAAGGTTCTTGATAAAGAGCTTTAAGGAAAGAATACGTATCAACTCTTACGGTAAAAATGAATAATGGAATCGGAAGTTAGACACAAGTTTCAGCAAGTAAAAGAAGCAAGGTGAAGAAGGGTACGAAGTAACCCAAAATGATGGATGGATGGTTTGCGCTAATTTACATTTCGGAAGGATATTAAAAAGGTGATAATAGATCTCCTTATGGGATACCTAGATGGTGCACTCTAAAATAGTACAGCTAGATATGAGTACTACAAAGACAGACACTGGAAGCTTGAAAAGGATAAATATTATCTTAGTATGGTTCCCGTCCCTAGTAGAAAGATAATGCCAAGCAACCCAAAGAGCCAGTAGATGGTGCAAAGGGGAATTAAAAGCAAAAGAATATCTTGTTAAAGTTTTCACAATAAAGTGATAGAGTGAAATATTCGCAGGAAATAAGAAGAGAGATAATGAATCATTAAGAGTAAGATGTGATACATGGATGACAACGGTAGGCCAAAAAGATGACAGTATTCCAGAGTCGATAGTCAAGTGAAAAAAAGATGAGAAGTGACATGCCTTGAGGTAAAAAAAGAATATAGGGCATAAAGTCATATCCTCACTTTGAGAAACAAGTTCGAGATCCTAGCGTGATTCAGAAGAGAAAGTTAGACCCTAGAGTAATAGAAGTCATCATGGACTGGTGGAAAAAGATAAACTAAACATTAATTAAGGATTGAGTGATTTGATGGTGGTCGGCTTCATGAGAACTTCATATTGCATTCCGGCGATAATAGAATGGACCACCAAGGAAGATTCATGAGAAATTCAGAGAATGATTATTTAGGAAGGCTCTTCACTAAAGCAAGCAATGTGAGCAAAGTTAAGCTTAAGGGATTGTATGTGCCAGTTACACTAAGTATCACCCTCGTGAGTGAGGAATTTTGTTATCCTTGGTACAGAAGGATTGCCTCAAGGCGAGTAAGGGTCATCGATGATGTGAAAAGACGCCAAAGATGAAGAGATAACACATTTATAGGTAGATCCTCGTGGCTTCAACTCTTAGTACTCCCCTAAAGGGGAAATATGGAGTGATGTGGTATTAAGTCAGAATTAAGTGGTTCTAGTAGCTATGAAATGGTAAAGGAAGAATGCAATAAAAATAAGAAATGGATGAGATTGCACTATTCAAAGCGCACAGATAGGCTACGATCCCAGAACATTATGCAAACATGACGTCAAAGAGAAGAAGTAAGGAAATCCTGCCCGGAATGTTATGGATAAATAAGGAGCTAGTGCGAGACGTAAGTTAAGACAAAGGAAATAACCCCCAAGAAAGATTATGTGTAATATTTATGTGAGAATGGGCGAACGAGTACTTAGCAGTTGATTAAGGAAGAGCCTAGTTACGACTAGATAGGAGGTTACAAACGAATCAACAGATCGTGCAAGATAAACATAGTAAAACCCAATATAGTGAATTCAGCTTCGCAGTAATATTATTGTAATACTTGAAATATATTTAGATATGAGTCAGGGTAGTTAAATGTATCGTATGAATGTTACGGGAATAAAAGAGAGTGCCACTGAGGAGACAGTCAAAATATCAGTTCAGAAGCAACCCTACAAGCACAAGGGCATGGAGGTAAGCAACTACGGATAATTATAGGCAACGAAGGACATCAAAAGATCCATAATAAGCTCATAACTTTATAAGAATCAAGGGTTCTCCCTAAGTACTATAACGAAAGACTAGCTAACGAAATAAGGAAGAAGGCTTCAACCTAAGCTCAACGACCTAAAAAGAAAAGGGTCGTGTAACAAAAGTCTCACAACAACATTGTAGGCACTCCAAAGGAAAGTGGCCCCTACCGTGGATAATAAACGGGAAGAAAAATTAAAAGTAATATTCGAAGGTCATCTAAGTTGCACGAAAACTATAGCATGCGTGGAAACTAAGATAAGCTAAGTATGCACGCAACAAGGAGGCAGAAAGACCAGGAAAGGTAATAGCTTACATTGAAGAAAGCTATGAAGGAACAAAATAAATTATTCGATCAATGATCCCGAGTTGGTAACGTTATGAAAACACTTAAGAGTTTGGACTTTTATACCTGCATCATATATAGCCGTAGAAGATTCTGGTATACGTTAAAAGAAAGAATTGAGCCCAGGTCATAGATGAAGGGTTGAATTGTTAAAGGATTTTATCATAAATATCCCTCAGTGCCTATGAAAGGCTAAAGTAATAACTAATACCAGGAGCCACAGGTCAGAAAATATCTTAAGCCTACATAGAGGTTGATCAGAAAGAAAAGGAGACAAAAGGGTTACATTGACTAAGCAAAACAGGAGGGACCAAGAGAATTATAGACCTCAGGATCACTCTTAAGTAGCAAAGGTATAAGAAAGATAGTACAATAGCCATATTTTATAATAGCTTTTTGATGAAGCCAACTGAAGAGTACCAGCCTCATAAGAAGTCAGTACGAAACTCCCACGAAATTGTGTATGCACCAGAGGTGTAAGAATTATAATAGAGCTTCAAGTTGTGGACATGAATTATACCTATCTGGAAGGGGGATCATGAAAGAGATAGAAGATACAATGCGAGATTTTAAGGTAAGTAAGGTAAAGGTGAACAACGTACGAGATACTCAAAGATAGAATATGTGAATAGTCCATACTTCGGATAAAAGGCTAGAAGTGTTGGGATTCAATATCAGGAATGATAGCGGCATAGTCAATGGAATATCTCATAGACTATGGTTTCTAGGTATCGAGGAGGCTAATTAATACAATAAAGAAGAGTTAGAGACGATGTGATGTCTCGCTTGATGTCCCAGAATGACATAAGAAAATTTATGATGCAAGCAAGTTGAAAGGTTGCAAGTAATATAAATAGAGTTGTGTAGGTCGCAAGCCATTGTATGGTAAAGCGACAAGGTTCTAGAAGACAAGAGTAAGGACAAGAAAGGGTGAGTGAGAAGGTAACAAAAATGGATAAGTTCTCAGGATTAAGCCCATGAAAATAAGAAGAGCAGATGGTTTCTCTAAATTATACAAAGCTCATTATAGCCTAACTGAAATCAAATAAGTCTAAGACTAATAGTATTTAGAATGCCACCCTGGTAATAGAATGAGGGCGTAATTGTGATAGATAAAAGATGACGTTTAGGCCTCCGATTCAGTAATGATTCAACAAAGAAAAGAAATAGATTTTATGAATTGGACAGGATTAAAATACCTACGCAAGGTGAATCGTATTGGGATGATGTGAGGTACGGTTATGAAAGTAGGGTATCGGCCCAGGTGGATCAATCTAATCATTTCTCACGTTCCCCGATAAAACGTGAATCCTAACAGCAATATTGCATAAAAGGTTAAGTTAATTAGTGGTATATTGTAGATCAATATTGAGGTGAATCAACAATGGATGGATAAGAGTTACAAAGTATGAGATAAGATTAGGCCGTCATTCTAAAGATGAACAGTAATGAGGAAGCTTTAAATGACTTAAATTTATACATATCGAATGAGCAACAAGAGTAAGTTGGGATTTGGTAGCAGGCCTCAGCAATGATAAATTAAAGTAAGAGTTATGGCAGTAAATTTATACGGATGGTTAAACGGACATATGCAAAGAGATATAACTATATTCGTGAATTCAACCAAGTACCAAGTGAAGAACTTCAGTATACTCATGAATGCCCAAAGGGACATCTTATCAAGCTCTACATGTGAAGCCTAGAGATTAGGCACACTTATAAGATCAAACCTATACATGTTGCATGATGAAAGGTAGCAACAGTTACAAGATTAGAAGGATTCAGACTACAAGTTGTGGTGTGAAAATGAGGCCTAAGGGGGGATGCCCCAGACTTTGGAGTTATTCACAGAACAGTCGCCTAGATAGCAAGGAAAGTTCTAAAGTATTCGGAAGATATAAGTTAAGAAAATGATAAGTGCATTAATCAACATTCGAGGACGAATGTTCCAAAGGGGAGGAATGATGTTACACCCCGCAATATTACGTCAATATTACGTCCAGCAGTATTAAGTTACGACAATGTTGCACCCTGTAGTATTGTACGTTGAATTTGTCGTAAGGTAATTGACATCAGTCTAAAGAAAATATTATTTGGAGATTATAAAGATTGTAAGTGATGAATCAATTCGTGAAGGTGAGAGGGGAAACAAGTCTAAGAAAATGAATTTTGTCAAAGTTTGGCATTTTGGGATAAAATACGGCTCAAGCTAAAATACTCGGTATTTATGGACTAGTACCATACAAGGTATCTTATGACCATAACAGTAAGGCGTATAAGGTATGTGAATAGTGAGTAATATTTCAAGTAAGTGGGAATAATTCTCACTTTTACGAGTAATTGATTAATTACCGGGTAACAGGACATTACCCGGTTAACTAATAAGTGGATAAAATTAACAAGATCATAACAAAAGATACGTGGCAGCCCCTTGAACAAATTAGGTGACTCATAATATATTGGCATGAAAGGTGTTCATTTAGATGTTTAGGTGTCCTCTTTATTTGGAAGTGTGGATAAGATTAGTAGCCATTTAAATGCTTTATTTATTCAAATAAATAAAGCATCTTTATTTAAATGTTTGGGTGTCCATCACTACAAATTCAAAAAAAAGATACTACAAAATACTTGATAAGGTACATCATACGAGCTCAAATGGAAACTTATAAAAGTTTCAGGAAATTGGAAGTGACATTCATTCTCTCAAACGTTGCTTCAATTATCATAGCAATTGCTCTTGTTGCTCAATTCTACAAAGGAGCTTCCTGCTAATCATGATTTCCTCATTGGCTGCATTATATTGTATATCATGTTCAACGTGATATTGCATCTAATTATCCACACAAAAAAAAAGAATACTATTTTATTTACCTATCCTCCGAAAAGGTGTGGGGATGATTATTGCATATTCGATACGGATTTTTTCCTACTCTGATCGTGCAGTCACGTGTTGTTTCGTAATTAACGTGTGTTATAGGGAGTGTCAAGAGAATCGACTCAGGTATGTTAATGCCCTCCCTTCTTTGTTTTGGCATGGTCCGAATTATACTGAAGAAACGAGCAAATACACAGCTTCTATAAATTACTCTATTCATAGAAATAGTAGGGGTGTTTATATTCTTGATTCCCCATGAGAATTAATGTTATCTTCTATTCATGGGTCTCAGAATATACACAGTTGGAAAAGTGTATCCTGAAGGAATATGAGATTATTATGTATTTTTCATGCATTTCACTCATTTATACATGTGCATTGACCCATGACCAGATGGCGTTATATATGCGTATATATATAAATATCTGTATATGGGATACGAGAAAAGGTTACGGCGTTATATACGCACCACCACCTAATCAGATGGTATATAATGATGATGTTACACATCATTATAAAAGGGGACCTTTCTACGGTCATTCATTCATTTCTAGGAAAGTTTCATACAGATCTTCTATGGATTAAATAGCTTCACTTTCTAAGGTCATTCATTCCTTTTTAGGAAAGCTTTATACGGATATGCTATGGAATAAATAGCTTTAACAAAATTTCACACGATGTTATATAGTGTAATAGCAAGGGGATTTTGCGATTCTAAGGGAGTAAGGTGTAATCTTTCTCAAGAGAATCGACACAGGTATGTTAAGGCTATCCCTTCTTTCTCTTGGCATTATCCATATGATTTAAACGAAACGAGCAGATGCATAACTTCCATAAATGACTCTATTCATAGAAATACTAGAGATGCTTATGTTCTTGATTCCCCATGTGTCATATTATTCTATCATCTATTAATGGGTCTAAAAAATGCCTAAGTTGGTAAAGTTTATTTTATGATATTAATTAGAGGCATAATGGTCATATGACGTACCGGGAGATTTTATTAATGTATTTCATATGCATTTCATGCATTTATACATGCACATTGACCCATGATCAGATGGTGTTATATACGCATATATATATATATATATATATATATATGGAATATGGGAAGAGGTTATGGTGTTATATATGCACCACCACCTGATCAGTTGGTATACGATGACGATTTTGCCCACAGTGGCCGATATGATATGTTGGAATGCCCTCAGAGGTTGATGATGTTATGAAACATGTACCTATGCACGACATGACATTCACATGCATATGCATGACGCTAAAAGTAATTTATGATTTACAAAGTTATTCAAACATACAGGTTGAGTCATGTACTCTATATTTCTTCCATGTCTCTTATGTACTTATTTATGTGCCTTACATACTTGGTACATTATTCGTACTGACGTCCCTTTTGCCTGGGGATGATGCGTTTCATGCCCGCAGGTTCCGATAGACAGGCCGAGAGCCCTCCAAGTAGGCTATCAGCTCAGCGGAAGATGTTGGTACGCTCCATTTTCTTCTTAGTTTCTTGTTTAGTTAGTAAATTTTAGACGTATATTGTTTGGTATGGTGGGACTCTATCCCGACCTTTAAGATGTTTGTTACTCTTAGAGGCTTGTAGACATATGTTGTATACATGAAAGATTGTATGGCCTTGTCGGCCTATGTTTTAAATTTATAAATGATTATGTTGGCCTATTATGCCCGTATATCACGTGTCTATAATGATGTAATAAGAAAGATATGTTACGTTGGTACTCGGTCAAGTAAGGTATCGGGTGCCCATCGCGGCCCATCAGTTTGGGTCGGGACACTTAAGTGCGTTAATAACATAACTAACTCTGGATCATTGCTTGAATAATTCCTTTTGTTCCCTCTCAGCTTTCTTTTAACGTAACCTATTACTTCTCCTGGTTTTTCTGCCACTTGTTGCGTGCATACTTAGCTTATCTTAGTGCCCACACATATTGAAATTCCATACAACTCGTATGATCTTGAATATCACTTCTGCTTTTACTCCCCGTTCAATAGCCGCGGTATGTGTCACCTTCTTAGGGAGTACATACAATATTGTTGTGATACTGTTGTTACAAGACTATTTCCTTTTTAGGTCATTGTGCTTAGGTTGTATCTTTCTTCCTTATTTTCTCATCTAGTCTTTCATTATAATACTTAGGAAGGACCCTCCGACTCTTGTAAATCTGTGAGCTTATTACATTGTATACTTGACGGACCATTTGATGTCCTTCCTTGCCTATACTTATCCGTAGTTACTTACCTCCATGCCTTTGGGCTTGTAGGGTTGCTTCTGAACTAATATTTTGACTGTCTTCCCAGTGGCACTCTCTTTCTATTTCCGTAACACTCATACGATACCTTTAACTACACCGATCCTTATTTTAATATATATCAAGTATTATAATGACATTAATGCGAGGCTAAATTCTCTTTGTTTGGGTTTACCATATTTATGTTGCATGATTTTCTGATTTTCCTGTGTCTTCTTGTCAAGCAATAACTAGGCTCTTCTTGAATCAACTACTAACCATTTGGTGGCCCATTCTCATATCAATATTCTGCGTAATCTTTCTTGGGTTATTTTCTTTGTCTTAACTTACATCTCGCACTAGCTCTTTATTTATCAATAACATCTCGGGAAGGGACCCTTACTTCCTTTTCTTGATAACTGCTAGTTTATATGAGTCCACCAAACTATAGAGTACCTGGTCCTATATGAGATAATGCTGAGAATGTTGTAAAAACTGAAAGTAAAGAAGACAGGGGATTTTTACGTGAAAAAATCTCACAGAAGGGGATCAAAAAACCACCACCTACTGTTGTAGGCTTTTAACTTCACTAACTTGCAATCTCCCTATTAAAAGCCATTTTGCAAAAACCCTATTGCAAAGACTTCAACTAACTTGTGATGCACCCACCACAAGTCACTCTATAACTATCCTAGTTACAAAGGCTTTAAACTTATGACTATTCCTAGTCACAACATAAACTCTAAAGTTTACAAATTTTTCCTAAGAGAAAGCTTCTAAGAAAGCAAACTAGGAAATACAATGAAGAGCAAATAACAAGATTACAACTCAACTATGGATGTACATAAACTTATTAAGAAACTGATCCTTAGTGGAGTCATCTTCTTGTTCTTGATACACCAGTGACTTCAATGTAGGATGAATACTGTTGTTGCTTGAGAGAATATCACTGAATGTACAAAAATGGTATGTCTTGCACCAGCTTGTTTTATCACAAAAGATATCACAATAGATAGTGATGTCAACTCGTTGGTGTATGCTTCTTCCCAATAAGAAGTGACTGATGTATTGTCTGTACAACCACTTCTGTGCAATTGCGTTACAGCTAGATAGTCGGCTTGTACTTCTGTCAGAACACACCAACGGATCAGGTCCTAGTTGTGTTCCACTTTTGTGATAGTTGCTAGATGATCACTTTTTGCTGCTACGTTCCAGGTGTACATTTGACTTGTACTTCTATCAGAGAACCCTGAGGGACTAGGTTCCTGTTGTTTTTCTCTTTATAATGTTTGCGTACAATCACTATATTGTGCTTGTGTCGGAGACCCCTGAGGGACCAAGTCACCAGGTTGCTGTTGAATTTCCTCCCTGTGGTCGTTCATTCATTTGCTGATTTTCAGACTTCGACCAGGTCATATGAAATGTATACCCTGTGGGCCAAGGTTCTCTATCTGGTTCTTCACAACAAGTTTGTTAGATCATCAAAACATACGAAGCATAAGGCCAAGATATTTAAAATCCATCAATTTCCCCCTTTTTGATGATGACAAACTTAGGCATGGATAGTATTTGCTTAGAGCCGAAATAACCAGATAAGATACCAGAACTACACATAGTTCCCCCTTAATCTCAGATCTCATTTTCCTTTTGATTTCCCCAGTACACATAGTTCCCCCTTAATCTCAGATCTCTTTTTCTTTTTCATTTCCCCTTAATTCCAGGAACAGACTGGTTCCTTCTTACTTTGGGAGCTCAAAGCTCCCCCACTCACACACCTGAAATATTCTCCCCCCTTTGGCATAATAAAAAGAGAACAAGCAAGTAATCAGCATAAAAAAGTCTAACACAGCTAGCTCATGCCACATATATGCATACAATATGATAGAAAATAGAAGCTAGAGGAACACAACATTGTACACGCAAAAAGGGGAGCTGTTTTATTAATGTTTATATTGGACTAGGCAAGTCAGGAGCAGTAGTGGATAATATCAACATGCCATCACACAAAAATAAAAGAAAACAAAAATAAAACAGTAACCATAGAAGATTAAAGCAAAAATAGCTGGTCACTAAGAGGATCCTAGGGGACACTAGAGGAAGAAGGCTTGGAAGAAGAGACAACAATGGTTTTGAGAACCAGGTCCAGTCGAGTCTTTGCAGACAGTTGTTCTTCAACTAATTGTGTCCGAAGTCTATCATTTTCCTTTGTCAGTCGTGCAACTTCTTCATTAATAGAATCATGTCCTTTAGTTGCTTGACAGAGCTGAGTCTCCAGTATGGCATTTCGAGCCCTCAACCTTTTGATCTCTTCAGAAGCTACATTTTGAGCGTTGATCAGTTGAGAAACAAGATGCTTCCACCAACTCTTTCTGTATATTCACATTCTTCTAAAGTGGTCTTAGAGAAGGTTTGCTTGCGTGTGCCAACTCTGGGATTCCCCAAGGGGACCTTGTAGAATTTGAACACCTGAGTGAGGAGAAAGCCATATGGTAACCCATGATTCCCACCTTTAAAGGTTGCCACCTTTTGCATATTAATTATCATGATTAATGAAAATTTGATTGGGACAAACTCATCAAGCACTTCTATTAAGACCATATCCGATTTTGTAGCTATAGATCGCCTCTCAGAAAGAGGTAAGAGCACATTATTGACCAGTTCAAAGAGAAGCTGATACTCAGGAAGCAATACCTTCTTATGCACCTGTTCCCCTTGTTGAATAGCTTTCTCCTTCATAATGGCTCTCCTGAAGATTACACCACAAACACCCTTAACTGAGGACATACCTTCACACGGAATTCTGAGAACATTTCCCAATGTTGAAGCGTCGAATACAAAGTCTACTCCATTTACGAGCGCACAAATGTGATCCCCCTCGATAGTGAAAAGAGATGCGTAAAAATTTTGTACTGCATCTTCATACACCAGAGGCATGCTCCCTTAAAACAAGTGTTCCCATTGTTGAAATTCCACAATTTTCAGAATTTGCCTCATGCATGCCATCTCCGAAATTGCTGGCTCAAATGTACGACCCCATAACACTTTCTGAGTTCTTAATCTCTACTGCCAAAGACCACCATCAAAGGGCATGGACCTCAGTGCACCAGGTTCTTTAACAGTTTCCCATTTTCGTTTGCTAGACCCTTCAGCAAACTTTCCTTTCCAGCTTGCTATCCGAAGAGTATTGTCCCCAGACACGACTAGCTCAGTTTGACTCCATTTAGACTTGTTTCTGTCCTTCACGGATGACCCTTTCTATCCCTCAATAGTTTCATCGGAGGCCTTTTCCATAGACTTTTGAGCTTTCATAGATTGTTATACTAAGGAACTAGGTTCCTTTGGAGCATCTTTGTCAATCCAGTTTACTGACACACTCTTATTACTGACAAAATACTTTGGATTCATTTTCCTCTTTTTCATTGTCTTGACACTCCTCTTAATTTTCTGCAATGTGGATTCAAAACGCTTTTGCTATTGTGACCTGATAGTAGGTGATTTGGAGGAAGACTCTATGAGTTTGGAGTGATCAGGAAGTGTAGGAGTGGGTTTGCGTGGAAGAGAATCAGGATCATTAGAAGGTTTTTCTAAGAATATCTCATGAGCCAAAGACTCGAGGAGTGCTATGGTTCTTACATATCCTAAGAATGGAATTTTTTCCCCCTGGTACTTAGACGAAAGATATGCTCCTTCATTCATCAGACTCTCAGAAGCTATAGCCATGATGTTATGCGCTACTTCTTTTTCTAGTGACTCTTTGAGAGTCACTAAGTCTAACATGGAAGAGTTTAGATACTGATCAGGATCATCCTCAGGGTCTTCTGACACTTGAGGAGTAAAACCTCCTGTGTGTTCTTTGATGAGATCATATGAGTGACAAGACATAGGGTTTTCAAAATGATGGTAAATAGAGTTTATCAGAAAAAGGGAAAACTGTAGGAATGAAGGAGGACTCAGGAGTGGGTAAGGTAGTAGAAGGCGTGAAATAGTAATGCTCTGGGATGATTTCAAGGATAATAAGGAAGTGGTAGGGGTGTTAATGGCGGGTGAAAGAAACGATGTTCGATCGACATTAGAGGAGTACTTGGTAGACGAGTAGAGCGAGAGAAAGAGATGAAGAGAAGATCTCAGCAACACAAAGGAAATGAAGGCTCATTACTTGCCGCGAGAGAGAAAGAAAGTTTTATTGGGAGAAGGGTTAATGATGAGAAGAGAGAGAGAGAGAAACAGGTTCTGAATAGTTCTAAAAATGGTTTGTGGGAAAGTGTTACCATGCAGAGGGGATGAAGGGATTTGAAAGACAAGACATGACATGCAAACTTTGAAAAGTCGGATGATATGGCAGTTGAGTTAATTTTGTTAAACACAATTTTTTTTGAGAAGGCATGCCAAATAAGCACATCACTACTAACCTGAGGTACAGGAACCTGATGCCAGAACAATCCTTTTTGATGAAGGTTTTTAGCAGCTCTTCCCTCGCAGTTTAGAACTGTACCTTTAGCTTCTATGATCGTCATGCGTGTTTACCTACAATGGTATTGATGTGAGTTAGTCTTGGTTAGAATTTTAGCGAACTTTACCTGATGGTGTCTTTCATAGCCAGCTGATAAAGGATCGGGTTCTTCATTAGACTCTTATGACCCCATCTTCACCTTATTTGATCCAGAATATTCTCTACTCAAGGCTTTGATGTAGATATCTAGAATTTGGTCTTCTGTTCTGCAAGACTTTCCACAGATCAACCCTTTCTTCATATTGACTCTTAGAAGATAATCTCACCCCTCAATGTACTTGGTCCTCTTGTTTGAGATTCTTCTTCAGTTGTTGACTAGGCCATTGAGTTTTGCTTCCTTGTCTCCCAAAGAATAAGGCATGAGTCATGACAAGTGAACTGTTCCAGAAGTGTTTTTCCTTTCCACAAAAAACCTGCATAGTTAACATCATCATACCCAAAAGGATTAAAAACACTATCACCTGAGGAGTAACACAAGACCAGGTCCTAAGTTCCCTTAAGGTATCTTAAACTTCTGTGGGCAGCCTTCAAGTAGGATTTTTACGAATATACACTTTGGATTCTATTCAGGAGTGGAGATACAGAAGGGACTAAAGAAAAAGATTTTTTTCTTATCTAACTCTAGAATAAAAGAAAGTGATTGACTTGCCACGAAGATGGGAGCCGTTGTGTTTCCAATTTGAGACTAATGTTTGATTGGTAGGAGATATTTGGAGGTTAATCTGATTTCCCCACACTCTGTATTTTGTTGCTTGTGGAGTTCCATGAGCTGCATCTCTACTCTTCCTTCGGCTTCAGTGGTAGTATGTGACGAACCAGGTTCCTTGTGAGACGTGGAGGATGATGTTGCATTGTCTTTTGCCAGTCTCATTCATCCTACTCATTTTATCAGCCTCCCTATTTGAAGCCTCAGATATTTCCTAGGGACCAGAGTTGGTTCAGTATATTGATCATCACCCTTTCTTCCTTGGCTAAAGGAGGTGACTTGTTGAAAACCCCATGAGAACGTGCTTCCATTGAGTATGCCCTTTGTTGGAGACTTTGAGGCATTTCTTTATAGAGACTACCCCAGAAGGATTCCTTCGCTCATATTTTGCATTGAACTTCTCAAGCTGATCCTTCCAGTTGTTGAGAACATGGCATTTTCAGTCAAGATGGTTCTCAGATGAGTTGTCTTTTAGTCTATAGGGCATTTTCTTCCGTTTGGTAGCTCATGGTGGGTTTTCATTCAAGACGGACCTGATCAAACAACTGTTCACCAAGTAGAAAGCAGTATTTACTGCTTTTGCCCAGAATTTCTTGGTGATTCCATAGTCGATAAGCATTATCCATGCAGCATTTTCCAGTTCTGTTCTTTCTTTTAGCAATACCATTTTGCTGTGAAGTCCTTGGTGTTGAGAAATTGTGCGTGATCCCTTCTCCTTTTTTTTTTTGTTTTTGCTTGAATCCTTTTGGCAAGAACCATTAACACCTCGAGAGTCTCCTTCTTTGTTTTGTGAACCGGTGTCTACGTGACTTTTGAGTTTGGCAGACCACGGATCAGGTCCTTCCGAGTTAATTTATTCAGAGGTGAGAAGCTTGCATATATCAATCCTTCATGCCAAGGTTCCGACTTCACCCATCCCATACTACCAAATTATGGAGATTCATAGTTAATCGGAGTGGATGTTCTTTTTTCCTTTGTCGACTGAGACCACTTGGCCAGTTATCAGATTGCTGATTATACTTTTCAGGCCATTCAAATAGTACACGTTCCCACTTGAGTGCCAAAAGAACCTTTCCAACTTTTCATTCACTGAGAATGTACCCTCTACTTCCTTTTAAGGATACATTCCTTTCCTGCAGGGCTTTCAGTGAGAAGAGATTCATGATGTTTTCAGTTGTGTGCTTTTAAGCATCCACAATCCATAGTCCATCGCTGTCTGCTTCCTCTTACTGTTCCCTGCTCATGCAAATCAAGGGTTAGATATAGGAACCCAAACTAGTTTGGTCCCTTGTTATGATAGAAAGGATGAATGAGGGCTTTCCTACTCCATGCAGGCAACATTCGCTTTTTGCGAGTGGTACCTGGTCCTTTATTAGTAGTCACTTTATCAGTAAACACTTTGTTTTTCTGAGCAGACTGAACCTTGTCTTGGCAATTTTCTTTAACATTCTTGTTGTTCCCACAGTGAGTACATAGCCAGTTATCAGGTACAACGACATACTTGCTATGAGGGTTGTAAGGAGTTTTCTCCCTTTGGAACCCGATGTCCTGCCTGTTCCTACTATTGTTAAGATACATGGTAGTGACAACATCTGAGGACTATGTCCACTTCAGAGATTTCTCAAGATCAGTTCTTACTTTCTCTAATTCAACATGAAGTTGTTGATTCTTCTCGAGTTCACTACAGAGATTGGTTTTCACAACAGTTAACTCTTTTTCAAGCATGATGTGAGTCTCACTGGCTACTACCTTCCCTTGTCCAAGACTTACATTCCTATGTTCTCTATTGAGTCCCTCAACGATTTCCTCTAGATCGATGCATATTACTAACAGGTCATCCCTTTCTTCTTCAACAACTACTACCATCATATCGTCTCTCATTTTCCACACAAGTAATTCTATCATTTAAGGATTCCTTTTCCTTTTTAAGATTAGCTATTGTCTCATTTAAGTCCACTACACAGACCACCAGATCATCTCAAGATTGTTCGACCTCTCCTAGTTTTATGGTTAGGATCTCCTTATCATTTACAAGGCCATAATAAGCATCGAATAAGACATTATCTAATGACCTTAGCTTCTTAGAAGAGTAGGATTTCAGATTTCTCTAAACACCCCTGAAGTTTATCTCAACGTCTTCATCTTCTTCATCATCATCAGACTGAGCCGTCAGAACAAAAAGTGAATCGTACTTCGTTGCTTCAGTTTCCATTGCCATCATGGAACAATTTTCTGCATCTGGTTCCCTTTCAGATTCACTAGAGGAGTCTCCCCAAGAAGCAAGAGCCTACTTAACAATATTGTCAGCAGCACTTTTTCGATTGAATCATTTATCTGGAACCAAGTTCCTTTTTGCTGCTTTGTCAGGATTTTGGTTGTATTGCTCTTGTTTCGCGAGGTCTTTGTTGAAATGCCTGACTTTTCACATCTGTGACAGAGATCGTTGTTCCTTGTTTTACTTGAAATGCCCCCCTTTGGTATACCACCATTTCTTCGAACCATATTTTGAAATCTCTTAGTAAGATAGGCCATGTAACTATCTTCATCACTTGAGTCGCTGGTTTCAACTTTGAGTAACAGGTACTTTTCCGTCTTGAGCTCTCTTCTTTCACTGTCTTTCTTTCTTTTCATCTCGTATGTCTTCAAATCACCAATCAACTCATCCATGGTCAGAGTTTGTAGATATTTATCTTCAGTGATAGTATTTACCTTACTTTCCTAAGAACCAGGTAGAACACTGAGGATTTTCCTTACAAGCTTGTTTTTGGGAATGACATCTCTAAGTGAATGAAACTCATTTTTTATGGAGGTGAATCTGGTGTGCATATCTTGTATAGACTCATCATCCTTCATTCGAAAGAGCTCATATTCAGTGGTGAGCATGTCGATCTTGGATTGTTTGACCTAAGTAGTTCTTTCTTGTGCAGTTTGTAGAGCTTCCCAAATTTCTTTGGAAGAATCACAAGTTGAGACTCTGTTGTACTCATTAGGTCCTATGCCGCACGTCAAGATTTTTTTGGCACGATAGTTCTTTTCTACAGCTTTTCTATCAATGTCGGTGTACTCTTTTCTACCTTTCGACACCATTGGTCTTATTTGTTCAAGCTTATTGATGAGAACATGTGGACTATCACAAATGATGTCCCATAGTTCTGAATCTTCTGCCATCATAATATCATGCATGCGGGTCTTCCACCAGCCATAGTACTGGCCATTGAATCTAGGAGGTTTGTAGGTTGATTGTCCTTCCTCAAATTTGGGTGGAGCAGTCATTGAGATCCTTTCTAGGTGTTAACCTTTTAGAAAGAACCTGCTTTGATACCAATTAATAGTTTATATGAGTCCACCAAACTATAGAGTACCTGGTCCTATATGAGATGATGCTGAGAATATTGTAAAAACTGAAAGTAAAGAAGACAAGGGATTTTTACGTGAAAAAATACCACACTAGGGGATAAAAAAACCACGACCTACTCTTGTAGGCTTTTAACTTCACTAACTCGCAATCTCCCTATTACAAGTCATTTTGCAAAAACCCTATTTCAAAGACTTCAACTAACTTATAATGCACCCACCACAAGCCACTCTATAACTATCCTAGTTACAAAGGCTTTAAACTTATGACTATTCCTAGTCACAACATAAACTCGAAAGTTTATGAATTTTGGTTTAATCCTAAGACAAAGCTTCTAAGAAAGCAAACTAGAAAATATAATGAAGAGTAAATAACAAGATTACAACTCAACTACGGATGTACATAAACTCATTAAGAAACTGATCCATAGTGGAGTCGTCTTCTTGTTCTTCACACACCAGTGACTTCAATGTAGGATGAATACTATTTTTGCTTGAGAGAATATCACTGAATGCACAAAAATGGTGTGTCTTGCACCAGGTTATTTTATCACAAAAGATATCACAATAGATAGTGATGTCAACTCTTTGGTACACGCTACTTACCAATGAGAAGTGACTGTTGTACTGTCTGTACAACCACTTCTATGCAGTTGTATTCCAGTTGGATAGTCGGCTTTTACTTCTGTCAGAACATACCAATGAACCAGGTCCTAGTTGTGTTCCTCTTCTATGATAGTTGCTAGATGGTCACGTTTTTCTTTTACATTCCAGCTGAACATTTGACTTGTCCTTCTGTAAGAGAACCTTGAGGGACCAGGTCCTTGTTGTATTTCTCTTTATAATATTTGCGTACAGTCACTATTTTCTGCTTGTCGGAGACCCCTAAGGGACCAAGTCACTGGGTCCCTGTTGAATTTCCTCCCTGTGGGCGTTCATTTATTTGCTGATTTTTAGACTTCGACCAGGTCACATGAAATGTATACCTTGTGGGCCAAGTTTCTCTATCTGGTTCTTCACAACAAGTTTGTTAGATCATCAAAACATACGAAACATAAGGCCAAGACATTGAAAACCCATCAATAACATATCTTTAGGCTTTGAATAAGTGCAGTCTCATCCTTTTTCATTTATTTTTTATCGCATTCTTCCTTTACCATTCCGTAATTACTAGAACCACTGAATTTTGCCTTAATGCCACCTTACTCCATATTCCTCCCTTTAGGGGAGTACTAAGAGTTGGAGCTACGATGACTTACCTATAGATGTTTTACCTCTTCATCTTTGGAATCATTTCACATTATCGATGACCCTTACTCGCCTTGAGGTAATCCTTCTGTACCAAGGAGAACAAAATTCCTTACATGCAATGGTGACAATTTGTGTAACTGGCATACACAATTCTTTAAGCTTAACTTTGCTCACATTGCTTGCTTTAGGGAAGCGTCTGCCTGAATGACCATTCTTTGAATTTGTCATGACTCTTCTTCTGTTTTCCATTCTATTATTTTCAGAACAAAATTTGAAATTCTCATGATGCCGGCTATTATCAAACACCTCGTCCCTAATTCATGTTTAGGTTATCTTGTTCACTAATCCTTACTGGTTTCTATTACTCAGGGTCTAACTTTTCCTGTTGGTAATCGCATGAGAGTTGCAAACTTATTTCTTAAAATCAAGATGTGACTTTATGACCTATATTTTTTTGTTGCCTCAAGGCCTGTCACCTCTCGTATTTTCCTTCACTTGACTATAGACTCTGTAGTACTGTCATCTTTTTTATCTACCATTGTCATCCTTGTATTACATCTTATCATAATGCTTCCTTATCTCTCTTCTTATTTCCTTGCTAATATTTTTGTCTATCCCTTTCTTTTGAAAACTTCAATAAGACATTCTTTTGCTTTTAGCTCCTTTTGCTTCATTCATTGGCTCTTTGGTTTGCTCAACGTTTTTGCTCTACTAGGGACGAGAGCCACACTAAGGTAGTATTCATCCCTTCAAGGCTTCCAGTCCCTATCCTTGTAGTACTCATATATAGCTATATTATTTTAGAGTGCACCATTTGGATGTCTCACAAGGAGATTTATTAGAAGTTTTGCAATATCCTTCGGAAACGTAAACTAATACAAACAATCCATCCACCATTTTGGGTCACTCTAACCCCAGCCGGATTCTGATATCCCGTCCTTTTCTTAGCCATATACATTAGTTCTTGTAGGGCATAACTGAGATTAGTGTGGCCAAATGTACATACCTCTGTTATTGTTGAAGGTAACCTAAAAGGCTTATATTTCTCCGCCTGAGTTGTACATACTGTTATCCTTCATTACTGGGTGCCTCGTACCCTTCTTCTTCTTACTTCTTGAAACTTTTATTTATCTTCTGAATCTCTTATTGTCCTTCATTATAAAGTTGGATAGATATTCTTGCCTTAAGGCTCCTTATCTCTGAAGACCTTATACGTCTTAGTACACACAGGATCTACTGAAGTCCTTACATTTACTCATCATGAACATCATGAAAAATCTAGTCCCTATGACTCAACACTTCCATAGCAACATTCAATCTCTTACCAACTATAGGTATCGTCATATTATGAATTAAATTGAAGCTAGGAGTTTCAATTCTTATAAGTGAACTCAACCACACGATCTAGAGTAAGAAAAAAACGTGACAGTCCTAAATTTCCAATAGCCACTTGCTTATAAGTGTGGTTCACAACACACCTATAAACAAGACTCTACTAGACATGACTTGTAGACTCCCTAGAACAGAACTGCTCTGATACCACTTTTGTCACAACCCAACATATGGGCCGCGGAGGGCACCCTGTACCTTACTTAATCGAGTACCAACAAAATATATCTTTCTTATTGTACTTTCATTGGCAAGTGGGACAAACGGGCTATCATGGGCTAATCGGAATAAACGTAGGGGATTACCCAATATAAGACGACCCAACCTGATATAAAAACTTATACATATGATATACAGACGTATAAGGTTAATGTGATCCATTATATACTTTAAATATAAGCCGACAAGTCCATACAAATATCCGTATACATGACATCTGTCTACAAGCCTCTAAAAGTACTTACTTATTATAAAAGTCGGGATAGAACCCCGCCATACCAAACAATACACGTCTAAATCATACTGACCACACATGCAACTCCAGAGCAAACGGAGCGCACCAACATCTTCCACTGAGCTGATAGCCTACTTGGAGCACTCTCGACTTATCTATCTGGACCAGCGGGCATGAAACGCAGCATTCCCAAGCAAAAGGGAGGTCAGTACGAATAATGTACTGAGTATGTAAGGGATATAAATAAGTACATAAAAGACATGGAAGAAATATATAGTAAATGGCTTAGCCAGAGATAATTATGTAAATCATGAAATACTTATAGTATCATGCATTTGCGTATGAATGTCATGTCGTGCATAGGTACATGTGTTCATAACATCATTAAGCCTCTGAGGGCATCCCATCATATAATCTCAGCCACTGTGGTCAAAATCATTAACGTATACCAGCTGATTAGGTGGTGGTGCGTATATAACGCCATAACCTTTTCCCATATATATATATATATATATATATATATATATATATATATATATATATATATATATATATATATATATATATATATGCGTATATAACATCATCTGGTCATGGGTTAATGTGCATGTATAAATGCATGAAATGCATATGAAATACGTTAATAAAATCTCTCGGTACGTCATATGACCATTATGCCTCTAATTAATATCATAAAATAAACTTTACCAACTTAGGCATTTTTGAGACTCATTAATAGATGATAGAATAATATGACACATGGGGAATCAAGAACATAAGCATCTCTAGTATTTCTATGAATAGAGTCATTTATGGAAGTTATGCATCTGGTCGTTTTATTTAAATCATATGGATCATGCCAAGAGAAAGAAGGGATAGCCTTAACATACCTGAGTCGATTCTCTTGAGAAAGATTACACCTTACTCCCTTAGAATCGCAAAATCCCCTAGCTATTACACTATATAACATCGTGTGAAATTTTGTTAAAGCTATTTATTCCATAGCATATCCATATAAAGCTTTCCTAAAAAGGAATGAATGACCTTAGAAAGTGAAGCTATTTAATCCATAGAAGATCTGTATGAAACTTCCCTAGAAATGAATGAATGACCGTAGAAAGGTCCCTTTTTATAATGATGTGGGCCACACATAATAAGGCTTAGTGACAAAATTCTCATTAAAATGTGACACCTTTTTACATGACTTAAGAGTCATTTCTTGGCTTGATCAAGACAAACTTGGGCTGCCACGTGATGCTTATCTCTTCCCAACAACTAACCACTAATAACCTTAATTAATTGTTAATCTCTCACTAAAATCAATAATTACCCAATTATCCACATAATTAAAAATTATCTCAACTTACTTAAAATACTACTCACTTCTCACATACCTTATACACCTTACTATCATGGTCATGTGGTACCTTGTGTGGCACTAGTCCATAAATACCAAGTATTTTAGCTCGGACCTTATTTATTCCCAATATGTCAAATTTTGATGAAAATTCATTTTTTTGACTTACCTACACTCTCACCTTCACGAATTTACTCATCACTTGTTTGAAATAGCATAATGCTTATAATCCCAAAAAAATCTCATTCCCGAACTTACGTCGATTAACTTATGACGAAACCTAAACGTACGAAAATGCAGAATGTAACATCTCATTTCCGAGCTTATACCAATTTACTCATAGCGTACTTCAACGTACGAAAATATGGGGTGTAACATAATCATCAATATAACCGTTGCAGTGTGCATATCGATCCCATAACTGTCACTCATAGCCAAGCTCTCGGCCTTACTCAGTCCCCAACAGTCTCACCCACGGGCTCACAATATCATGAAAACAAACCCAGAACAATGATTTGATGAATCAATAGCTAATTGAGATCGAGATATGATACAAAAATGCATGAACATGACTAAGTACAAAATGTGAATGAAAATAATGAGGTGACAACAAGAAACGACTAGCAAGTTTCCCAACAATACCGGCATAAAGCCTAAACATGATATCTAGCATGATTTCTAGTTCAATCACTTTATCACATGATGCAAACATGAAAATCAACAAGATAGAGTGATTAAATGGTGCCCTGGAATCACCCAGGTCACAATTCTCACGGTGCACGCCCGCACACCCGTCACTTGGCATGTGTGTCACCACAATACCAATCACATAACACACAATTTGGGGTTTCGAACCCTCAGAACCAAGTTTTGATGCGTTACTTACATCAAATCAAGCGAAATCTTACTCCACAATGCCTTTGCCTCTCAAGTTGGCCTACAAACATCTCGAATATAGCCACAAGCAGTACAATACGATCAATATAGGCTGAAGGGATCAATTCCACAAGGAAACTACAAGAACATAGTCAAAATCCGAAATTGACTCAAACCCGGCCGTCGGGCCCATGTCTCGAAATCTGACAAAAGTCACAAAACCCGAAAGCTCATTCACTCACGAGTACAACCATACCAAATTTACTCAATCTGATAACAAAATCCCATTCAAAACCTCAAATTCCATCTCAAGAACACTTCCTCGTTTTCCCTAATTTTTCACCCCAAATCACAAATTAGATGATAAAATTAAAGATATAATCATGGGATTTATCCAAACCCAATGAGAAATACTTACCCCAATCAACTACGCAAAACTCCCTTCAAGAATCGCCCAAATCCGTGATCTCTAGTTCAAATTATGAAAAATAAGCTCAAATCCTCGATTTTGAATTTAACACTGTCTGCCCAGATTTCCTTCTTTGCAAAAGCGACCGTTCTCTCGCGTTCGCGTAGACCAACTTGACTGCATTTCCACTTTAATCTTTGCAAACGTGATGCTTTACCAGCTCCACCCTTTGCGAACGCGACAATCACCTCGCGAATGCGTAAAATAAAAGGTTGGGGGTCCCCAGCTACCTCTCTCCTTTTCGCGAACGCGACTCTACTCCTGCATTCGCAATGAACACGCAGACCACACCTTTGCATTTGTGTCTTACTCTTTGCGAATGCAAAGAACAAATCCTTATCATCTCAGAAACACTCTTCACGAATGCGAGGTCCCTCTCGCGAACGCGTAAGATGAAACCAGAAAAAATGCAGCAGTAGATATCAGCAATCTCACCAAGGCCAAAAATAATCCGTTAACTACCCAAAACTCACATGAGGCCCTCAAGACCTCAACCAAACATACCAACACATCCCATAACAATATACAAAATTTGTTGAACCTTCGAATCACTCAAAACAACATCAAAACACCAAATTACACCTGAATTCAAGCCTAAAGAACTTCTAAACTTCTGATTTCCACAAACGATGCCGAAACCTACTAAACCACATTCGAATAAGCTCAAATTTGGTACAGAAGTCAGAAATGACACCACGAACCTACTCCAACTTTCAAAAATCCAATATGACACCGATATCAAATGTTTTACTTCAGACCAAAATTAGCAAAATTCTAACTTCCGCCAATGCAAGCCAAATTCTACCACAAACCTCCAAGTCACATTCCGAGCATGCTCCTAAGTTCAAAATCACCTAAGGAGCTAATGGAATTATAAAAATTTGAATCCGAGGTCATTTATACATAAGTCAACATCCAGTCAAATTTTTCCATCTTAAGCTTTCAAATAAGAGATTGTGTGTCTCAATTCATTATGAAACCACTCTAAACCTGAATCAACTAACCCGGTATATCATAATATAGCTGAAGAAACAAAAGAAGCAGGAAATGGGGGAACAAGGCTATAACTCTCGAAACAGCCAACCGGATCATTATATGAAGTTATTGCCTTCCTTATTATCTTGGTAATTATTTAATTGTTGAATTACCTTACTTGAAGTTGTTATTTCATGGAATATCTTCTTGTTGAGTTATTGGTGTGAAGTGTGAAAGTTGTTGAAATTTTGGTACTGATTATTTTAGGAAAATTATGGCATATGGGTACTTGTGTGCGAGTTGTTATTGTGTTGTGATATTGATGCACATGCGATAGTATAAGGGTAGGGGTTAATATGCATGCGGTGGAATAAGGTGGGATTTATGTGCGTGTTTCTAGAATAGGACTTGAAGCCACGCGGCGACATAAGGTAGGCTAAAGTACGTGTAGTTATTTCGATAAAAAATATTTTCAAAACTATCTAAATGTAAGGCTGACACGGTGGTATAAGAAAAGTTTCCGATTATGACTTGTGAAATGTAATTTCAAAGTGGTACCTCGGTTATGATTCTTGTTGTACGTTCTATGTTGAGACAACTTGTTTAATTGATCGGTTATTGTTCTTCCTTCAATGATTCATTCGTATTTTTATTGTGCTTGGTTTTAAAAAGTTATCTTAGTGTTAGAAAGATTGTGGCTTCTTATGTGAGTCATGCATTCTACATGATTGTTGTATTGCTTTAACATGCCAATCTGTACCTCTGTTACAACTTGGTAAAGTGATTCTCAATATGAATTTAATAGCCTAGAGTCATTATATCATATTCTCTTGAGTTATTGGTAGCATAACGATTTAAATAATAGAATTATTGACATGCTTTATTCTATGTGTCTCGTAAGATATAACTCGCTATCTCACTGTACTTAATATTTTAAATGGTTATCGCCCTTTTAGTATAGTTAAATTATGAAATTATACTCAAAAACCTGTTGATTGGTTACCTTACTTAAAATTGTTATCACGTTTTTCTTTTAACAAATTCTATATTTAATTCTTTAATTTAACTAATATTTTGCTTTGTTTAAATATGGGATTTTACTCAATTTTATTGATTTCTAAACTAAACCCATATGATACTCTATTTTGTATAAATTATATTTTATTTTACTTTAGTTGATTTCTATAATAAACTCATTATTTCATTTGATGCCTTACTGTATTCAAGATTGTTATTATGCTTTATTGTGCTTATATATAACTCTCGATTATTTTGGTTGATATTTTTTACGATTGTATTGTACATGTTAGTATGTGGGCATTGCTATGTGAAGGTAATTGTTATTGTGGACCCAAGGTGCCATACGTGTAAGATTTAGGATTTGTGGTCCATGATTTGTGTTTTACAAGGTGTGGTGCCTTATGGTAACTCTTATTTTAGGCCCATGGCTGGGAACAATTTGATTATTTGTGTTGTCACTGGTTCCTCCCTATTTGAGTTCATCCATATCTCATTGATGTCCTAATTATGTTACTTTTCTATTACCTGTTTACTATTTGCTGCCATTTGTGTTTCTATTATTTCGTTGTTGGTTGTAAACCAATAATTTTTCCTCTATTAGCCTTACATTGATGTTCTTTCCATTGTTAGCTTAGCATTTCCTGTACAAGTTTCTGTGTCTACTAGGTGTCTTGGCCTAGCCTCGTCACTACTCTACTGAGGTTAGGCTTGATACTTACTACGTACTATTGTGGTGTACTCATAATGTGCAAATCTAGTTATTACTGATCATGCTATTGAGAGTTGCATCTGCGCGATGGAGACTTCAACAGATACCTTCTTCACGTTCGCAGGCCTTTGAGTCACCATCTTACTTCTTTATGCTACTGTTAAATTGTAAATCGAAACAGTACAGTATTTAGAAATTCTAGGATATTTTAGTAGAGATTATGACTCCACACTACCGGTTTTGGAAATGTATAACTATTGACTGTTGCAGATATGTGTCATTTACTAGTTTATGATTTATTGATTAAATAGTTCAATTCTATTATTAACTCAACTTGTGTTAGGCTTACCTAGTCTTACAGACTAGGTGCCATTACAACATCCTAAGGTGGGAATTTGGGATCGTGACAAGTTGGTATCAAAGCTCTAGGTTCATAGGTTTTACGATTCATAAGTAGGTTTAGTATAATCTTATAGATCAGTACGGACATTTGTACTTATGTTCGAGAGGCTATAAAAATATTAAGAAATTCCACTCTTTTCATTCCTTATCGTGCGACACTAATTCTATCTGAAGGATACATATTATATTCTTGTACATCCACTTGTATATGATGATGCACACTTAGTATTAACTACGCTCTGACGATTTGGAATGCTATGAATAAGGGGCCATGGATGCTCGATTATTTTCTCAAAGTGTTGTCCAGACTGAGGACACAGACGTGTTGGTAGATCTACAGTTGTCCCGGTGTGGGATGCAATGGGTTCTTGTAGTGTTGTACCAGCTTATGAAGGTTGGTATGGTGGATAACTGAATGTTGTATTTGTGTTGGTGCGCCAAGTGGGGTGGGGAAGTGTTATATCCGTTTTGGGTTTGAGGTATATACATGGTATATCTGTATTATTTCTAAATCTATATTTCGGTGTCAGAGATGTTAAAAAAGTATCTCCAGGTTCACAAAATGTCTCTTTAAAAAGATATCTCGATTGCAGCATTATTGGGTGCATTAGAGGGAATATAGTGGTTTATTGGCCTTCTAACGACATGGTTCATGCTATGATCTCCTGCAGCGAGCTTTGATTTGGAATTATTCTATACTCGATGAGGAGAAGTGTTAGATTGAAGAAAGTTGACTAATATTGGAGGAAGTGGGACAACTTGGTGGTATTGACTAGTCTTAGAGACTCGGTGTCATCAAAACATCCTAAGTTGGGAATTTGGGGTCGTGACAAGTTGGTATCAGTGCTCTAGGTTCATAGGTACTATAAGTCATAAGCAGGTTTAGTAGAATCTTGCAGATCAATACGGACGCCTATACTTATTTTCGAGAGGCTAAAGAACTATTATGAAATTCCACTCCTTTCATTCCTTGTCGTGCGACACTGATTCATGTTGAAGCATACATCTTATATTCTTTTACATACACTTGTATATGATGATGCACACTCGGTATTAACTATGCTCTGGCGGTTCAAAATTTTGCTAATAAGGGGTCGTGGATGCTCGATATTTGTCTCAAAGTGTGTCCAGACTGAGGAAGCAGATGTGTTGGTAGATATTCAATTGTTGAGGTGTGGGATGCAATTGGTTCTTGTATCTGATTGGTGTTGTACCAGCTTATGAAAGATGATATTGTGGATCATCGGATGTTGTATCTTATGGCTTTGCTCCAAGTGGGGGAGATTACTATCAACGATCAAATTGCATGGGCTAGTGTTATATTAGCTTTGGGTTTCAGGTATATATGCGGTATATCTGTATTACTTCTAAATCCATATTTCAGTGTTAGAGAGGTTAGAGAAATATCTCCAGATTCATAGAATGTCTCTTCAAAGTGGTATCTCAGTTGCAGCATTATTGGGTGCTTCAGAGGAAATATAGAAGTTTATGGTCCTTCGAACGACGTGGTTTGTGCTAGGATCTACTGCAGCGAGCTTTGATTTAGAATCATTGTGTACTGACGAGGTGAAGTGTTAGGTTGAAGACAAGTCGGGGAAGATTGGAGGAAGTGGGACAACTTTATGGTGTTCGGTCAACATGGTAATAAAGGTAATTTGTTCTTTTGGTATGGTAATCCTTTGCCGGCAATTTTGTGGCAGTACACTTAGGGTTGACGGCTTGCATGACTTGTTTGAGTTGGGGAAGCTCAGTTCTGATGGCTTGGTGATGGCGGAGGGGTCTCGAAGAGTACTTGATAGCATCGACCATGGCTTGAACTAGATATCTGTTACCAACATAAGGAACATGTATCATGTTACGATTTTATCTTCGATGGGGTCACAAGTCTTAGACAGCATGGACAATTTCAGATGTTTAGAAGAATGCTAGCATCATTTGGTGCCATCCGATAAGGGTACGCACTCCATAAGGCGTACTGTCATTCGACTTGCGGATTCCTAACTAGTATTAGGGTAATTGCCTGATTGATCGACCGCTTGTGTTCAGATTTTGCTATATGGAACGAAGGAATTATGGATGTATTTATCATGGGATTATCATGTATGAGAAAGGTTCCAGTCATTTGAGTAGTGATGTTGGGATCGAATATGGATATTCTAGCATTTTAAGATTCAGAAGACTATGAAGTTTCTCAGATGCAGCTTATTCCATTGTTGCAGACGGAAAAGGTATGCTAAGAGGTTGGCGATTGATGATAGGTGCTATAGATATGCTATTGTGGGCTTTTTGGAGGCTATCTACCTATTTCGGAAGGATCGTAATTAATTTGGAGACCATTAGTAGGCCTAATGAGAATGTATATTCTACACCAGGTCGGACTTGTTTACTTAGCATAGTCTTTATTGCAGGTGGTGTCGTTGTTTAGATTTGACCTTATTTGTGTTCTGATGTATTCTATGTATTACTCTTCTACGCCATGATGGTTGTGAGACTGTTGCTATTTACATATGATGCAGACATGTATTTATGTTTAGGCTTTGTAGCAAAATTCGAGCAAGATTGCTCTTGGGGTGTTGAATGGTTGATTGCGCCTTGGTGATGGTCTTCCGGTTTCTTGTATATGGTATTATGTGTATCTCCATGGTTATGGTCATGCACTTTGTATTTTTTTTGTTGATATTCTTAGGGTTGTTGATTGTGAGTATTATGGCTCGACATATTCCAGGTGGACCGGTGCCAGATTGGGTCATACATCACAGTAGAATTATGTTAGGATATTATCCTTTGTACTTATTTCATGTGTTATGTTTCTACTTCTATGGTATATTGATATCATTGCGCTTCGTTGTGGTATTTGTTGAGTTGGTGGGATGGTTCCTTTATTTCCGTTCTCTTTCCATCATTGCTAAATGTGATTTATTGTTTGTTGGTGCACAGATTGCATGATATGTGGCTTTATGTATAATTTGCATGACATGTCGGTAGAGCAGCTTGTACTGGATGAGGTGAGGTTATTGGGCCTGAAATGAGTATCATCGGATTTGATTAAGGTATGTGTGAGCACGTGATTTTTGCCCTATATATGAATTATTCTCAAAAAATAAAACAAAATGATTTTTTCTTGATTTTACAACATCTGTGAATTTTGTGACATTTTCTGGTAACTGTTGCATTTTATTTGTGCATTTTAATTCAAATGAAAAATACAAAAATACATTTGCATTTAGGATTTAATTTCATATTTTTAGTATTAATTAGGGGATAATTTGTTTTTAGAATAAAATATGAAAAATAACAAAAATAGTTCGCTTTTGCATTTTTAATTGTTTAAATGTGAATTCGTCCCGAAATAGTTTTTAAAATAATTTTAGAAATCAATTAGTTTAATTTTGAAATATATTAGAACTTTATTTTAATTGTTGCAATTTTATAAAATCAGGAAAATATAGAAAAATATAGATAAAAGAAACAAATGAAAAGGAAAAAAAAAAGAAAACAAAAGAATAGGGAAAGGGCTGCCCACGATTTGGGCCATGCCCAATCGATTCACCCGGGCCCAACATTTTTCTTCCTTCCCACGACCCAAGCCCAATCCAACACTGACCAGGTCCGGATCTTCAAAAAATTGTCCAAACGACGTCGTTTTCAGGAAGTCCATCTCAGTCGTAATTTCTTGATCAAACGGATAAGATCGTCTTAGGTTGTTTTATATATATATGTCCGAATGTTCACGCCCCCCCCCCCCCCCCATATCGTCTCTCAGACCCCCCGTCCATCTCTAAACCTAAAAAACCAGCCTCCTCCATATCCTTCGTCGGAACCCCACCGCCGGCGAATGCTACTTATGCCATCGACCACCAAAATAACACCACGAGACCTCCTCCTCGCCCTCGTCATGAATCTACCACCCGTTTTCTTCAGATCCAGCCCTAGCTCGTCGAATTTTCGATCAAAGATTCTCCGGCCAAAACCAAAATAACCCAATCACCACCAAATTAACACCATGTGACCGCCTGGGCCTCCTCTACCCAACCCCCATGGCCCCGTCTCTCGAATCTACCTGGAACAGCTCGAATATCAAATCGAAGGTTTCCGACCCAAACCCTAAGGCAAAATCTCCATAATTTCGGACCCTAACAACCCTAACCAGGTGTTTTCTTATGAAAACACATGGTTAGGGATGTTACGGGTCAGAAATTTTAGGGGATTTGGAGAAGCAGCCACTGACCGGAGTTCTTTGTTGTCAGTGAGTTCTTAGTGGTATTTTCTTTTATCTTCAATTTCTTTTTCCTTTTCTGATTTTCTGCATGTGTGAATTCCTTGGTTAATGTCTAGTTAATTTGTGTTTTAATTTTTGTCAATATTGCTCTAATCTTGTGTCCTGATTTGATTAAGTCTAGTTGTTTGTTTGAATATGTCCCAATTCCTGATTTTAGTTCGATTTATAATTTGTTAATTAGTGTTACTAAGTTTTGCTTAAATTAATTTCTGTTGTTCCTTTAGTTAATAACTAATTAGTTCAGTTTCAGTTTAATTAGTCGTCGTTTGGTAGTTAGTATGGTCATTAATTCTGAGTTCAATCGATAGATTCAACAAGAGTTTAAATTGGGGTATATTCAGAGCTTAAGAAGTTGTCTTGGTCATAGCTGTAGTTTTAGCTTAAGTTCAGGGGTAGTTTAGACATTTAGGATTGGGCAGCACATGGTAGTTGAAACTAGAATCTTCTAGGGCCTTCTAGAGTGGTACTTTAGTGTAGATTTCAATAAGTTTAGTGGGATTACTTGGGTAACAAGTTATAAAATAAGGGACTAATTGAATAAATAGATAAGAGACTGATTTGTAAACAGAGAATGAGGGCTGCCCTCAGCTCTGCCTATAAAAAGCATGCCTAAATGCCTGAAGAGGGATGTTTTTTTTGGAAGCCCCAATATTCCAAAAACTCCCCTGTCCAGATCTGAAACTAAAACTTCAGATTCAAATTTTCTTCTAAGTTCTTAGTGTCAAAGAAAAAATGCAGTAAAAAAATCATCAACAAGAGTACTGTTACATTGAGCTTTTTGGCTCAATCTCGAAATTTCAATAGTTGCTCTTGGTCTCATAGCTTGATTCTAATGTGTTAAAGTTCTTCTGGGGTCTATTAGTTCAACGTGGGTTAATTCAAGCTCAGTTTTGATTTATTTGGGTGCATTCAGTTGATTTATGGTCGATATCTCATTTTAATCTCATTTCGAGTTCACTCTGGGCTGTGATTTCATTTTTCTGGGCTGTGCATTTGTGTTTGGTTGATCATCCATTGGTTTGCTGCATTTGAATTGTTGCTGACTGACCATTCCTCTGTTCCATTTCATAAAACAGGTACCCGTCAAGCTTTTGATGTAGCATTTCTTGTTGAAAGTGAAATAAAAATGAATATCTATCACTGCTTTGGCTCTACCATCATGATCGTTTAATTTTACATTAGATCTCTTTGGCTTTGAGCTGTTCGAATACTGTAATTAAAACTTAGCGTGTGAATGGACTGAAACTGTGCTCTATGAGCTATACTTTCATTTGATATGTTTGAATGTCTGAGAGCTTTTGATCTCGAGCATTAGTTGCATTTAGTGTCATGTTAGGATAATGGAATAGTCAGATTAATTGGTTTAACAACTTGTTTCTTGAGTTTATTTGAAAGTAACGAAATGGGCCCCTAGTAGCTGCATGCTTTCAATCTGTAATCAAAAGAGTTGTGCAAATTTTGTCCTAGTCTTGCTAGATTGCCCGGGAAAGGGATATAGTTGCTTTTGGGTATTTCATGTCATTGTCATGCTTATGAGTAGGCAGTAAACAAGAAAGCATGATTCTGTTCATAAAAACTGTTGTAAATTTCAATTAGAACTGGAGTTGGTGAATTCACACATTACTTGCAATAAGTGGCTTGAATAACCAACTGTGGTTTGTAATAAGAAGTCCAGCATTAGCTGAGCAAACTAATAGGCCTGCCGGCTCAGAGGATTCGATCCCTCAGCCCTCTTCCCACACGGCCTGGCTAGCTGTGAGTTTGGGTTGATCTCAGGCCCAATCCGGGTTATTGGAATTTCCGCTTGGGACGCTCGGCATGGGCTGTCTGGGTCCAATGCCCAAGAGGCGATTAGTTTGGTAATACATAATTGATGGGCTTTTGTTTTGCTAAATAATGATTAACTAGGACTCTTTTCTTTGTTCCTTTAGAGACAAAAATAAATAGAAGAATCATAGTCACTTCAGGGTTGACCTTTAAATAAAAATGATGGAATGAGCCTCGCCAAACAAGACACATAAATTGCAGGTCCCTCAATAATTAGTTATAATGAAATACGTAGAATTCGGGAGGACCGTTTAGTGAAATTCACGGCTTTTTCCCCAAAATAATAATATGCGTTAAACTCTTTAAGCACTATTTTAATAAAATTACCTTCTTAAACTCAGGTGCGCATTGATGCGACCCAAATCCAAATCTCAATGGAGTCAAAATGTGTTAACAACCACGGGTGCATTGATTGCGACGTGGTTCGAGATGCACTTTTGCGACGTTGCTAAATAAAGGGCACATAAGCTAGCATGTATTAAAATCAGATGCAACAATTAAGCGACCGTGCTAGAACCACAGAACCCGAGAATGCCTAACACCTTCTCCCGGGTTAACAAAATTCCTTATCCGGATTTTTGGTTCGCGGACTATAATACAGAGTCATATTTTTCCTCGGTTCGGGATCAAACCGGTGACTTGGGACACCATTAATCTCCCAAGTGGCGACTCTGAATAATTAATAACTAAAACTCAGTCTGAATGTCCTTAAATTGGAAAAACTCCTTTATGCCCTTACAGGGTATAGGTAAAAAGGAGGTGTGACAGCTTTGGCAACTCTGTTGGGGATAGAACCCAGAATCTCTGGTTCAAGGTTCAGAATTCGAGCTTAGATAAATTGTTGCGTTTGGTTATATCTGATTTTCCTACATGTTTTGTGCTGAATATGTTAAATGTTACCGCTTTGATATCATTTGAACTGTATATAAACTGTGCTGATACCCTTCTCTCTTAACCTCCGGGGATGTGCTTACTGGTTGAGACTCCCTATTCTGTTAGTGTCATACCCTGAAATAAAAAAAGGCTCGGATAAGTTGCAAAGCCGGACGATCTCGCGGGTCCCCGGTACGCCGACCCCCGAGTTGTCCGCTCGAGTGCACTGTTTAGAACACATACCCAGCTTTTGAACCTAGAATAACTTGACTTCATGCCGGATCCCTAGTAGGAGCGCTTAATTGCATCATGCTGCATTTGACTTAGGGGACTCAACACAAGTGTTGGGTCCGTCTAGGGCTAGCAACCTCAAATGAAAAGACCATCCTGATGCATCCTATTTGTTCTGTACATATATTTGTTTTGAACCAGCATGTTGATCGGCTTTTGAATCTCGGGAATGCTGGAAAATTGAGGGGAAAAAAGGAAAAGAGAAAAGAGAGAAATAACAGTTAGGGGGTTAATTGACTAGTTTAGAAAAACCAATGACCAAATACTGGCGAAACTCTGCCGAAATTTGAAAAAATGAAAAAGAAGAATGCTTTATTTTTAATAGTCTGTTTTACTAAAAGCAAAAGAAAAATAGAAAAAGAGTCTTTTTTTTTGGAAAATTGTTTGTTGAAAAGAAAAGGAAAAAGAGTCTTTATTTTAATTTGGAAAAATAGGTTGTTGAAAATGAAAAAGAAAAAAAAATAAAAATAAAAATCGTTATTTTGTCTTGTTTTCAAAAAAAAAATAGAAAGGAAAAAATAGTTTGTCTTGCCATGGAAAATGAACAAAGGGTCTTGTTTTCAAAATATAGTTAGTTTCTTTGCCCAAACTACGCCGGTTTGATTCTCACAGGGCGTGAGGTACGTAGGCAACCCTCATCGGGTCCGCCCTTTGCAAAAATAACCAAAAAAATAAGTATATCAAATTTTTAATCTTTGTCGTAAATAAGTTAGGTGATGCCGTTTTTGTCAAAAATAGCCGAATGTTCCCGAAAGGAACGCCGGAAGGCTGACTTTGCAAAGACGGCCATATTTGGTCATTTTGATTTTGACCGATTGATTCTCACAACCTTAAAATCTTCGTTCTTGGGAGTGCTGAAAGGCCGTGTTTGAAAAACCAGTTTTTCATTTTAAATTTGGAAAAGGAAATAGTTAATTTTGTTTTGAGTCAAATAAAAGTTTTGTTTTTGCTTAAATCACCTTAATAAATATACAGGATGATCACGATACAAAACGAACCTTTCTCAATAATGACTAAAATTCCTTTCGAGTTGCGGCTATGGTGGAACGATTTAGGTAAAGAAGGATAAGACGAAGTCAAGAAATATCTGAAAGGTCTTACGGATTTGTTGGAAATCAAGCCTCGGGGTGATATTATAAGAGCGTTGGTCACGTGCTGGGACCCAATGCACAATGTCTTCCACTTCAAAGATTTTGAGCTCACCCCAATTTTGGAGGAAATAGCCGGGTACATTGGAAATGCTGAGGTTCCGTTAAGAGGAAAATATTTGGTTGCTCCAAGAGCCATCACGGTGCATCGGTTTTTAGATTCATTAAAGATACCCAGGACAGTCCGTAATCCAGATTTGGCAAAAGGCTTCTGTACTCTGCGCTTCATATACGATAGGTACGACCACATGGGAGGGTTTAACAAGACAGACATCAAGCTATGCAGTAAAAATAACCGTCAAAAATGTGATGAGCACAGATGGGTGGCTTTTATGATAACTTTTTTGGGCCTCCTAGTGTTCCCAAGGAAAGATGAGAATATTGATATAAAAGTAGTCGGGGTCGTCAATACCTTGCCTACACAAGATGAAAGCACTCTTGCGCTTATGATCGTGTTTGACATTTTCCGAGCTCTCACTGCCTGCAAAGCCGGAGGCAACTTTTTTGAGGGGTGTAACTTGTTGCTACAAATGTGGATGACCGAGCATCTATGCCGCCGTTCCCAGCTCTTGAGTTATGGTTCGTCTGACAAAACATGTATAGGAGAGTTTTACACAATGATTGACGGGGTGAGTCTGCCTGAAGGAGTAACAGCATGGATATCATACTTTCATACTCTTACGGACAGTCAGATACCGTGGACGTTGGGATGGTTGCCTGTTGAAGAAATCATATACATGCCAGCAGCTAGGTCACATTTTCTTTTGATGGGACTTAAGAGCATCCAGCCTTATGCTCCATGTCGGGTTCTGAGACAACTCGGGAGATGCCAAACAGTACCACGGGAGGAAGATCTTAGTGCTCAAGTAATTGAGATTAGCCCTGACGGACAGTTTCCCTGAAGCAAAAGTCCGCGAGATTTGGAATGAATGTCAATATCTACAAGAAGATACTTGTGTGCAGGATCGGGCCAAAGGAGAAATGTCGCCAGAATACCTCGCATGATACAGAAGAGAACTTGAGCATTAGAGGCCAGCTAAAAGACCCCACATCCAGGATTTCACTGAATCATCACAAAAACAATGGGGTTGGCTAGCAAAAGAAGAAGGCTATCAGGCTGAAATCGGCAAGCTGAAACAACAGATTGGAGCTCTGAAATTTGAGAACAGTGTGCAAGTTGCTGCTGATCAGGGAGAAAAGAACAGGTTGGCCCAAGAAAATAAGGCGCTTAGGGCCCAAGTCCAGCAAATCAGGATAGCTTCCAATAACCAACAAAGGAGCCGGTCGGACGAGCGGTTGATAAAGAGGCTGAAAAGGGAAATTAGTGAGTGCCGGGATGAGCTGAAAAAATCCGAAGGCACCATAGTGGAACTCCGGGCACAGTGAGTAAAAAGAACAGAAGGGCGCACCCATTACATGCAACAATTAAAGAAGGATTATGAAAAGACCATTGCTAGTCTGAAAAGAAAAGTGGTCACCCTCGAGGATAAGGCAGCTAAGCAAGCTAAAGCTTTTGAGATCAAAAGTGGACACTACTATGACTTACTGGCCCGAATGGAAGTAGAAATACAGCAGCTGCAGGATCAGCATCTTCAGGATTCTCAGGTATTGGGGGCTCGCAATAATCAAGTAAGGCGATTGCTTAAAGAAAAGGGTAGAACAAGAGACAGGATTGAGACCATTGCCCACGCCATCCTTAGGAGATGTCGGGCATATGAAGACATGACCTGCACTACCTTTTTCTCGGCAGTGGTGATTTACGTCAAGCGAACCATGTATGAGCTGGAGCAAATTGAAAGGGATTTGGCACCTAAGCCCGCGGCGAGGCCGAACGATGCCCTGCGGGCACCCACTTTTGAAGCACTAATGTATTCATAGATCTAGTCTGTATTTTCCATTTTAGAATTTGTTGTTTGTCAGTATGTTTTCTTTTTGCATCCAAGTATGCTAGTATGTTCGGAGTCTGTATTTGAGTTTAGTTGGAGTATGTTATTTTCCAGTTCAGAATGTTTAGTTTGTAATAGAATAATGTGGTAATGAAAAATTTGAAAATTCCCAAAAAATTTGTTCCTTTATTTTGGCACTTATTTTCACGAACTACGCCTAGTCTGATTCGTGCGGGGTCACGATACGTAGGCAATCTCCATAGGATTCGACCGTAACCAAATGAAGAGAGAAAGAAAGAAGAAAAACGAGAGAGAATGGAAAAAGAATAAGAAAAGAAAAGAGCGGAAAAACAAGAAAGGGATAGAATGCGGAAAGAAAAGATGAAAGAGAGAAAAGAAAAGAGAAAAGAAAACAAAAGAAAAGAGAAAGCTTACAGTTGGAACTAAGGAAATGCCGGGATGACGCATGCAGTTGAACAAATGCATAATAGAAATGGTTAACTGTATAGGTGCATTCATACCCACTGTGCGGTTATCCAATCTGTTAAAGCCTAATTGCTAATGGAATTGTTGTCTAAATGTGTGAGTCCAGGTAGGTGGTTAGTTGCTTGGCATTCTGGCAACTCATCCATACAACACCCGGTCTAAAGATAAAGTGAACGTGACTGGCCCGGAATCTGATACGAGTATTGTTGAGCCATCGAAAGAAGTAGAAGAAATGGACGTTCATGCAATGAGGGAGGAAATGTATACGTTGAAACAACAGATGGTTGAAATGTACCAAGCCTGGACGAAAGGGCATCCACCGCCAGTTTATCCCACTAACCCCGCTTATATCCCACCATTGGCTCAGCCTCAGGAGCCACCCAATGTGAATTCATCTCCAGCATTTCCCCTCTACCAACAATGCCAAGGCACCACTTCTCATACATCACAGGCTCCTCCATCCAAACAAGTCTCATACCCTCCTCCACCAATCACTCCCATTTTTGTGGCACCTCCGCCTGCTACACTACACCGATCCCCCAATGAAACTCTGTTCCAAACGCACAACAACCAGTATTATCCCCCAGAGCCTACCTTCAAAGTACAAGAACCCTACTCTTTTACCCCTCAACATGATCTCATGGCAGGCACCGAGAAGCCGCCCAAAAACCCTTAGCAGGAGGAGATGATCAGAAAGTTCAAAAGCCTGAAGAAATCGTTCTGAGACATAAGGGGATTAGGGGGCCAAGTAAGTGTGGCCTATAAAGACTTATGTCTGTTCCCAGATGTTCAGTTACAAGCCGGGTTCAAGATGCCTAAGTTTGATTTGTACGACGGGCATGGCGACCCAGTAGCACATTTAAGGGGATTTTGTAGCAAGATGAGAGGGGCAGGAGGGAGAGATGAATTGCTTATGGCATATTTCAGCCAAAGTTTGAGCGGATCGGCGTTGGAATGGTACACTAGACAAGACCATAGCAGGTGGTACACCTGGGATGACTTGGCCCAAGCCTTCGCCTATCAATTTCAATACAATCTTGATATCATCCCAGATCGACTGTCACTGACAAAGATCGAGAAGAAGCTCGGTGAAAACTTTCGAGAATATCGGTTCCATTAGAGAGAGCAAGCGGCAAGGGTTGACCCCCCGATGAAAGAAAGTGAAATGGTTGATTATTTCTTGCAGGCTTTGTAGCCCATATATTTTGGTCATTTGGTGTCAGCAGTGGGCAAGTCCTTTAATGAAGTCGTGAAAATGGGAGGCATGGTTGAGGAGGGACTCAAATCCAATAAGATTATGAGTTATTCAGCAATCAAAGCAACCACCCAAGCCATTCAAAACGTCACTGGGGGTGTGCTTGGGAAGAAGAAGAAAGAAGAGGTTGAGACTGTCGAATCCGGAGTATGGTCCAGGTCTAGAAGCCCTTCACCCTATTACAACCAACCCAGACCCCACCACCCAAATTATCCATATACCCCATATGGCCCTCCTCAACACTATTATCCATCACCAGAGCCACACTTTTCCGTCCATCATGCCCAAACTTATACCCAGTCGCCGGCTCACGCGCAATGGCGTGCACCGGTTACCCAAAACACATACCCAGCTCCACAAAACACATATCCACACCCGAGGGCTTATAGGCCAGGATCTGGCTTCTGCCCAAACCAGGCTTTCAGAAACGAGAGAATGCAGAAAGAGAAAACATTCACTATGCTGGGAGAATCCTATGCAACTCTTTTCCACAAATTGAGGAAGGTACACTCCGCATCAACGGGTTTCTTATCCTGGGCCCTGGGCCCACTTCTCGAAATTATCAAAACCCGAGCCCTGGGCCCACTTCTCAAAATCCAGAAATTTTCACATCAACGGGTTTCTTATCCTTCCACGAGTCCATACATGTCAAGAGTTCTCAAATCCGACCTCAAATGGCCCTTCAAATCCAAATTTAAAATCTCAAAATCCCAAGCCCTAGTTTTTCCATTTTTAGTTAAATTTCCATGAATTTCTAGGTTAATTTCACAATAGAATCACATTTTATGCTCATAAATTTTACCTCCAATCACCTCTCCTCGAATCCCTTTTCAATTTCCTTCAAATAGCTCTCAAAATACTTAGCAATGGTGGAAAAATGACTCAAAATTGCGGATGAAATGTTTAATAAACTCACTGCCCAGACATAACCGCATCTGCGGTCCAATAGCCGCTTCTGCGTTCATTTTTCCGCATCTACGGAATTTCACTTACAGGGCCATCACCGCATCTGCGGTCCTCTCGCCACTTATGCGGCTCCGCATGTGCAGTCCCCCTTCCGCATCTGCGGTTCCAGGCATTCCCCAGCCTTTCCGCTCCTGTGAACCAAATCACGCATCTGCGATACCGCACCTGCGGTCCCCAAATCGCAGGTGCGAAAATACCAGAAGCAGTAGAAAATCTGCTATCACCCAAGTTCCAAAACTTTCCTGTTAGCCATCCGAAATCACCCTGAGGCCCCCGAGACCTCAACCAAAAGCACGAACATCACCCAATATCTTATTCAAACTTGTTTCAATCATCAAAACACTTCAAACAACATCAAATCCATCAATTCGCATCGAATTAAAGCCTAAGTTTTCTAAAAAATTCCGAAGTACGCTTTCGATCAAAAACCCAACCAAACCACGTTCGAATGACCTAATATTTTGCACACACATCACAAATGACATAACAAAGCTACAACAACTCTCGGAATTCCATTCCGACCCTCGAATAGAAATCTCACCTATCAACCAGAAATCGCCAAAAGACGAACTTCGCCAATTCAAGCCTCATTCTACACCGGACCTCCAAAACAACTTCTGATCACACCCCTAAGTCACAAATCCCCTCCCGAAGCTAACCAAACCATCAGAACTCACATCGGTGCCCTATAACTCATAAGTCAACATCCGATTGTCTTTTCCAACTTAAGCCTTCTTAAAAGAGACTAAGTGTCTCATTTCTTACCAAAACCACACCAAACACAAACCAATCAACTCGACCACATAAAACACGGATAACGAAGCATAAAGAAGCAGAAATGGAGAAAATAAAGCGGTAATTCATGAGACAACTGGTCGGGTCGTCACAATAGTTGAATTGAACTGGTGTACAAAGTTTGAAGGTAATCCGAAGTGTTTAAGTGTGGTTTGGACACTATTTAGAAAGAATAAAGATTTAACTACTTAAGAGAAATTCTATTTGGTTTGAGCCTCGATTCATTATTGTGAATTCCCTTGGATGTTTTGAGGATTTGGATAAGTTTTTATAATGTATTTGTACTTATTGGTATGATTGGATGAGGTCCCGAGGGTCTCAGGTGTATTTTGGAACATTGATTGAGAAAGTTAACAATTTGAAGTTTGACCATAGTCAATATCGGATCAAGATAACTTATTATCGGTGTTTTGAGTGCGCGAGCATGTTTGTAGAGTATTTTATGATTGAAATGCTTATATAATTTGTTTTTGGGAGGTTCTGAATGAATTTTGGGTGCTAAAACGAAGATTTTCTTATTGCTGATTTTTTTCCAAGTGTAAATTATTAAGAAAATACCATTGAATTTTTCAGATTTATTTTAAGATTTCAAAATATCACATCTCCCTCATTTTAAGGCCAAATTGGGTGATTCAAAAGGCTATGTTGGGTGTAATCTCGCAAGGATCGTGTTGCGCTTATCAAACATAAGTTTGGGGATCATACATGGGCTTAATCAAGCTACAACAGCTGCTGTATTCTTTTTTTCTTGTTTTGAAATTTAGTTACTTTTTCTCACAAGATTTTAGAGCTTGGCTTTGGGAGATGTTGGAGGAAATTTTTACTACTTGGATTGGGATAATTATTTCTCACTTGGATTTAGTATTTCTTTATTCTAACCTTGATTTTAATGTTTGATTAATAATTTGAATTGGAGAAATTGGGGGTTTTAGTAAAAACTTTCTAAAAGATAAATTGATAGTTTGAAGACCGCTTTGAGGTCAGAATTGAATGACTTTGGTATGATTCGACTCGTATCGTAATAGGTTTTCAAAATTTTTGAGTTTTCTTAGATTCCAAGGTGCGGGCTCGGGGTTGACTTTTTAGTTTTCATTAAAGATCAAAACTTTATTATACAAAATTATTTTTTATAGTTTTTATTTATGATATCAAGTTATTTTTGCAATATTTGAGATATCCGTAGGTTGTTTCACATGGGAATGTCTTGTAAAATATTAATTTAGATTCTTAGAGTTAAGTATCTTGCCTAATATTGTGTGGGGAACTACCCCTTAGGATTAGGGTTGATTGTGTTATTTATGTTATATGAAAGCCATGTACACAAGGTGACCAGTGGGTAAACAGGATATGTGGTATTTGACCGCTTTAGGCTATATAGACTCTTTTCATTCCTTTAATTGAATTATTATTACATGTTAATCTTTCATTGTTAATCTACCCTTACATGTGTTAATCTATCCTTACATGTTTTATTTGACATTGTTAATACTTGCTCTATCTCTTACCTGTTATTTTGCTCTTACATGCTTTAGTTTAAGTTATTGCCTTCCTTATTGTCTTGTTAATTCTTCAATTTTTGAATTACCTTATTTTAAATTATTATTTCATGTGATATTTTCTTGCTGAGTTATTAGTGTTGAAGTTGTGAAAGCTGTTATCACATTGAGACGAAGTTGTTAATGTTGAGATATCTTTCTTGTTACGCTATTCACATTTATTTTGTTATTATTGAAATTATTGTTTAAATTGTGGTTGAGTTGTAGGCTATATGTTGTGGAAACTTTGGAACTGATGATGTTTGTCAAGTTGTAGCATATGGACACTTGTGGTGCGAGCTGTTATTGTATTGTGATATTGATGAGCATGTAGGAGTATTAGGATATGGGTAAATGTGCATGCAACGTCACAAAATGAGATTTATGTGTGTATTTCTAATAAGGGAATTACTTGATGTCACGAGGCAACCTATGTTAGGCTAAAGTGCGTGTAGCTATTTTGGGAAAAAAATATTTTCTAAACTATCTAAATGTAATTCTCACATGGTAGTATAAGGAATGATTGTGATTATGACTTGTGAAATGTGATTCTGAGGCGGTACCTCTATTCTGATTCTTGTTGTATATTCTATTCTGGGACAACTTGATGATTTGAACGGTTATTGTTCTTTCTTCAATCATTCATCCGCATTTTGATTGTGCTTGGTTATTCATAGTTATTTTGGTGTTGGAACGATTGTAGCTTCTTGTGTGAGTCCTGCATTCTACGTGATTTGTTGTATTATTTTGACATGCTAATTTGTGCCTCTGTTATAACTTGGTAAACATATTATCAATGTGAATTTAGTTACGTGGAGTCATTATATCATATTATATTGAGTTGTTGCTAATATAATGATTTAAATAATAGAATTAGTGACATGCTTTATTTTATGTGTCTTTTAAGATATAACTCGCTATCTCACTCGGTTCCTTATTAATTTAAATATTATCACTCTTTTATTATAATTCAGTTCTCAAATTATACTCAACACCCTTTAAATTGGTTACCTTACTCATAATTATTTTCACGTTTAAATTTTAATAAATTCTATATTTAATTCGTTAATTTAACTGATGTTTTGTTTTGTTTAAATATGAAATTTTACTCAATTTTACTGATTTCTAAATTAAACTCATATGATACTCTATTTTGTTTAAATTGTATTTTATTTTACTTTAAATTAATTTTTTAAATAAACTCATAATTTCATTTGACGCCTTACTTTATTCAAGATCGTTATTATGATCTATGGTGTTTAATTATAACACTCAGTAATTTTAATTGATATTTGTTATGGATGCAATGTACGTGGTAGTACGTGGGTGTTGCCGTGTGAAGGTAATTATTAGTGTGGGCACAATGTGCCCTACATATAAGACTTGAAAATTGCGGTTCATGATTGTGATTTACGAGGTTTGGTGCCTTGGAGTAATTTTTATTTTAGGCCCATTCGTGGGAGCAATTTAATTATTTTAGTTGTCATTTGTTCCTCCTTATTTGAGTTCATTCATATCTCATCGGTGTAATGACCAGCCGGTCATTTTGAGAGTTAGACCCCGATCCCCTATTAACCGCTTACCCCATATCTATTTCTGCTATTGTGACTTGCTAAGAGGTTTTATGTTTGTTTTTGGAGTATTTTGGGACACTTAGTCCCTAAATGGAGGCTTAAGTCTTAGAATTTGGACCATAGTCGGAGTTATATGTAGACGACTCCAGAATGGAGTTTTGTCAATTTCATTAGCTTCGTTGAGTGATTTTGGGCTTAGGGGTGTGTCCGAATTGTGTTTTTAGGGTCCGTAGCTCATTTAGGCTTAAAATGTCAAAAGTCGAATATTTGAAATTTTGGACCGGTAGTGAAATTTTTTATATCGGGGTTGGAATCCGATTCCGAAAGTTGGAATAGGTTTGTAGTGTTGATTATGACTTGTGCGCAAAATTTGGGGTCAATCGGTTGTGGGTTGATAGGTTTCGGCATAGGTTGTAGAATTTTGAAGTTTCAAGTTCTTTTTTTTTCATCAAAGTCCACTAGGCCTTCTGCCTAGGGTTGGTTTTCATATATATAAAGCAAAAATAGAAAAAAAGGAGGGGAACGTAAACCTTACCTTCAGATAGATGAATGATACCAACCGTTAGACCTAGATGAAAGTACCATTTTGCTAACCAAAAATTGTAGGCTAATGATGTACAAAAATCAAGTAAAGTTAGGTCAACTATGATACTAGAGTTGGGGAGCTTTTCCCATATATATTTTCTCCTATGATACAAATGAACACTAATTCTTCCTATGTGAGAAGGCAAAAGCCAGCATAGTTGATATGGTAAAGGATACATCAGGATTATCTTCATATTGCTTTGAACAGCCATTGTGAAGATAGCCCAACCAATTGCCAATAGATGTGCCAAAGACTACCCAAAAAACTCCAATAATTCCAAAAAAAATATTGCTTCTTGATTAAAGTCTCATGTCCTCTATAATACTACTCAAGGACAAAGAGTGCAATAGCTACAAAAATTTGTTGACAGAAGAGAGTGGGTAGGAAGAGCTATAGGAAGCTACTCTGCCATTTAGGTGTCCTAATTCTAGGAAGGATTGGACCTGGGTTTCCCATGTATATTGACATTTATTCAACAGATTAAGCACACAAAGTGCCAATATCACACCTTGAATACATATGGCTTGGGAGTACCTATTGATGGAAGGGGGGATCTAAGCGATCACGAGCGAAAACATGTCGAAGTGAAAGCCCAATATACTAAGGTGGAACCCTATAACTACAAAAAGGAACAAACTGACTAGTGAAAACATGTTTGTCCCACAAATTGCTTGTCTGTTGAGGTTGTTAGTGCTACAACATTTGTTGCAACAGTTGCTGCTATTGTTTTTGTAGCTCATTCGATCTTGGACAATTAGGTCTGATCCCATTATTGTGTGACTGTCCTCCATACCCATGAGTGGTAGAAGGAAGGGCTAAGTGTGGTGGGATGATGATTTTATTTGTTTTCTTATGTCTGAATGCTAGTGTTTCAAGAAAGTCCTGTTAGATTTGGTCTCTTATTTTATTGGGAAGTGATTGGAGAGCAATTAGCTTCTCTATATACATGAGAGACATTGGTTACTACACATTGATCACATAGCTGCTTCTGTTTCAGTATTGGCATTTTCAATGCCCATGGTGGTGTGGTCTCATTGGTTAGCCATTGAATGAGTTGAGTTGAGTCAACTTCAAAGTGCACTTTAGTGTAACCATTATCCAGGCACCATATGATCCCAATTATTGTTGCTTTTATTTCTGCTTAATTGTTGGTACCTTCACCCACTGGGCCTACTAAGGCATGGATAAATGTCCCCCTGTGATCCCTGATGATTGCCTCAGCTCCTATCTTCCATGAGTTTGTAAGTGCACTGCCATCACTGTTGATTTTAACAAATTCTTGTATTGGTTTCCTCCATGTATCTTGCTGAACACTGGTGTAATGGGATATATCTTCAATGGCATGGTATTTCAGTCCATTGAAGATGCCATTTGACAGATTGGTAGTTGGTTTTGAGAAGGAATTGGATATCATAATTGATGCCAAACAATACTCTAGTCAAAGAGGACTGTTTGGCACCATATTTTGCACTGCATCTATTTTTCCATAGATTCTAACTGATGTTGACAGGGGAAGTGTCTAGCAGGAGCTTATGGATTGCATTTTGTTTTATTAGTAGCCACTATTTCATTAGGAGTAGTCTGTAAGGTAGTCCTGCTATTTGGATACCAACAACTCCTCCAAATTTTTTCCACACTATTGCAGCAAATTGCCCTGTGCTGAATATGTGCTCCACACTCTCAGCATCATGTCTTTGACAACACTCACATCTGGAAACAATAGGATCGGTAAATAGGAGAACCCTATCATCTGTTGGTAATTTGTTCCTACGGGCTCTCCATAAGCAAAATGACCATTTGAAGGGTATCTTTTTGTGCCAAGTCATTTTATCAGTAAAACTGATGGGCTTCTTCTTTCTAATTACTTCCAAGCTGATGATCATGTGAACTTTCTATTGTCATTAGGACTCTAAATAGGCTGGTCAAGGGTATTTGGATCATGGTAAATTGAGGTGTGAAGGATGGAGGCAATTTTATGGACAAGTGCAATATCATTCAATTTATGCAAATTCCAATGCCCAGAATCCCAGAATTGGGATACAGTGATGTTTCCTGATCTACCTCCTTCTGTTCTGTGTTGAGCCAAGGCACTTGTTCCCAACCAGTTATCCCACCAGAAGCTGCAGTTACAAGAATGCAATCTCCATGGTATGTGCTTCCTACCTAATTTTTTGTTGAGCATCATTTTCTTCCATGCTTATGACTGCCATGGGTGCCACTTTTTGGAAATAGAATTTGATCTTTGGCAATACTTTGCTCTAAAGAAACTTCCCCATAAAGACTGTTTACTTTTAAGGATCCACCATTGTTTGAGCTCCATGGTTCTGCATATGTCTTCCATAGATCTAAATCCAACTCATCCTTCATTGAGTGGGAAGGATAGTTTTTGCCAAGAAGCCTAGTGGTACTTTTTCTGGTCTTTGTCCATACCCAAGAAAACGGTTGCAGCTAGTTTTTCAATCTGTCTTAGCACTGTTTTAGGAGGCGATAGTGCTGCTAGGAGATGAGTAGGGATACACTGCAACACATATTTAATCAATGTTACTCTTCCCCATATGAAAGAATTCTACTTCTCCATCCTCTGATCCTGCTCATTACTTTGGATACCAATGTGTTGAAGTAGATTATTCTCATCCACCCTATGAATAAAGGGCTTCCTAAGTAGGTTATGGGGGAGTCTTTTTTGGTAAAACCTGTAACCAATTAAATTTTTCTGATGGTTGCCGGAAAGGCACAATGACAAACCATGAAATAACTTTTGTTTTTGTTGATTTGCTGCCCAGAAATGTCCTCGTATGTACTGAGGATTGCCTTGATTTTTAGCGATGATGCCCCACCTCCTGAAGTTAAGATAATGATGTCATCTGCAAAGCTCAAATGAATGATCTGTGGAACCCTTTTTTCCATATAAAAGCCTTTGAAAAATTGGTCATGAGAAAGCATGTTCAGCATTCTAGAAAGAAGTTTTGCTCCTATGATGAATAGGGATAGGAAAATGGATCTCCCTGCTTGAGACCTCTAATTGAATGGAAAAAACCCACATATATTGCCATAGATGATAAATGAGTACCAATTGTTGGACATGGTCCTCCATATCATGTCTATAATCATTTCACTGAATCCCAGCCTTCTTAGCATAATTCATGTGAAACTCTGTCATAAGCTTTGGCCATGTCTAATTTTAGCACCACATTAGACCCTGCATTTGGCGTTTTTATTCCTTGCACAATTTCCTGTGCAAGCATAATATTCTCAGAAATGTTCCTTCCTTTGACAAATCCATATTGGTTGGCTAAGATAATTATGGCAAAATGGGTGCCAATCTGGAACATATGACTTTAGAGATGATTTTGTTGATGAAGTTACTAAGACTGATTGGCCTGAACTCATTGAGGGAGTTGGGGAATTCAACTTTTGGAAGTAGAACTAGGCATGTACTGGTCATGTACTTTGGCATCTCAGCACCACCAAATAAGGCTAGTACAACTTGCATGAGGTCTATTTTGATGATGTCCAAAAACAAGTCTAGATGAATTTTCCATTCATGCCATCTCGACCTGCAGCACTGGTTGGTTTCATTGAGAAGACCACTGCTTTCAGTTCTTCAAAAGTTGGATCCCTGGTAAGTCTTTCATTATCTTCCTCTATGACTAGAGATGGAATACAGGTTAGAAGATCCTCTCTAATTATACCTCCAGTTTCTGTAAATAGGTTCTGAAAGTATTCACAAGAAGCTTTTCCAATATCCTCATCCCCCTGTACCCACTGGTCTTCTATGCCTTTGATCTTATGGATGAATAGTTGTCTTCTTCTTCTTCCTCTTAAGAGGCTATGGAAATATCTTATATTTGCATCACCTTATTCAAACCACTAGAGTTGAGTTTTCTGCTTCAGAATGGATTCCTCTAATTTCATATACTTAACATACTGTGTTGTCACTTCTTTAAATGCCATTTTATCAGAAGCATCATTTGTCTGTATCCACTTCTCTTCTGCCTGTTTGACCATCTGTTCATAGTCCTTTATTTTTTTAAAATATCCCTTTATTCTTGTCTTGACCAAATGATCAAATCTTTTAACACAACTTTGAGGTTTTGGTGAAAGATCCACATGGTATTACCTTTAACTTCCTGGCTCCAGATGTCCTGAACAAGTGGCAATAATTTTTTCCTATCTTCAGCTAAAAGACTTGGTGAAAATTTTTATGTGCCTTAGCATGTGTTTTTTGTACCCGTTGGGTTTTTCAAAGGTTGGAAGCTCATTTGTAACTTGTTTGTGTATAAATAATCGAATAACTCTTGAGGTTTTTTCGAAGGCTGATGTTATCAAAGCCTCTAAATTATTCGAGGACTAATTTTATAGAAGCCCTGTATCTTTGCTTTTGCCGAGGGTAGCCTGATTTAACCAGTTTTTTCAAAGTGTTTGAAGGACTTTAATTTATGGTGGAAGTTGGATGTGTCCGAGCTGCATTTTTCGGCCATAGTAATTTTTTATGACCGTAGTCTTTAATATGGTCGTAGCTTTAATATATCCGTAGCCTTTTTGTATGACTGTAGTCTTTAATATGGTCATAGCCTTCGGGGATGTCTCTTGGAATTGTTTCCCGATAACCTTTCAAACTTGTTCGAAAGGTTAGTCTCCGAGTATGTTGGCCTTGGCCTTTATATCGAGGGGATGCCTCTTTGAGGTCTTATGAGTCCGAGTTTTTGATAACTCAGATGCATTGATTATCGATGACAGTCCCTGAGTATTTGGGGGTGCATTTGTGTTCTGGATATTGAGTTGTTTCCCATAGGACTATAAGTGTAGAGCTCATATAATAGTAGACTTTTCGAGACACATAGTGTTTTTGATTAAAACAGAATGCTTCTTCAGATAATAGATACATGCGTACATGTTTTACCTTCGGGGCTCAACTATTCTATATGGACACGATTCATCTGACTGTTTGGACCACTACGAAGTTCTCCTATCGAGGCCCACTTAGGCGTGAAGTATTTTCCTAAAAAATATAACCTCCGAGGGCGATGCCCCCCCCAGTATTCGACGTTGATTGAAAAGAAGCCTTAGATACTGTTGAGTTCTCCTTAGGTAGCATATAGTTGTTGTCTCGTTAAAAACCTTGCCGGTAAAACCCATTTGGGACAAAATCCAATCTAAGGGAAAAAGAGTGCAACGCATGCTTTCAAACCTAAGGCCTTCATGTAAAAAGGTGCCTTCGGTAGGTTCGATCGAACACCTTCCATTCCACTTAGTTTGTAAGATCCTTTGCCGATAATTCCAAGGACTCGATACGGTTCTTCCCAATTTGGTCCTAGTTTCCCTTCATTCGGGTCTCGAGTATTGAGGGTGACCTTTTGTAGAGCTTAGTCCATGATTCGAAAGTATTGATGGTTGGTCCTTTTATTGTAGTATCTTTCGATCCTTTGCTTCTACACGACCATCCGAACAAGCATTGCTTCTTGAAAACTGCCGCTGGGTTCTCCAACCTTGACAGGAATGAGGGCCTCGGAGCCATAAACTAAAAAGAATGGGGTAGCCCTCGTGCTCAACTTTGATGTTATTCGATATGCCCAAAGAACCTCGGGTAGAAGTTCTCTCCATTTTCCCTTTGCATCGTCTAACCTCTTTTTAGGTCTTGAATTATGGTTATGTTTGTGGACTCGGCCTGTCCATTTTCAGTTGGGTGGTACAGTGTCGATAAAATCCTCTTTATTTTTTGTGCCTCGAGGAACTCCGTCACCTTGATGCCGATGAATTGTTTCCATTATCACATATAATCTCGGCAGGTATCCCGAACCGGTATATGATGTGGTCCCAGATGAAGTCAATCCCTGCTCAGCACCGGAGTGATATCCACAAGTACCTTCGTGGACCTCTCGTAAAACATAATCGGTGACCCTCGGCCCTAAACAAACTGCCAATGGCCCATCGAACATTCTCCTGTACAATGTTCCGCCTTCGTCTAATGCCAACCTAGAAACCTTGGTTCATAAGGCCATCGATTCTTTATGGTCTGATAGGAGTTTTCCATCTTTTGAATAATCAATGTACTTATTCCTCCAGTCCCAAGTTAAACTTGTTGAATTAATCTCGGCATGAGCCTCTTGAACCACAGACCTCGATAACTGGATAACTGTCCCCGGGACGATATAATCTTCTTCAACCGAGGATCCCAAATTAGCAAGTGCACCGGCCTCACTATTTTGCTCTCGAGGCACATAATCCAGGGTCCATTCCTTGAAGCGATGCAATGTTACCTGTAATTTATCTAAGTACCGTCGCATCCCATCCTCACGAACTTCAAAACTTTTGTTTACTTGGTTTACAACCAACATTGAATCACACTTGTCTTTAATGACTTCTGCTCCTAAGATCTTGGTTAGCTTGAGACCTGCAATTATGGCCTCATACTCGGCCTCATTATTAGTCAACCTAGAAGTTTTGATAGATTATCTAATGATACTACCCGTACATGACTTTAAGACAATGCCAAGCCCAGACCCTTTCACATTTGAGACACCATCAGTGAAAAGGGTCTATACCCCCGATGATGTGCCTGAACTTAGCAGGAGTTCTTTCTCCACTTCGGGTACGAGAGTCGGTGTGAAATCAGCCATGAAGTCAACTAGAATTTGAGACTTGATGGTTGTACGAGGTTAATATTCAATATCGTACCCGCTAAGTTCGACGGCCCATTTAGCTAGTCGGCCCAACAGCAAGGCTTATGCAAAACATTTCAAAGGGGGTAAGTGGTTGATATACGTATGGGATGACATTGAAAATATGGCTTTAGCTTTCTAGATGCGCTTATCAATGCAAGTGCTAATTTTTCTAAGTGAGGGTACCTAGCTACAACATCTTCTAGAGTTCGGCTTACATAATAAACATGAAATTGCGTACCTTTCTCTTCTCGAACTAGTACCCCTTACCGCTATCTCGGATATTGCCAAATACATGTAAAGTTTTTCATCTACCTTCAGATAGAGAAGCAAAGGCGGGCTCGATATGTATCGCTTCAGCTCTTTTAAGGCTTGTTGGCATTCCGGGGTCCATGTAAAATCCTTTTTCTTATCGAGTAAGGAAAAGAATTGGTGTCTTTGATTTGATGACCTCGGAATGAATCAACCCAAAGCAGTTATTTGACCTGTTAGCCTTTGAACGACCTTCACACTATCCACGATCGTGATATCCTCGATGGCCTTGATCTTATCGAGGTTAATTTCGATGCACCAATTCGACACCATGAAACCGAAAAACATACTTGAGCTGACTTCGAAGGCACATTTCTCTTGGGTAAGCTTAATGTTGTATTTCCTTAAGATTTTAAATGTTTTCAATGTAAACTTCCATTATTTTACCTATTTGTTCTTCGAACATTTTGTTAACTGCGCGTTGGTATGTAGCTTCTACATTTTTAGCCCGAAGGGCTTTACATTGTAACAATAAGTTCCAAATTTAGTAATAAACGAAGTCTTTTCCTGGTCCTCTGGGTTCATCTTAAAATTTGATTGTACCCGGAGTAGGCATCAAGAAAAGTTAGGATCTCATGGCCGGCCGTGGCATTGATCATACGATCAATATTGGGCAGTAGTAAAGAATCTTTCAAGCATGATTTGTTCAAATCCTTATGATCTACACATATTCTAAGTTTATTTCCCTTTTTAGGAACTACAACTACGTTGGCTAACCATTCGGGATATTTAACCTCCGGAATGGACCCTATTTTAAGAAGTTTGGTTACCTCGTCCTTTAGGAATGCATGATTTACCTTAGACTGAGGCCTCATTTTTTGCTTCACCATTTTGAACTTGGAATTGAGGCTAAGTCGATGCGTAGTTATTTCCGGTGGGATCCCTATCATATCTAAATGGGACCACTCAAAGCAATCTATATTATCAATAAGAAATTGAATGAATTTTTTCCTAAGTTCGGGGGTCAATCCCGTACCCAGGTATACCTTTCTCTCGGGCATGTATTCGATCAGTATGAACTGCTCCAGTTCCTCGATCATTGACTTAGTTGCATCAGACCTTTCGGGAACGACGAAGGTTCGAGGAGTAGGGAAATCCTCTTCTTCGTCTTCAATTATCTGTTGCTTCAATTTCGTCGAGGCTGGAGGTGGCGATTTCTATTTGGCTTCTTGCTTACCTTTGATGCTTGATTTCTTCGAGGTTGAAGGCCTTGAAATCGGTACGACTTCCTTGATTGCAAACATCTCCTTTGCAGTATGTGGCTCTCCGTAGACTGTTTTCACTCCTTTCTCTGTGGGGAACTTCATCATCTATCGAAAAGTTGAAGGCACTGCCCTCATGTTGTGTATCCATGGTCTCTCGAGGAGTGCGTTATGCCTTTATGTGTTTTACTGCTTTCGATGACATGGAATTTAGTATCGTGTACAGTCCCGACTATGTTTATTGGAAGGATAATCTCACCTTTTGTTGTTTCGCTTGCCATGTTAAAGCCATTTAGGACCAGGGATGCAGGTACAATCTGATCTTGCAGGCCGAGCTGTTCTACGAACCTCGATCTGATTATGTTTGTTGAGCTACCTAGATCCACTAAGACATGTTTAACTTGAATTTTATTTAAGAAGATAGAAATTATTAGGGCGTCGTTGTGTAGCTGAGATATGCCTTCTGCTTCTTCGTCGTAGAACGATAAGGCATCTTCGGGCATATAGCTTCTAGTCTATTTTTCTCTTATGATTGATACCGTGGTGCGTTTGAATATAGGTCGTTGAGGGACATTGACTTCGCCAATGATCATGTGGATTACATGTTGTGGTTCTTCTTGCTCATTTTTCCTTGCATCTCTCTCCGTGGAGTGGTTTTTGGCTCGATCACTGAGGGATTGTCGAAGGTGACCTTCGTTGAACAACTGAACCACTTCTTCCCTTAGCTGCCTGCAGTCTTCTGTTCCATGACCATGTGTGCCATGATACTTTCACATCAAGTTTGGGTTCCTTTGAGAAGGATCGGTTTGTATAGGCTTGGGCTACTTAGTGTCTTTGATTCTTCTAGTAGCTGACACGATCCCTGATGCATCTACGCTGAAATTATACTCTGACAATCTAGTTGCCTCTGCGGGGTCGGTATGCTTATCGAAGCCACTTTTACTCATGAGTCCCCGAGAGCTTTGATCTCAATCGTTCCTTCAATTGTTTCGAGGAGCATTTCGACCCGAGCTAATGTTTCTCTGATCGGCGTATGGCTGATACCATTCCTTGTTTGATCTTGATTCCCTATCTGTATCCCTCAAGGGCTTGGCTGCGAACCTGTTAGGATAAACTAAACCCAAGGGGGCTTCCAACTAGTCGTCATCGACCCTAATTTTTAATTGATGACGGTTGTGTACGTCTGACCATGTCACAGCTGGATACTCAATCAGATTCTATTTTAATTGTCAAGATGCAATCGAGCTCCTTTCATTCAAACCCTGCATAAAAGCTTGTACTGCCCAGTCATCCGAGATCGGTGATAGTTCCATTCGCTCCATTTGAAACCTAGACATGAACTCTCTCAACATATCGGTGTTCCTTTGTTTTATCTTGAAGACGTCCGATTTCCTCATTGCCACCTTTATGGCCTCGGCATATGCTTTCACGAAGGCGTCTGCTAACATACAAAACGAATCAATAGAGTTAGGAGGCAAGTTGTGGTACCAAATCGTAGCTCCTTTCAATAGTGTTTCTCCAAGTGTATGAAGAAACATGCTCGTTAGGGTCGGTTGTCCTATTATATTTGGGTATACTCGGGCATGCAAAAATTTTTGGGAATAGGAATCGGAGCCGCTCTATGAGGGAATGGTTTTTGTATGATCTTTATGGCATCTAAACCTTTAAAAGCTGGAGGTGCCCCCGATATATGGTCAACACGGGAGTTATAAGTCTCCACCTTTTTATCATTGTCCCCAATCTTCTTTTCCCCGGACTCGATCCTCTTAGTGAGCTCTTCGAGCATCCTCATAATGGTGGGGTAAGTCCCTGAGTCATTTCCGTTCGACCTCTCTGGAACTGGTTCAGCACGTCTAGTATTTTCATGTTCAGCTACACTCGGAGTCTTATTTTGACTTTGAAGTTGAGCAATGGCGATCTGCTGAGCTTGTAGCATCTCGAATATCACTTGGAGGCTGATTCCCCCATCTCCCATTCCTTGTGTTCTTTGGCCACCAGATCAGGCTTCTCTATGTACACTCCCTCTGGGGTCTGTGCCTTAATACGCGTTTAGAGCAATGTGTCAACTAGCAACAACTGGTTCCATATTTGGTACTTCCCCAGGATTTACTGGTGGTACGCCGACCCCTATATTGTTGTTATCTCCAAGACCTTCATTGTCATGAACAGATGCATTTTGTGAGCTAGACATGTTTCAGCCTGAGAATCAAAAATTCGTGAGAAGAAAAAGTGTAAGAATAATGTATGTAATGAGAATCAGTAATGAAATAATCACTATTATCTTTAGCTCCACGGTGGGTGCCAAACCGTTTGCCTCAAATATACGAGTAACAATTAAATTTGATTTGTGGGTTTAAAGATATGTGATTTAGTTCAATACCAATTAATAATCAAGAAATATGAAGCAGAAATGAATGAAATAAATGAATCAAACCAATGTTACTCAGCAGTGGTGACCTCCAACTTAGTGACTCCGAGATGAATTAAGAGCAATAAAGTAAGAATAATAAATGCAAAGGACAAGTTGTGATGAGCAGTAGGAGAGAAAAGTAGGATAGTATATTCTTCCCAATAATTAAATCATGTTACAAATGAATGGGGTCCCATTTATATAATAGGAGATCCCTAAATAAGGTACATTTCTATATACAGTATGGAACATTATTGGACTACATCTGTCTAACCGCCTAGTACGGAATAGTATAATCCTATTCCGGGATTTGCGCCATGACCTTGGGAACGTGGAAGGAATCTTGTTTATTTTGTTACAAGTCCATAACGATACTATTTCGGGGTCGACTTCGGTATGAATCGTGCTTCAATCTTCGGACATCGCCCTCTGTCTTCGAGCTCGGATCTGGTCCTTCGACTTCGAACTCAACCTTACCTGAACTCGGGCTATGGATGACCTCTCGAGCCTATATATCGAAGGCATGCGATCTCGACCGCATTCAAATATATAACTGAAAATTGAGAAACTAATTGGTTAGGAGTGAATCTAAAGAGGGGCTAATTTATAATTGCAAAAGATAACTTTCTTTTCGGAACGGATAAGAATTTAATCAATAAAAGAAATTTTATCTTGCAAATTGTATTGTAACTTCTTGATGTGCCGGGATTATATTTTTATTTTACTTCATTAATTTTAATATAGCTGTACTATTAGTACAGTACTAAACAAATGAAATTGATATTTTAAGCAGCTCCCGTAGTAAAATGAGTAGTCAAATTCAACAGCTGTTTGATTCATAGTAGCATTAATATACACGGGTATTTAACAGAATTTGTAAGTAGTAAATTTAACTCATACATTACAAAGTGATCAGTTAAAAATACAAGTACAGTCATTTGGAAAAAAAATTATACAAGTACAATTATAGCACAGTGGTCTGGTGATAGCGTGAAATTTGTCCTAGGTTAGTTGCTAGAGCACAAAATATTCAACAAGGATTGGGGGTCTCATTTTCAGTTTCTTATCTAAATGTGGTAGGAATTGAATTTTGAAGAACAGAGGTTATCTAATTCTACAGTGGCAAGCAGAAAGCAGGTCAAATCCACACGTTTTATATTAGAGACTTTTATCTGCGGAGGTGTATCCAAAATTTTAATTATCGATTCAGAATTCGAGTTTTAACTACCAAATCTATTACCTTAATTAATTTATGGGTTTGTTTACCTCCAACATACAAGTAACAATTAAACTTGATTAGTATTTTTAAAGATATATGATTTAGTTCAATACTAATTAATAATCGAGAAATATGAAGTAGAAATGAAAGAAATAAGTGAATCAAACCAGTGTTACCCAACAACAGTGACCTCGAGCTTAGATGTCTCGAGGTGGGTTTAGAACAATAAGAACAATTAGGCAAGAAAAGTAAAATAAGAGCAGTAGAGGTAAGGACAATTCTGATGATCAGTAGGCAAAAAAGTAGAGAGTATATTCTTTGCTCAATGATTAGATGATGTTACAAATGATTGGAGTCCCCTTTATATAATAGGGAAATCCCTAAATAAGGCATATTTCTATTTACAATAAGGAATGTTCTTGGTACAACTGTCTAACCGCCTAGTACGGAATCGTACAATCCTATTCCGGGATTTGCACCACGATCTTGGGGACGTGACAGAAATCTAGCTCATTCTGTTACAAATCCATAACGGTACTATTTCGGGGTCGAGCATACTCATCTCCGGTACTCCTCATACTCCTATCTCCGGTCCTTGCATTCTATCTTCGATCTCGACTCTGGCCCATCAGGTTCGAACTCGACCTCGCCCGGACTCGGGCCTAGGAAGGACCCTCGAGCCTATAAGTCGGAGGCATATGATTTCGACCGTATACAGATAGTCCCCGCGTTTCTTAGAATAAGATGATATGAAACGATTTGATCTTCGTTTTGCCGGAGTCTTTAGTGATGATGTCATTTCCGTGACATAAGCGCTCGAAGTGACTGAAACTTCCCGTCGGTCCATTTCCCAAAACATTGAATGCACGCAAGTACTGGTCGGCTACTAGCGCCGCTGAACCGTCGTTGCCCTTCTATAAATATGAGTCTATTCTTTTGAGTAAAGAACTTTACTATTTCCTTACATCTTTCCCATCTTCATCTCTTTCTCTAATCACCTATTTCCACCGCCTCTTTAAGCGCCAGAAAATGCCATGTTCTTGTTAAAACAGCACAATCCGATATAGTCTGTATTCTTTAGCCTAAAAATCATGGCTAAAACTTCCAAAACGGTCCCTTAAAAAGATAAAGCTTCGTCTTCTTCAACTTCTTAGCAGGCCAAACCGGCGGCGCCGCCGACTCTTGAAGAAATCACCCCCGGTCCTTCCGTGATTAAGAAGGACTTTAGTGTTGAAAATCCCCCTAATGTCCTAGGTCGATGCGAGCATGCATCTCGATATCTTAGTTTGATATCGTAGAAGCACCTCAAAGATATGAAGAAGGACTGCGGCGGGGGAGATGAGGTCGTTGTTCAGATCCCCATCCCCGAAGAAAGCATTACTATCCACGTGGAGGGGTTTTTAAGTGTTTACACTTACCCCTTCACACTGGGTCCCCTCGATCCGATGGTGATCAAATTTTGCAAAATATACGAAGTCACCCTCGTCCAAATTTACCCCTCCTTTTGGCGCATCATGATCATGTTGTGCTATTTTTTCAAAAAGGCCTCGGGGTTGGAATTCACCCTCAACCACCTGATTCGATTGTATCGGCCCCATCTATTCGATGGATTGTCAAGTTGCAACATCGCATAAAGAAAGACTTTTTTGCCAGTAACGACGAAGCCAAGGATCAAGGCTTGATGAGCCGGTTCATTAGAGTAAGGACCTCAGATGTCATTCCCCGGAACAAAATGCCTTTCCCAGATTAATAGAATTTTAACTGTAAGTGGAGTTCTTCTTTCCAATATCTAATCATTCTCAGTTTTCATGTCTCATAATGCATTTACCCTTTCTGCAGTTACTGCCTGGGCGCCTCATACGGTCCCTGATCTCGAGGAGTGGGTCCGAAAGTTAGCGGCCACCTCCTCCTACGATGAGCACAAATGGCGTTAACTATTGAGGGGAAAGTGGGAGGCCAAACATTATGGTAAATTCTTTTCCCAAGCTTCAGATATTTTTCATTCGTTGGTGGCGTCAACTTATTCACATTTACTTGTGTAGGCATCGGAGATGTCTCTGAAATGAGGTCAGTCCCGCCTAGGCAAGGGACCAAGCCTTCGATTCTGAAACCGGGGAAGGATAATAAAAGGAAGATGGTTTCGAAGCCTAAAGACCCTCAAGACAAGAAAACCCCTGCTCGGAGGCCACTGAAGAGATATGCTCATATGGACGCAGATTCGGCCCACGATTCCCTAGATGACGAAGAAAATGATGGTGAAGAGTCGGCGTTTGTGCCTCGAACCAGGAAACCAATCGAGGCAGCCAAGCCCTCTGAACTAGAGACCTCATCTCGTGGTGAGGGAACCTCAAAGAAAGATTCGGGCAAGGCCCTCGTGTTCCCGGAGGTTCAGATTGTTCCTCCGCCTTCAACAAATATACCGGAAGGGGCGAGTGCGGAGACCCTTGAAGCTAATTAGAACACCCTGAGTGAAGAGATCGGGGACATGACAATAGGTCACTCCGTTTCTCTACCATCTTATTCTGAGGAGGCAATCGAAGATTCTAACACTCTCCATACGCCCGATCCGATCAAGGTACTCAAGGAAGATCCCTTTCAGGGTTTCTTTGCTGAGATTGAGAAACCACCGACCTTAACGATGCATCTACCATCTTCGAAGAGGCTCAACATCTCCTTTCTCAGGTAAATACTAACTTTCATTGTTGTAATTTTTCCTATCTTTCCTTTCCTCTGATCGACATATCTTTATTTCATGTATAAGCCATCGTCAAGTTTAGAGATGAGCTGAGCCAATGTGAGGCCGAGCTCAGCAAAGTTTTGGGCGAAGAGAATGCCCTAAGGCTCCTCTGCAGCCAAAAAGAACAGGAGCATAAGGACCTCCGGGCTTAATTGGCCAAATCTCGAAAAAATGAGGCCAAGCTAAATGAGCAGGTAACTGTGATTTTAACAGAGTATGGTCTCATTGGCCTTACTTCAGAGGCTAACACTTCGATATCCCAGCTGCAGCAAAAGTTGGAGATGATTGGGCAGCTTCGGGGCGAGGTTGATCAAGTGAAGGCTGACTACCATCGATGGAAAAATAACATAGATCAGCTCGCTGCCGATAAGGAAGTCGTTACAGCCCAACTGACCTCGGCTGAAACTCAACTCCGGGCATTAAAGGGAAGGGTATGGACCAGTCTAGCAAAATCAAGGATTTAGAGGCAAAGCTTGCTAGAGCCTAGGCTGAAGCTGCACAAGCTAAGGCTGAAGTTGAGAAGACAAAGGCCACGACTAATAAAGCTATTGCCGTGTACTTGAGAGATATCACAGCTATTCAAGAGGAGCTGAGGGAGGCCTCCGACCGGGAAAAACGGAGAATGATTTGGCCAAGTGTCAAGCCCAGAGGGAGACTCTTGAAGAAATCCATGCCCGAGGGTTCGACCTTACTGAAGAGATAGCGGAAGCAAAGGCTCAAGAAACCGATGCCAGGTTTCTTGTCCCTTCGGATGACAAAGATCTTGTGAGTGGCTCCAAGGGAAGGGAAGGTGAGGAATGTGCCTCTGAGGAAGAAGGGGATCCCGAAGACAAAACTGTCAAGGGTAGAGTTCCTGAGGATGGTGCTTCAGGGGATTTGACCCTGAAAATAGATTAGTTTCTATTTTTCTTTTTTCTTGTGCAAGGGTCCCTTGTGGGCGTTGTAAATATGCTTTGTAAAACATCCTTTATGAATATAAAGTATCTTTTTACTCTATCTTTAACTTGTGTTGAATTTTATTTTGTTCTCATTTGTGGAAGATTTTGATTGTACAATTCAAATATTCAGTCTGAGTATTGGTTTAGATTCAGAACATAATAAAATTTTAGGTTTTTATTGATCAATATAATACCCTTTAAGGTTTTGCTAATCCTCGAGCTAAGCTTACATTAATTTGATGTGATCTCGGAATAATGTGACTCTTGAGTCCGAGTTGAGTGAGAACATGGTCTCAAACTCTATATGTTTTGGCCCTTAGGCTCTTTTATTTGGCCCTTAGGCTCTTTTATTTGGGCCAATTCGGCCTCTAGAATGACTATATAATTTTTCCCTCTTTTCGGCTAAAAGACTTAGTGAAAAATTAGTTATGCTGTAGCATGTGTTTTTTGTACCCGTTAGGTTTTTCGAGGGTTCGACGTATCAGAACCTTTTTTGTGTACTGATAATCGAATACCTCTTGAGGTTTTATCGAGAGCTGATGTTATCGAAGCCTTTAAATTATTCGAGGGCTGAATTTATCGAAGCCCTTTAAATTATTTGAGGGCTAAATTTATCGAAGCCCAGTATATTTTGCTTTTGCCGAGGGTAGCCTGATTTAACCGATTTTTACAAAGTGTTTGAAGGCCTTTAATTATAGTGGAAATCGGACATCTCCGAGCCACATTATTAGGTCGTGGCCTTTTTGCATGACCATAGTCTTTAATGTCACGCCCCAAGCTTGAAGAGGAATGACCGGCTTGCGGTGCCGTACTTGGACCTAGCGTACCACTCTCTAACTGTAGACTCTGGAAGGGTAAACCTCAACTTAGGCTGATGAGGCCATACCACACCTCCTTTTTACCCGGGGGGATATAAGGGAGTTTTTCCAATTTATGTGACATAGATCAGTATGGGATTATTTGTATTTATTTAGAGTCGCCACTTGGGATATTTATCATGGTGTCCCAAGTCACCGATTTATTTTTAAAATCCCAAACCAAGGAAAATTGACTTCATTTAAAAGTTTGTGAAACTAGAAAAAACTAGGTATGAAAGTTTGTTAACCTGGGAGAAGGTGTTAGGCATTCCCGGGTTCCCTAGTTCTAGCACGGTCGCTTAACTATTAATAATTGGCCTAATTATCTTATTTATTACATGTTTAAAACCTGTTGTTAATTTTAACCTTTTAACCGCTTTTAATTATGTACTCGCTTTTTAGGATTTATGAAATAATTTCTTGAATAAGTTACAATTGTCATACACTTGCCGTATTGGAACACATTGCAAACCACGCTACGTGAAATGCACCCGCGATTTACGACATGTTTATTTTTATTAAATTTCAAAGTTGTTATGATCGGGTCACATAAAATACACACCCGTATTTGGGAATTATGTATCAAGACTATGCCACGGGAACCTTACCCATAGCCACGATGATTTATAATCGTGCCTAAAGCAAACTACGATGTTCAAATTATTTTCTGAACTATTTTGATATTATTGTAAGTATCTACAGCTGTGTTTAGTGATAAAATTACCAACTAACTTAAGGAAAGTATGGACTTAATGATTACAAGCCCAAAGCATATGAATGAAACAACCCAAATGGCCATTTGGTCAAGGCTGGCCCAGTCGCCACTCTTAAATGACTGGGCCTATTATGAGTTTGTGTTCAATACCAATAAAATTCAACCGAAACACATGTTTGTCCAAGGCTAGAATTCAGTTCATTCTAAGGTAAAAAAAATCCGAATATAATTCAAGTTTTAACACCAATTATACTACATGTGATTTCTAATGCATAAAAAAAGAATGAGTTGTAGTTCGAAAAGGTAGCCCATAGCTGGGATCAAGTTGTTGGGCTTAATGCCCAAGCCCAATGGCCTGGGCTTAGACTCGTTTGAGGTCATTTCCCCAACTGGGCCAATCCAGAAGTCTGGCCAAAACTGAATCACAGAGGCAAAAGCCTAATTTTTGACATTCAGCCCATAGCCTGAATTATTTCAACATCATAAATTACAATAATAAATAGAACTACTACTGATTCTGACAATGATGATACAAATCACAACACCTATATTAAAAAAATCTATTTAACTATAGTAATATTGTAAAGGCTTTTGACAATCAGAAAACTACATTATAGTACTTAATATATGAATTACTACAACAACAACTAATCTGTTACACCAGAAGCCCATGTTTTGAAAGGAAAAAATATCGACTTATTCTATTACAATTTCTACGTAATGGACAGCCTAGTGAATACTTGCTCCTTTTGGATATAATTGATCTATCAAACTTAGTCCACCATATGAAGTCATCAGTTTCAGCATGATATCAATAGCAGAATTTCAGCTCTTAGCTTTAAAACTTGTTGATTTGGCCAACTAGTGATCAAATCCACAAGTTATATCCCATGAAGCAACATGACCTCAAATAAAATGAAAATATGTTATTCATCATATAAGCAAAATAAGAAAGAAAACAACTTCAGCAGCCAATGTTCGGAATTAGTGTAAAACTTTAAACTAAGGAAACAATTTCAAACTAGGCCACTTTTAAGAGAAAGTTACAAGTATCAATATACCAACCAAGTTACGCATACATGTTTATTTCAACCCTTAAACTCACATAGCAACAAATTGATTAGATTTATAACAATGTAATCAATAACTACATGAAATGACACTCATTTATCACATATAATTTGCAGATTTTGGTCTTATAACATTCAAACAAGCAGTAAATGAAGAAAGTTGAAATCAGTACCTTAAAAACAGCAAAAACTAGAAGAAAAATAAGTGAAATGTTGGTTGAAGGTTTAAGAGGAAGCAACAATCAAAAACCAAACGGCACCAGTAAGAAATCAGCCTAGAAATCCCCGTGATAAGCACTTAGATTCTCAAAAATCAGAATACAGGAGAAAAACAACGTAACTGATGTTTTAGCAAGAAATGCTGCAGGAATTTTTACTCCTTTTATTCAGAACTTTTTAGGTGACTATATGCTACTGAAAAATATCTCTAAAATGAGGGACTAACTTTTCTTTTTATAGGGTATACCAAAACAGCATCAAAAAGGCATATTCTAACCTAAATTCTCTAAATGTCAGATAGTACAACATATTTGGACAGATGTCTATCTTTTTTCAGCCCAATTCCAGCATTTTTCATCCTGGAAATGGGGACAGTTGTACAATGCTAGAACCTTTTAATTTTTAGTCATTATAAATTCCAAATTTACCCCTTCAAGTACTGATTATTTTAATTATACCCTAAATTTTGATCCTAACTTGATTTCAAAGATCCCTTTAGGACCTTCTAGAACCAACTAGATGATTCTAGCAATGAAGTTCCTCACCTTGTTTCAATTGTACCACCTTAATGCTTTGGGGTACTCCCTTTCAATTATGAAATTAGATGCTTAAGGGTATCCAAGGTTTAATCCTAACAGGTTCACCTAACTAACCTTAAACAAGAAAACTGAATTTAAAGACTCATATCCCAAACAGTAACCAAACGAAACCCAGAATGATGATGCAAAGAAACCCTAGAAATAAATCTAATCAGTTTGCAAATGATTGAATCAAACAAATTAGCAATTAAAATGATCTTTCTAATAGTTAACCAAGCAGCTTGTTAATTACCTTTTTTTTTGAATTCGATTAAAACTATTCTAATCAACCTAAACTAAACAATGAATATAAAACAAACGAATGCAAGAGAAAAACAACCACAGAAAAATGGGACAAACAAAACAGTCATACAATATAACAAAACATAAAAGCTAACCCTAATTTGCCTAACTTTTAAGCAATCAAAACTAAACTTCAGATAATTATGAAATAGGATTAGACCTAACATGTAATTACCTAAATCATCCAGGCTAAACAAGAAAATAACCATGGAAGAAAGAAGATGAAGATAAAAGAAAACAGAAAAGGAATTACCCAAGGTTTGTTTTGGGGGAACAAGTCACGAACTCGGACCAACCTCCACGGAATAAAATGAACCAAAGACCTTAATTAATAGATTGCTCTCAACATACAAACAGACTAGATCAAATAAAATAGGAAAAAGGCCTAACATGTAATTACCGAAATCATGCAGGCTAAACAAGAAAATAACCATAGAAGAAGAAAGAAGATAAAGATAAAAGAAAACGGAAAAGTAATTACCCAAGGTTTGTTTTGGGGGAACCAGTCATGAACTCGGACCAACCTCCATGGGATAAAATGAACTTAGACGATCATCAATCGATTGCTCTAATCAAGAGAAATCGATTAATGAAGGTCTTTGGTTCAAACAACCCAAAATTGAACGAAAATCGAAGGGGAAAACTAGGGTTTTGGATCTTAGATTCGAGAATTTTGAGGCTTGTTTGAAGGAAATATTTGTGATATATGGAAAGAGGAAGAGGAGATGATCATATAGTGTTAATTTGGTATGGTTTGGAGGTGGTCCGCCGCCGTGAGGTGATTTCCGGTCGGCGGACCACGACGGAGACGGTGGGGGGAAAAGGGGCGGCTAAGGTTTGTTGTTTGAGAGCTCTCAGAGACGGAAGTGAGAGGGGGGTCCATGGGGGCTGGTCTCATTCAGACAGTTATATGGGAAGGAGTGGTTAGTTCCTAGCCGTTGGATCTGTAATGATCAACGGTTAAGATGATTTTTTGGGTAAAACAGGGTCGTTTTAGGTTAGTGGGGGTTTTGGACCGGGTATAGGGAAGGTTTAGGCTTGGTCAAATGGGTCAAATTATAACTGGGCCACAAAATTTAGCTCTCTGGGTGGCCCAATTGATTAAAGACCCAATCCTTTTTTCCATTTTTCCCTTTTCTTGTTTTCCTTTTCTTTTTCTTTAATTTTAAAACCCCTAATTAAATTAATTAAGCTCTAGATTAAAGCCTAAAATAAACTGAATTATAAAATCAAACTAATTATCTATTTAAAATATTTACAAAATTAATTAATCCTAAATTAATGAAGAGAAAATTACTCATCTAATATTAAAAACTAAAAATATAAAAATGAACAGTATTTTTGTGATTTTAATTTTAATAAAGCAATTAATCCTAAAATACGAACACAAAACCTAATATGCAATGCATGAATTTATTGATATTTTTGGGGCATTTTTCTTGATTTTATCAAAATTAAACGTGCACAAAAAAGCTAATAAAAATTCTATAAAATTGAAAATAATTTGGAAAAAATCTATTTTCTTTAACTTTGTAGGAGTATTTCTAATAGGGAAAAAATCACATGCTCACAGCTGCCTCTCTTTGCTCGGAAACACGAAGAGTTTTCGGGCAACGATAAAATGAGCAATTACGAGCGATTTTTGCCCGTCTATATACTCCCTGAGAAGCATTTTTTGGGAAAAGTCTGACCGAACCTTGCTTCAGGGGTTGCCTACATATCCTTGGCTATAAAAGAATCAGGTCATGGTAGTTCTAGAAGTTTTAGTAGCTGGGGCTACCGAGAAACCGTGATTTCATTGTTGTTGCAGCTGTTTCTGCTTGTTGAGCTCCTTATTACACCAAAATTAAAAATGAAAAACTAAACTATCTAAACATATCAGCTACGAGTTACAAGATTCCGTGGTTCTAGCACGGTTGCTTAAACCATTATAATTGGCCTACTTATCTGATTTTAATACATGTTTTAACCTATGATGCAATTTTAAACTTTTAACCGCTTTTATTTAATTTTAAAGAAGATTTAACGTCGTTTAAAACATGTCATTGGATCGCGCCACATGAAATGCACCTGCAATTCGAAACACATTTTATTCAACGTTGTGAGATTTAGAGTTGGGTCACATGAAATGCGCACCCATGTTTAGGAAGGTAACATTATAAAATACGTGTCTAAAGCAACTACACGTTTTAACTTTGCGAAAGCCATGTGAATTTGCTAAATGGCAAGCTCCGAGTTTTAATCATTTCAAAAGAAATAATTAAATGAGGTCCACGCATTTGAGATTTTATTTGGCGCGACACACATTCCATTTTAAAAGTATTCAAACTAAAGCTCGGAAGGCCATAGACTATTTGTTATTTAGGACGGCTCACCTCCAATCTAACTAATTAATGGGACAAATGGTAGAGGTCAATACTTCTAAAGTTACATGTCAAATCATATTTTTTAAACTAATGAACCAAGCCCGAGCCAGCTTTGCGAAAAAGCAACTGCCTTTTAGAGTAAAGGCCCAACTGCATTTTTCGCCTTACACGAGATTTCTGGCCCAAAATTGCGTAGAGATTAAGGAGGAGTCGAAGGGGTAACTTGAGTTTGAACCCCATGACAAGCATTTAAAGACCAGACACAATTGGAAGGGATTGATATCGAACTCAACCAACTGCCCAAGGCAGATTGGCATTCGAATCTCCGAGTTTGTGCCTGGATGAGCCCAAGTTCCAAACGAGAACTGGTAAATCAAAATCTCAAATCCATAACAAATAATAGAGAGCCCAACCGCTCAGATCCAGAAAAAAAAACACCAAGCTAAAACAAATAACAATTTTCATCAAACCATTATATTATGCTCTAAGAAAACCTATTTGAAGTGAGAGGTTCAGATTATGAGAATAATGACTAAGTTTAGCAGTGACTTGAATCAAAGCAAACAAGACTGATGAAACGCACATATGTCATCATTTCAGCAAGGTTTGAATTGCATAAGGAAAGAGATGAAATAGTCACAAACCCACAATTTCATCATACAAACTTTATATGGACTTAATTGCACATATACCCATTTATTGAACATTTTAAACTTCTACACCAATTCTGACTAGAATCAACCACTTGTTATTTGATATTACTTCAGTAATATCCTGATTACCCCCTTAGCATTTCAAACCCAACTCAAGCATGAGATTAATACCCAAAACAGTGATTATTCATATCGAATAAAGAGGAGATAAATAACTACATTTAAACCCATTCAAAACCATTACTGCAACAGTCCAACAGTTCAAAATCACTTACAACATGAAAATTTTAGCTAATCAATAGAAGCTAACTGATCTTCATTGAATCAAATGAACATATAAAAACTTATGAAAAGTCAGCAATGCCTTTATTTCATCCTCAAATTGAGAGCTACGTCATAAGAGAGTTGGGATTGGTACCTGAATAATGAAGGAATAAGCATCAGAGGTAAGGAACTAGCAGTAACAGTAGCAATAATCAGCTTTAGCACACCAATTTGGACCAGAATTTTGAGATGAAAAAGTAACAAGGAGCAACCCAATCGAATTATGACTAAAGCAAATTCAAACCAAGCTTTCAAAACCCAATTCAAACCATCATGACCCCTAGATGAAACAGAAAATTATTTCAGAGAAAATCAGAACTTTCAGATTTTAAGCCAGAATTTTTCAGCCATTTAGGATTTTCAAGATTTCTTAGCTCTTGGAATCCTCCCTTGAGCTGCAAGTAGCAATGCCTTTATAGGCAAGCTACTAGGGCAGCCTTAAGGGTTTAGTTATTTCAATTTAGTCCTTTTCAAATTTTTACTTGGGCCTGTTTTGAGGTGATTTTTCCGGGCAAAATTGCTTGGGCCCAAGGAATTTTAATTAAAATGGCCCAAAAATCCAAGCTTCTTTCATTTCTTTTCCCTTTCTTTTATTTCAGAAATTCTTTTTCTTTTTCAAAAATTAAAATAAAATATAAATTAATCCCTAAATCAAATTATCCTACCAAATTAAGTTAATTAACTCTAAATAATGATTACCACAATTAATTAAATACCAAATTAAGGAAAACTACCAAAATTCGAAGCTAAAATTTAAAAATAAATGCAAAAATGACTTATTTTTTATGATTTTTCCATTTTTGTAAAACATTAATTTACTAATTAATCTCAAACTGTAGCATTAATTCCTAAATGCAATGCGTGATATTTTTGTTATTTTTCATGATTTAAATTAAATATGCACACAAATTGTAAACAAACAAGAAAATTGGGAAATTAATTCCTAAAAACCAAATATTAATAAAAGAAAGATCCTAATTTTGGGGATTCTGTAGGAGTAATTCATGCGAGGTAAAAATCACGTGCTCACAGCTGCCCCTCTTTGCTCGAAGACACAAAGGGTTTTTGGGCAAAGATAAACTGAACAATTATGAGGGTTTTTTGCCCGTTTGACACTCCATGAGAAACATTTTTGAAAAGAGTCTGATCGAACCTTGCTTCAAAGGTTGCCTACATATCCTTGGCTATAAATGAATCAGGTCAGTGTAGTTCTGGAAGTTTTGGTAGCTGGGACTACCAGGAAGCTGCGATTTTACTGCTGCTGCTGCTGCTACTACTGCTTGCTGACCTCCTTATTACACCAAAAAGGAAAATCAAAAGCTAAGCTAGCTAGGCCTATCAACTACGGGTTACAAGATTCCTATCTATAAATCTCTTGAAACTTGATCTTGAGTCTTAGCTAATTTTGTTGTGGACCCCGATCCGAATCATGATGCTCGCAAGCTGTAGGTGCTGGTTCTTTCTTCAGCACTGGATCAAGGCGGGACAGGTGAAGCTTGTGCCTTCAATCAAGTTTTGAGCAGTCCGCATCTTTGTCTGCCTCAACACTTTGAATTCACCTCTTTTGGGTCTTTTCTCTTCTTTTCTTTATTTTGGATTGAGACTCATTCTAATGGTCATCTCGAACCCTGTGCCTCGAGGTCAAACCTGTTTAGACACCAAAGCAACAAACGAACGAAATTTTTCTGCCCCAGTTTTCACTAGGAAAATTTTGTGAGTTATTGTAACAAAAATCTAAACTATTCCACTTTTTTTTTATATAAAATGAAATAAGGATTGCATCTATCCAGAAAGGAAAAGATCAGGGGATGGAGCCCTATGTCTAAAATGTCAACTCAGGGATTGGAGGCCTAATGTTTGCGAAAAGGCAAGTAGGTAATGGAGGTCCTATGTTTAAAAAGCTCAACTCAGGGATTGGAGCCCTAATGTTGGCAAAAGGCGACTAGGGAATGGAGGCCCTTTGTCTAAAAATGCTCAAGTCAGGGATTGGAGCCCTAATGTTGGCAAAAGGCGATTAGGGAATAGAGGCCCTATGTCTAAAAAGGCTCAACTCAGGGATTGGATCCCTAATGTTAGTAAAAGGCGAATAGGTAATGGAGGCCCTATGTCTAAAATGGCTCAACTCAGGGATTGGACCCCTAATATCGGCAAAAGGCGACTAGGGAATGGAGGCCCTAAGTCTAAAAAGGCTCAACTCAGGGATTGGAGCCCTAATGTCGGCAAAAGGCGACTACGGAATGGAGGCCCTGTGTCTAAAAAGCCTCAACTCAGGGATTGGAGCCCTAATGCCGGCAAAAAGCGACTAGGGAATGGAGGCCCTATGTCTAAAAAGGCTCAACTCAGGGATTGGAGCCCTAACTATGGCAAAAGGCGACTAGAGAATGGAGGCCCTGTGTCTAAAAAGGCTCAACTCAGGGATTGGAGCCCTAATGTTGGCAAAAGGCGACAAGGGAATGAAGGCCCTATGTCTAGGGATTAGAGCCCTAATGTTGGCGAAAAGGAAAATAGGGAATGGAGGCCCTATGTCTAAAAAGCTCAACTCAGGGATTGAAGCCCTAATTTTGGCAAAAGGCGACTAGGGAATGGAGGCCCTATGTCTAAAAAGGCTCAACTCAGGGATTGGAGCCCTAATGTTGGCAAAAGGCGACTAGGGAATGGAGGACATATGTCTAAGAAGGCTAAACTAAGGGATTGGAGCCATAATGTTGGCAAAAGGCGACTAGGGAATGAAGGCCCTATGTCTAAAAAGGCTCAACTCAGGGATTGGACCCCTAATATCGGCAAAAGGCGACTAGGGAATGGAGGCCCTAAGTCTAAAAAGGCTGAACTAAGGGATTGGAGCCCTAATGTCGGTAAAAGGCGACTACGGAATGGAGGCCCTGTGTCTAAAAAGCCTCAACTCAGGGATTGGATCCCTAATGCCGGCAAAAGGCGACTAGGGAATGGAGGCCCTATGTCTAAAAAGGCTCAACTCAGGGATTGGAGCCCTAACTATGGCAAAAGTCGACTAGGGAATGGAGGCCCTATGTCTAAAAAGGCTCAACTCAGGGATTGGAGCCATAATGTTGGCAAAAGGCGACTAAGGAATGAAGGCCCTATGTCTAAAAAGGCTCAACTCAGGGATTGGACCCCTAATATCGGCAAAGGGCGACTAGGGAATGGAGGCCCTAAGTCTAAAAAGGCTCAACTAAGGGATTGGAGCCCTAATGTAGGTAAAAGGCGACTACGGAATGGAGGCCCTGTGTGTAAAAAGCCTCAACTCAGGGATTGGAGCCCTAATGCCGGCAAAAGGCGACTAGGGAATGGAGGCCCTATGTCTAAAAAGGCTCAACTCAGGGATTGGAGCCCTAACTATGGCAAAAGGCGACTAGAGAATGGAGGCCCTGTGTCTAAAAAGGCTCAACTCAGGGATTGAAGCCCTAATGTTGGCAAAAGGCGACTACGAAATGGAGGCCCTGTGTCTAAAAAGCCTCAACTCAGGGATTGGAGCCCTAATGCTGGCAAAAGGCGACTAGGGAATGGAGGCCCTATGTCTAAAAAGGCTCAACTCAGGGATTGGAGCCCTAACTATGGCAAATAGCGACTAGAGAATGGAGGCCCTGTGTCTAAAAAGGCTCAACTCAGGGATTGGAGCCCTAATGTTGGCAAAAGGCGACAAGGGAATGAAGGCCCTATGTCTAGGGATTAGAGCCCTAATGTTGGCGAAAAGGAAAATAGGGAATGGAGGCCCTATGTCTAAAAAGCTCAACTCAGGGATTGAAGCCCTAATTTTGGCAAAAGGCGACTAGGGAATGGAGGCCCTATGTCTAAAAAGGCTCAACTCAGCGATTGGAGCCCTAATGTTGGCAAAAGGCGACTAGGGAATGGAGGCCCTATGTCTAAGAAGGCTAAACTAAGGGATTGGAGCCCTAATGTTGGCAAAAGGCGACTAGGGAATGGAGGCCCTATGTCTAAAAAGGCTTAACATAGGGATTTGAGCCCTAATGTTGGCAAAAGGCGACTAGGGAATGGAGGTACTATGTCTAAAAAGGTTCAACTCAAGGATTGGAGCCCTAATGTCGGCAAAAGACGACTTGGGAATTCATGCCCTATGTCTAAAAAGGCTCAACTCAAGGATTGGAGCCCTAATGTCGGCAAAAAGAGACTAGGGAATGGAGGCCCTATGTCTAAAAAGGCTCAACTCAGGGATTAGAGCCCTAATGTCGGCAAAAGGCGACTAGGGAATGGAGGCCCTATGTCTAAAAAGGCTCAACTCAGGGATTGGAGCCATAATGTTGGCAAAAGGCGACTAAGGAATGAAGGCCCTATGTCTAAAAAGGCTCAACTCAGGGATTGGACCCCTAATATCGGCAAAAGGCGACTAGGGAATGGAGGCCCTAAGTCTAAAAAGGCTGAACTAAGGGATTGGAGCCCTAATGTCGGTAAAAGGCGACTACGGAATGGAGGCCCTGTGTCTAAAAAGCCTCAACTCAGGGATTGGATCCCTAATGCCGGCAAAAGGCGACTAGGGAATGGAGGCCCTATGTCTAAAAAGGCTCAACTCAGGGATTGGAGCCCTAACTATGGCAAAAGGCGACTAGAGAATGGAGGCCCTGTGTCTAAAAAGGCTCAACTCAGGGATTGGAGCCCTAATGTTGGCAAAAGGCGACAAGAGAATGAAGGCCCTATGTCTAGGGATTAGAGCCCTAATGTTGGCGAAAAGGAAAATAGGGAATGGAGGCCCTATGTCTAAAAAGCTCAACTCAGGGATTGAAGCCCTAATTTTGGCAAAAGGCGACTAGGGAATGGAGGCCCTATGTCTAAAAAGGCTCAACTAAAGGATTGAAGCCCTAATGTTGGCAAAAGGCGACTAGGGAATGGAGGCCCTATGTCTAAAAAGGCTTAACATAGGGATTTGAGCCCTAATGTTGGCAAAAGGCGACTAGGGAATGGAGGTCCTATGTCTAAAAAGGCTCAACTCAAGGATTGGAGCCCTAATGTCGACAAAAGGCGACTTGGGAATGCATGCCCTATGTCTAAAAAGGCTCAACTCAAGGATTGGAGCCCTAATGTCGGCAAAAAAAGACTAGGGAATGGAGGCCCTATGTCTAAAAAGGCTAAACTCAGGGATTGGAGCCCTAATGTCGGCAAAAGGCGACTAGGGAATGGAGGCCCTATGTCTAAAAAGGCTCAACTCAGGGATTGAAGCCATAATGTTAGCAAAAGGCGACTAAGGAATGAAGGCCCTATGTCTAAAAAGGCTCAACTAAGGGATTGGAGCCATAATGTTGGCAAAAGGCGACTAGGGAATGAAGGCCCTATGTCTAAAAAGGCTTAACTCAGGGATTGGAGCCCTAATATTGGCAAAAGGCGACTAGGGAATGGAGTCCCAATGTTTAAAAAGGATCAACTCAGGGATTAGAGCCCTAATGTTGGCAAAAGGCGACTAGGGAACGGAGGCTCTATGTCTAAAATGGCTCAACTCGGGGATTGGAGTCCTAATGTTGGCAAAAGGCGACTGGGGAATGGAGGCCCTATGTCTAAAAAGACTCAACTCAAGGATTAGAGCCCTAATGTTGGCAAAAATAGTAAAAGATTGAGGTTGGGAATCCGAAGCTATCATTTTTGTTTGGATTTTCTTCTTTTCTTCTTCTTCTTCTCTTTTTTTATTTATTGTTTTTCATTTTCTGTTTTTCATTTCATTTTATTTCAATAAAATGTAGGAAAGAATTTTGGAGAAAAACTTCCCTTTTGGGTTGATTGTTACTGTGAAGCTGTTTCTAGCTTTTGCGCATCTTCTCCTTTGTCTGCACCTGCTTTTGCACGGTTGCGCTGGGCTGCACCTGTTTCAATCTTTTCAAACAAAGAACAATTGTTAGTTTTGAAGCGGTGGTTGTTTTGTGGCCTTGATGGTTTTGATCACTCGATCTCGGCACAACTTTTGGAGAGAACCTCTGTTGCTTGCTAATTTTCTGATGATTGATCTCTCTTTCAAACCGAGGGACTCAACTTTAAAGATTTCATGATGACTCACCCGCGTGGGGATTCGACCCTTTCACTTTAATCCGCCTTTAGGACCTTTGCCTTTGACGTTCTTTCCTTTTTTTAATAACTTTGACTTCCTTTTCCTTTTCAATAATCGACTTGTTGCACCCGCTGAGGCTGGGTACTTTTTTTAGCTTTTGTTAGGCAGAGCCCTGCAAAGCCAATCTTGCCACCTTTTCTTTGTATTAGTTTCGGAAACAGGGTTAGACCAAAAGGGATTCAAGGAAAAAGTAAACAAAAGGCAAGAAAATGAATTTAAAGAGAAGTGCCCCTATCTGGAAGGAGGGAAGGACTTATCTGGGGTGCATGCAGGCTTCAAATAGACATGACATACTTCTTGGATTGGATGCCCGACCCGCACAAACTTTCCAAGTTCCCATAAACTCATTGTGACCCATGTTTCGAAACCAAGGAATCTTGCCAGGACTCTTTCATTGGTGGGAGGTGTGTTCTTTTCGACCAACGGCGCCCTTTGCGGGTTTTCTCCAATCGACCTCTCTCATTTCTCTTCTCAATGTATCCCGATAATGCTTTTACAAGTTTTCACTAAGCGGGCTCTCTCGTTTCCAATTTCTCTGCTCACCGTCGCCTTATGCTGCCCATAGGTTTTCACCGATAAGACTCTCACATTTTATTTCTCTTAGTTTGATTGTATCAGATCCAAACAACAGTGTTTTCTAATCCTGACGCCTTTGCCAATTGATCAGAAGGACTTGGACAAGGTTTGGGTAAAAAGAATCTGGATGGAATTACATCTTCGGAACCATTCTGGTGGGCTTATCACTGAACCACTATGTCATCTGCCCCAGTTTCACTTTTGGGGGAATTTCTCTTTTTGTTTTGGTGTGACTGAACCCTAAAGAGAGGCTGCCTACGTATCCTTTCAGAATCAAGTCGAACGTAGTTCAGGGAAACATTTTGTTTTGTTGTTTTTGCTCTTTTTTTTTATTTAAAAAAACACTTCACGGTTCCCAAAAGGGTAATTAAAGAAAAGCAACCGGCTCAAATGGGTTTGCAAAGTGTGGATAGTGTTTGGGTAGAGAGAATGAAAGCCTTTGTCATCCCAATCAGACAAGGTTGTCACTGCATAAAAGCGAAACATAATACCTTTTGACTGCATCCACATTTACAGCTGCTTCGAGATCATTCCCTTTGATATCGCCCAGATACAATGCCCCTTTTGGCTATATCTTTCTGATGATGTATGGGCCCTTCCAATTAGGAGCAAATTTTCCTTTCGTTTCCTGGTGATGGGGAAGGATACGCCTTAAGACAAGTAGCCCCACTTCGAAATTTCTAGGTCGCACTTTCTTGTTGTAGGCACGGGCCATTCTTTGTTGTTACAACTGCCCGTGGTAGACCGCGGTCATTCGCTTTTCATCGATCAAGGTTAACTATTCCAGTCGGGTTTTAAAACACTCACTGTCTTCAATTTCAACTTCAACAATGATCCGGAGAGAAGGGATTTCAACCTCTACGGGTATTATAGCTTTAGTGCCATAAACCAAAAGATACGGGGTGTCTCCAAATGATGTGCGCACAGTAGTGTGATATCCCAATAATGCAAACGATAACTTTTTGTGCCACTGCCTGGAACTTTGAATCATCTTTCTCAAAATCTTTTTGATGTTTTTGTTTGCTACTTCGACGACCCCATTGGCTTTAGGCCGATAAGGAGTAGAGTTCCGGTGCGTTATCTTGAATTGTTCACATATCTCACCCATCAAATGACTAATCAAGTTTGCAGCATTGTCTGTGATAATAGTTGCAGGAATGCCAAAACGGCAGATAAGATTGGAGTGCACGAAATCTACCACAACTTTCTTGGTGACGGATTTAAGAGTGATGTCTTCAACCCATTTCATGAAGTAGTCAATGGCAACTAGTATGAATCTGTGCCCATTTGAGGCTTTCGGCTCGATTGGCCCAATGACGTCCATACCCCAAGCAACAAATGGCCAAAGTGATGACATGGGATGAAGTTCTGTGGGAGGCTCATGAATCAAATCCCCGTGCACCTGACACTGATGACACTTCCGGACAAAGCTAAAAGAGTCCTTGTCCATGGTTATCTAGTAATAGCCTGCTCGAAGGATTTTCTTTGCTAAAACATACACGTTTATGTGGGGTCCGCGTATTCCCTCGTGTACCTCATGCATGATCCTTCCCGCCTCTTCTGCGTCAACATATCTTAACAAGTTGAGGTCCGGAGTTCTCTTGTACAAGACACCGCCACTCAAAAAGAAACCACTTGCGTGCCGCCTAATGGTTCTCTTCTGTTCTCCACTGGCTTGCTCGCGGTATTCTTGCATTTTCAAAAACCTTTTGATGTCATGATACCATGGTTGGGTATTTGGTGTTGTTTCAACCGTATTATAATAACCATGCCTTTCCCGGATCTGGATTTCCAAGGGGTCAATGTGGGCATTGCCCGGGTATGGTAGCATTGAGGCTAAAGTGGCAAGCGCATCAGCTAGTTCATTGTGGCAACGAGGAATGTACCTAAAATCTATTGACTTGAATCGCTTACCAAGTTATTCCACATGTTGCCTATAAGGAATAAGCTTGACATCTCGGGTTTCCCATTCTCCTTGGGCTTGTCGGATAATCAAATCCGAGTCTCCCATGATTAACAGTTGTTTGACATCTTGGTCGATTGCCATGTTCATACCCATAATGCAAGCTTCGTACTCGGCAGTGTTGTTTGTGCAGAAAAATCAAAGCCGAGCTTTGGCCGGGTAATGCTGACCGGTGGGCGAGATCAAGATTGCCACAATTCCAACACCTTTTGCATTTACCGCTCCATCGAAGAACATTTTCCAAGCATCGATGTCTTTAGATATTGCCCCAACTGAGTGTACCTCTTCATCCGGGAAGTAAGTATTCAAAGGTTGGTATACATCATCGACCGGATTTTCAGCCAAGTGATCTGCTAACGCTTGGGCTTTCATTGCCGTGCGAGGGACATATACTATGTCGAATTCTGTAAGCAGGATCTGCCACTTTGCTAGCCTCCTAGTGGGCACTGGCTTCTGGAATATGTATTTTAAAGGATCCAACCTGGTTATGAGGTAAGTGGTGTAGGCTTGAAAATAATGCCTCAACTTCTGAGCGACCCAAGTCAAAGCGCAGCAGGTCCTTTCCAACAGAGTGTACTTGGATTCATAACTGGTGAATTTCTTGCTCAGATAGTAAATAGCCTGCTCTCTCTTTCCGGTCACATCGTGTTGTCCGAGGACACAGCCGAAAGAATTTTCCAAGACTGTCAGGTACAAGAACAAAGGCCTCCCTGGCTCAGGTGGGACCAAGACTAGCGGATTTGATAGATATTCCTTAATTTTATCAAAAGCTTCTTGACATTCATCTGTCCACTTGACTGCCACGTCTTTCTTCAGCAATTTGAATATGGGTTCACATGGACGTCAACTGGGCAGTGAACCGGCTGATGTAGTTCAATCTATCCAATAAACTCATAACATCCTTCTTGGTTTTCGGAGGAGGCAAATCTCGAATAGACTTTATCTTTGTTGGGTGTAACTCGATGCCCCTCCAACTGACGATGAATCCTAAGAGTTTGTCGGATGGCACCCCAAATGCATATTTGGCCGGGTTCAGCTTCAAATCATATTTGCGTAGCCGCTCAAAAAACATTCTCAAGTCCCGAGCGTGGTCGTCCTGGGTTTTAGATTTGATGATTACATCGTCCATATACACCTCTATCTCTCTGTGCATCATATCATGAAAAATGGCTTTCATGGCCCTCATATAGGTTGCCCCAGTGTTCTTGAGACCAAATGGCATGACTCTGTAATAGTATGTACCCCAAGCTGTGGTAAAAGCTGTCTTCTCTACATCTTCTTCATCCATCAACACCTGGTGATATCCTGCATAACAAGGATGTATCTCATGCTTGGTGCAGTTATCAACAAGGATGTGGATGTTCGGCAAAGGGAAGTTATCTTTGGGATTTGCCTTGTTTAAATCTCTGTAATCCACACATACCTGGGTTTTCCCGTATTTCTTTGGCACTAGGACTACATTAGCTAACCATGTGGTGTACCAGACCACTCGGATCACCCCCGCTTTCAACTGCTTCGTGACCTCTTCTTTGATCTTGTCACTGATATCAGTTTTGAACTTTCTTTGCTTTTGCTGGACTGGGGTACAGTCTGGGTAAGTAGGCAACTTATAAACAACCAATCAACACTCAGTCCTGGCATGTCGTCATATGACCAAGCAAACAAGTCTTTGAACTCAAACAAGAGTTGGATTAAGGCGTCTCGAGTTTTTTTCGTCTACATGGATGCTTATCTTGGTTTCCCTGATTTCTTCAGAACTACCCAAATTAACTGGTTCAGTATCATTTAAGTTCGGCTTAGATTTATTCTCAAATTGTTCCAATTCTCGATTTATTTCCTTAAAAGCCTCTTCTTCATCATACTCCGGTTCTTGGTTCATTATTTCATAGTTAAACAATGTGTTCGGATCTAGGCATGAAGTCCGCAAGCATGTCATATTATTTAAAGCCGCATTGTTAGAACTGAAATAAGAAACAAAAGGGAAAAATAACAATAATCAGAAAGAATAAAGAAAGATGAATGATGAAATATTGATTTCACTTCTTGGAATTTGAAGATAAAAGGGTTTACATTGGAAAATTAAAAGACAACAAACTAAAGAAAACATCCGAGTTACACCCTGAAATAACTCATGATGCAGAAAAGGTGGCAGGACAGGTCTACCGGGACTCCCTCCTGATTGAGAATGATGTAGCCTTCCAATTTTGTAGCTTGGTGTCAGGTCCCATATATAGGACCTCAGCAGTGCTTGAGCCCTCCCATGGCTGGACCATGTGGGTTTCATATAGTATATTCCTTATTGCCCCATAGATCTCTTCAATCTCTTTGGCCGTGAAGGCCTCATCTCCCTCCTCCTCATGGTATTTCGGCTTGACAAATATTCTGTGCAGATGCGGCACCGGCTGAGGCAAGACCCAACCATCATTCTTTCTATTATTTTCCCATCTTATATCAGCTGGAGTGGATCGGAAGCCTATCCCAAAGAAATTTTCACTGGCGGTCAGGGCGACAGGTTCAATTATTCCTTGCACTGATTTCCCGAGCCCCTTCCCCTATTTGAAGCCATGTCTGATCATTTCTTTGGCCACCATGATTGATGCATTAGAGAGAAATGGTTGGGGAAAGGGTTACCCTCTTCGTACTGGTCGGCGACCACAATTTCAAAGGCCTAATAAATTATGTGCTCACTCCCTTCTCTCGCTTCAATACATGGGACTGATGGGTCCCGATAAATTGATTGCTCGTCTTTACCATCTGATGAAGGGTAGAAGGTACAACCCCCGTTGCATGAATCCATGGCCTCCCCAAAAAAATATTGTAGGATGTGTCCATGTCCAGAACTTTGAAGGTTACTTTAAAATCTACTAGGCCGATGGTTAGAATCAGATCGATCTCTCCAATTGTGTCCCTCTTTATACCATCGAAAGCCCGTACACAGACATTGTTGGGTCGAATTCTTTCGGTCCCGATTTCCATGCGCTGTAGAGTTGAGAGTGGGCAGATGTCTACCCTAGAGCCTCCGTCCAACATAACCCTTTTCACATAGTACCCTTCGCATTTGACTGTCAGGTGCATGGCTTTGTTATGCGCGACCCCTTCTGGGGGCAAGTCATATTTGCTTAAGGAAATCTGGTTAATTGTGAAAAACCTTTCTGCCATCCTCTCCAACTGTTCTACAGAATTCTCAACAAGCACATATGCTTCGTTAATGGTCTTGATCAATACCTTCAGATGTTCGGTGGAGTTCATCAGCAAAGCCAACAAAGAGACTTGTTCGAGAAATTTTCGAAGATGGTCGATCACCTCATAGTCCACCATTTTCATCTTTTGAAAGAAGATCTCCGCTTCTTCGGCACTCACGGGCTTCTTAGATGGGAAGCACTTTCTAGTGGCATTGTTCGCCTCTTCCAAATAAGAATACCTTTCAGCGGGGTTATTTTTTTGAACTTCTCCAGAGATTTATTTGCCCTTATAGGTCACCACCATTTTGTTGTAGTTCCAGGGCACATCGGTAGGATCTGTCATGGGCTTTTGTGGCGCACGTCCAATAACCACGAGCTCACTCAGCCTTGGTGGATTAATTGGACCCCGCATCACATAAGCTCCCTTGGGCACATACATTTGGACTGCCTTGTTTAGCTCGAATCTCCTAGGAGGACTCAAAGTCATCTGCTTTTCTTTGCGGCTCCGAGGGACATAGAGAACAACCTCTTTGGGAGGCGTTGCCCCAATCCCCACTTCATCTTTCTTCTCTAATTTTTGAGGGGTGGGTTTTGTTCTTTTTATCCCCTTTGTCTTACTTCGGGGCATCTTTTGGTTTCTTTTCTACGTCAGCAATGGCAATGATGGCCTTCAATGCCGGGTCAAATTCCTTATCCTCACAAATCATTCGGATTACCGGCTCGTTGTTGTGGGCTGGCAGTGGGTTATTAGTCACATTGGGGGCATCCTCATCCCTTAGCACTATCTTCCTTTGTTCTATCAAATTATCCACTACTCTCTTCAGAGTCCAGCAATCATTAGTGTCGTACCCTTCTACCCCTAAGTGATAGCTGTATCGGGCACCAGCTCTGTAAGAGGGTGATTTTGAGTTTTGCCTAGTTTGAGGAACCGGCTGTAGCAGACCCATTTGGACAAGCTTTGGAAACAGACCAGAGTAGGATTCGCCGATTGGTGTAAAATTTGGCCTTCTAAGTGGTTCACGAGGGGGAAAATAAGGTTGAGCATTCATGACCGTGTATGAGTGAGGAGCATAGGCCATGTCTTGGTGCGGGTAATAGTGTTGCGGGGTCCTTTCTGGGAGAAGGGATCTGGGAGTACGATGTTTTCTTACACCCGACACTGCCATGGATGTTTCTTCCTTTTTCTTGCCTTTCTCTACTCCTTCGGACCCACCCTGAATGGCTTGGGAAGTAGCTCTGATAGCGGATTGGCTTAGAATTCGACCCGTTTTCAACTATTTCGCCAATCTTGATGTCTTCAACGAATGGTTTACCCATAGCAGACATCATATTTTTGAAGTAGTTAGCTTCCTGGGCTTGGAGGAAAACTGTGACCATTTCGACCTCATCCATCGGAGGCTTTACCCTAGATGTCTGCTCACGCCATTTAACTGCGTACTCCCGAAAGCTTTCCGAGGGTTTCTTTTCCATGTTTGTCAACGAGTTCCTATCTGGAGCAATATAAATGTTGTACTGGAACTGCCTGACGAAGTCTCTAGCAAGATCATTCCAGATGTGCCAGCGGGATATATCCTGGTCTATATACCACTCAGAGGCGATGCCAACCAAACTTTCTTCGAAATAGGCCATGAGTAGTTCTCCCTTTCCACCAGCCCCTCGCAATTGATTGCAATATTTCTTGAGATGAGCAATAGGATCACCGTGCCCATCGTACTTCTCAAATCTTGGGGTTTTCAATCCCAATGGTAAATGCACATGAGGGAGCATGCATAAATCAGCATAGGACACACTTTTCTGCCCACTCAAGCCTTGTATGTTCTTGATGCTCTGCTCCATACTCCTCATCTTCTTCACAATCTTTTCTTGCTTAGGAGTTTTGGTAGTCTTTTCTAAACCCTGCAGTGAACTCAAATTGAGGTAGCTGAGAATAAGTATAAGTCGTAAATTGAGGAGGTTCCATCTGAAAGGTGGGTGTTTGGAAGGTGAAAGCTGAGGGGTCAAAACTGGGCCTAGGCAGTGTAGGTTGTGTCGTGGCCGAGCATGGGGGAGCGGTGAAGATATTTGAAGCTGCACCGGACATGAACACCTGGGGGCGAACCTCAGAAGGCATTCCCACGAAATGAGCTGAGATAGTTGGATGTCCTAGTGGGGTATTTGGGTGACTAATTGGAACATTGGAAGTACCACCTGATCTAGGAAAAAGTTTGGGGAATCCCGGGATTGCGCTTGGTGGCTCTCTTCCATTTGCCCAAGCGTCACACATTTCCATAACCCGAAGATGCAGGATTCTATTTTCTTTGGCAGCTGCCGATTCTGAGGTTGGGATCCCCGAGATTGGGCTATTATCCCTGATGGGAATTGTTTGCAAAGTCATTTCTGAAGACATTCCGATGCTCCCCTTTGATCTAGTAAAGTACGGGTGCGAATCCAGGTTACCATGAAAACCAACCACCGTTCTATAAAACCCTGGACTGAATTAATAGCAGCAAACGATTAGTTTTACACAAATAACAGATAGGTAATCGCACGTTAGGGTGTGATGCACCTATACAGTTAAATGTGTTTCTACATGTTTTGCAATGGTTGCATGCTTCATCACGGCTTTACTTGTTCTTTCCCATTTTTTTTCTTTCCATTTCCACTCTCTCTCTTTTTCATCTCTCCCTTTTCTTTTTATCATCTTTTTATTCTTTTGAGTTATGATCGAATCCTATGTAGATTGCCTACGTATCATGACCCCGCATGAATCAGACCAAGCATAGTTCTGGCGGCGATAAAATGTAAAAATAAATAACAAAATATTTTGGGATTTTCAATTTTTCTCATAAAAAGGAAATACTTTAGATTACAACGCTTCAAACAAAAAGACTCAAACAAGGAAAACAACAGACTCCAACAACAATATGACAATACGGACTCAAGAACCGACCAATAGACTCTGACGAAAAGCAAAATACAGAATTGAAAATAAACTAACAGACACTAACAGAAAAGAAAGATACAGACTCAAGTAAAAATCAAGAATACATTAATGCTCCTAGTGCCCGCGGGACATTATTCGGTCTCGCCGCAGGCCTAAATGCGAGATCCCTTTGCAATCGCACCAAATCACTCATAACTTGGCGGACGAAAGTCATCACTGCAGCGAAAAAGGTGGTACAAGTCATGTCCTCGAACACTTGGCATTTCATGGTAATGTAGTCAGCGATGGTTCTGATCCTCTCTGTAATCATGCCCTTTTCCTGAAGCAACTGCCCTATCTGCTGATTCCGGGCTTCTAACACTTGAGAGTCATGAATATGTTGATCTTCAACTGTTGTATTCCTTCCTCCATCTGAGCCATCAAATCATAACAGTGTTCCCTATTAGCTTTGAAATTTTTAGCCTGCTTGGCTGCCTCATTCTCAAGAGTAGTCACCTTTCTTCTTAGGATGGTGATTGTCCCTTTGTACTTTCTCTGTATTAGTTGCACAAACTGTGTCCGACCTTTTGCATTCTTCGCTACTTGAACCCGGGCATTGGATAAACAAGCCTCAGCCTTTTCTAGGTCATCTTGACACTCAAGGGCTTTCTTTTTCAGACTGCTTATACGTCTTTCGTCCGCTCGGCTTCTCTTCGGGTTTCTAGCGGCTATTTTCACCTTTCAGATTTGAGCTTTGGAGGATTCATTCTCTTGACCTAGTTTTTTCTTTTCTCCATTGGCTTGGACACCATTTTCAAACTGAAGCTCCATGACTCGCCTTTCAATTTGGCTTATTTTGGCCTTATACTCGTTTTCTTTGGTCAAACAGTCCCATTGCACCTGTGCCCCATCAGTGAACTGTTGGACATGGGGTCTCTTTGTGGACCTTTCAGGAATCTGGAATCTTTTGCCGAACCAGACAATGTACTTAGGGTCCACTTCACCTCTAGCTTGATCTCGCGCCATGGTCTTTGGTTTAAGAAACCTACATTCATTCCATATCTGGCGAATTTTCCCTTCCGCAAATGCGGCTTTTGGGCCCAATTTGATGACATGTTTACTCAAATCTTCGTCATTGGGGACATTTTGAAACCTTCCTAATTGGCGCAAAACCCTGTAGGGAACATAAGGCTGGATGCTCCGGATGCCCATCAAAAGGATATAACACACTTCAGCTGACGTGTATATTGCTTCAGTGACAAGAAGCCATCCGAATGCCCACTCAATTTTATCAGCAGTCAAGGATCTCAAATGTGCAAGCCAAGCTTCAGTACCCTCAGGGAATTCAATACCTGCCACTCGTCTTTCAAATTTTTCAATGTAGCTCAAACCGGTCAAACCGTAATTCATATACCCAACCCGGTGGGAGAGATGTTCTTGCATCCATAATTGTAGCAACAAATTGCAGCCTTGGAAGAAGTTTCCCCCTTCCCGACAAATAGTCAAGGCTCGGTAAATTTCATATAAGAACAGAGGAACCAAAATGTTGTTGGCTTTCTTGATTGCAACATCGATCATTCCCACGAGACCTATCTCTATATTACCATCTTTTCGCGGACAAACCACAACACACAATAAGGCTACCATAAAAGCTAAACCCCGCCTTGCCTCCCATTTGTCTTTATTTTCGGCATGGTTTAGGCCAGTGTTCGGCTCTTCAAAACCTCGGGGGTTACTATATCGATGATACAAGAACTGAAGCGTGCAATACCCTTCAGATAAATGTCCGTCCTGAATATCTCGACTAATACTCAGCAAATCTAGAAATCTGTGGGGAGATATCAGTCTTGGTGACAATGGATATCGACTTCTAAGATTTCCGTTAAATGTCCGCATAACCTGTAACTTCCTCCAGTATGGGTGTGAGCTCAAAGTCAGAGAAACGGAACACATTGCGAGTTGGGTCCCAAAAGGGTATTAATGCTTCAATTATGTCCAACCTTGGCTTTTGGTGTTCAATAGTCCGACGAGGCCTCCCAGAACTTTTACCACTATTTATCTACTGCCTTTTCCTAGATCATTCCATCACATGTGGAGCTGTAAGGGGATCTCTTTAAGGACTGTAAAGGGTTCAATTTCATTAGTGCTCATCCTACACATTTATTAAGGTGATTTAATAACTCATTTTGACTAAAAAAAAACACCATTTTCAAAAAATTTTATTTCAAAAACTCGGCTTTGCAGATACGGCCTTTCAGCACTTCGGGGAAGAAGATTTTAAGGTTGTGCCCGCTAACCGTTATAATTGACCCAAGGTGGTTGTTCTTGCAAAAACAACCTTCTGGCGCCCTTTTGGGGACATTCGGCTTATTTTAAGCGAGAATGGCACCACCCAACTTAAATAATTAAAATTTTGTTGTTTTGTGGTTATTTTTGCAAAAAGGAAAGTTGGACCAGATGGGGTTGCCTATGTATCTCACGTCCGGCAAGAATCAAACTGGCGTAGTTCGGGCAGATTGGACGAAAATAAACCAACTATTTTTCAGACAAAAAAGTTTTGTCAAAATTTTGGCAGAGTTTGAGCATATTTTTGGACACTGATTTTTCAAAACAAGTAATTATCTCTCCGAGCCCTCACATTGATTTTCTTTTTCTCAACTTTTTTCCTATTATTCATAAGCCGGTCAACATGCAAATCTGAAACAAATAAATGCACAAGTAGCAAGTAGGATGCATCAGGATGATCTTTTCATTTTGGGTACACCTGTCCTAGACAGACCCAACCCCAGTGTTGAGTCTCCTAAATCAAATGCACGTGATGCAAACAAATGTTCCTACTAGGGATCCGGCATGAGGCTTTGTTATACTAGGTTTAAAACCTGGGTTTATTGTTCTAGACCTGGCTTACCCGAGCGGACAACTCGAGCCGAGGGGGGCAGCGTGCCGGGAATACAGAAGCTTCACCGGCTTAGCAACTTGTCCAAACCTCGTTCTAAAATGAGACAAGACTCTAGACAGAAGAGAAGCCACACAAAGTGCACCCTTCTCCATGATTTAGAAGACTCAGAGAGAGGAAGGGTTTCGTAGCAGTTTATATATACAATTCACAAAATATCAAAGCGGTAAGGCATTTAGCACATTAGGATGAAACATGTAGGACAATCAGATAAAGTCAATCATAACAGCTATTCTAAGCTCGAATTTTTAAACCCTGAACTAGAGATTCTGGGTTTGTGATCCCTAATAGAGTCGCCAGAGTTGTCACACCTCCTTTTTTACACTACCCGAAGGTGGTATAAAGGGGTTTTTCCACTTTAATTGACATTATTCGAAATGGGATTATTTATTCCTTTCTATTAAGAGTCACCACTTGGGATGGTTTGTTTTCTGGTGTCCCAAGTCACCGGTTTATTTTAAATCCCAAATCAAGGAAAATTCGACTTTTCTTTTGAAGTCTGCGAACCAGAATTCTGAATAAGGAATTTTGTTAACCCGAGGGAAGGTGTTAGGCACCCCCGGATTCTGTGGTTCTAGCACGGTCGCTTAAATCATTATAATTGGCCTATTATCTGATTTTAATACATGTTTTAACCTATGATGCCATTTTAAACTTTTAACCGCTTTTATTTAATTTTAAAGAAGATTTAACGTCGTTTAAAACATGTCACTGGATCACGCCACATGAAATGCACCTGCAATTCGAAACACATTTTATTCAACGTTGTGAGATTTAGAGTTGGGTCACATGAAATGCGCACCCATGTTTAGGAAGGTAACATTATTAAAATACGTGTCTAAAGCAACTACACGTTTTAACTTTGCGAAGGCCATGTGAATTTGCTAAATGGCAAGCTCCGAGTTTTAATCATTTTAAAAGAAATAATTAAATGAGGGCCACGCATTTGAGATTTTATTTGGCGCGGCACACCTCAATTCCATTTTAAAAGTATTCAAACTAAATCCCGGAGGGCCATAGACTATTTGTTATCTAGGACGGCGCACCTCCAATCTAATTAATTAATGGGACAAATGGTAGAGGTCAATACTTCTAAAGTTACATGTCAAATATCATTTTTTAAACTAATGAACCAAGCCCGAGCCAGCTTTGCGAAGAATCAACTTCCTTTTAGAGTAAAGGCCCAACTGCATTTTTCGCCTTACACGAGATTTCTGGCCCCAACTTGCGTAGAGATTAAGGAGGAGTCGAAGGGATCACTTGAGTTCGAACCCCATGACAAGCATTTAAAGACCATACACAATTGGAAGGGATTGATATCGAACTCAACTAGCTGCCCAAGGCAGATTGGCATTCGAATCTCCAAGTTTGGGCCTGGATGAGCCCAAGTTCCAAACGAGAACTGGTAAATCAAAAGCTCAAACCCATAACAAATAATAGAGAGCCCAAGATCTCAGATCCAGAAAAAAACACACCAAGCTAAAACAAATGACAATCCTCATCAAACCATAATATTATGCTTTAAGAAAACCTTCATGCCTTTTTCATTAATTAATTCCCCAAATCACTTAAGTTATAACAGACTTACCTATTCCTTAAAGAAAATCAACGTATACATTTATCCCATTTCGAGCCACCAATTCGAATACCCCCCCCCCCATTTGAATATTAAAAGCTAATGCAACACCACATTTGAAGTGAGAGGTTCAAATTATGAGAACAATGACTAAGCTTAGCACTGACTTGAACCGAAACAAACAAGACTGATGAAATGCACAAATGTCATCATTTTAGCAAGGTTTGAATTGCATAAGGAAAGAGATGAAATAGTCACAACCCCACAATTTCATCATACAAACTTTATATGGACTTAATTGCACATATACCCATTGATTGAACATTTTAAACTTCTACACCAATTCTGACTAGAATCAACCACTTGTTATTTGATATTGCTTCAGTAATATCCTGATTACCCCTTTAGCATTTCAAACCCAGCTCAAGCATGAGATTAATACCCAAAACAATGATTATTCATATCGAATAAAGAGAAGACAAATCACTACATTTAAACATGTTCAAAACCATTACCGCAACAGTCCAACAGTTCAAAATCACTTACAACATGAAATTTTTAGCTAATCAATAGAAGCTAACTGATCTATATTGAATCAAATGAACAGATAAAAACTTATGAAAAGTCAGCATTGCCTTTATTTCATCCTCAATTTGAGAGCTACGTCATAAGAGAGTTGGGATTGGTACCTGAATAATAAAGGAATAAGAATCAAAGGTAAGGAACTAGCAGTAACAGTAGCCATAATCAGCTTCTACACACCAATTTGGACCAGAATTTTGAGATGAAAAAGTAACAAGGAGCAACCCCAATCGAATTATGACTAAAGAAAATTCAAACCAAGCTTTCAAACCCAATTCAAACCATCATGACCCCCAGATGAAACAGAAAATTATTTTAGAGAAAATCAGAACTTTCAGATTTTAAGCCAGAATTTAATGGAACCGTGTTTTTATCAAATATTTTCAGCCGTTTAGGATTTTCAGGATTTCTTATCTCTTGGAATCCTCCCTTGAGCTACAAGTAACAATGCCTTATTTCAATTTAGTCCTTTTCAAATTTTCCTTTTTGCTACTTAGTCCTTTATTTTCTGACTTTGTAATCAAGTTAGCCTATCTTCAGCTTTCTAGGAAGCTTCCTGAGCTGATATTTGAGAGATTCTCTAATTACATTACCCTAATTACCCCTATATTGCCCTGTTCTTACTTCTTCATGCCAAACAGAAATCTGGGCCAATTGACCCAAATCAATGGGTTGAATAGACCTAGATTAACTCTTTCTTGGGCCTTCTGGTTTCAAGGCTCGTGTGGACTCACTGGGCTAAGCAGAATTGCCCAAGAGAGAATTGAAACATCTTTCTTTTGAAATCCAGAAAACAAAGAAAACAAAGAAAATAAAACATGACAAACTCAATTGTAAAACACACCACCAACAGACTAATCAACAAATTTTAATATTAACTTATGAAAACAAAACGAAATCATTTTAACGAATTAACTTAAAAAACTACTGTTATGCGAAATTACTACTGAGTAACAGAAAAAACAGAAGAAAAGAAAAAGAAAAAGAAAAATAAAAGAAGGAACAAAAGTGGAAAAGAAACAAGAGAAGAGGAATTTAATAACAAAACAAATGAAGAAGACGAAGGAGGAAAGGTGGAGGAAATACCTCTAAAATCACTCGAAACAGAACTGATAAACTTTCGAAAAACTCCGATTTGATTCAAAGCAGGTATTAACTGTATCTTCTCAACGAAAATAAGCAGTTAATACCCGTTTCAAACCCTATCGCTCAAAGAAATTGGAAATCTTGATGAATTTCTTTTCCTTTTGTTTTCAGATTAAAAAAATGGGTCGATTTGGTGTGGATTTAAGGAGAAATGGTGGTGGATTGGGGTTGAGGGAAAGCCGGTGGTTGCATGAGTGAGATTTGGGTGGCTTCAAGCTCTGCCGCCTGTCGGAAATGGCAAAGGGATCGATGGGTGGCATTAGGATTTGGTTAGAGAAGATGAGAGACAGAGGGGAATTTGTTTTGGTCCTAGGTTTAATGTGGGGTGTTCAGACATATTAATTGAAGTGGGAGGGGTGATTCTGGCCGTTCGATGCACTGGTATGGAAGGCTCAGATCACTTTAAGTAGAGAGAACTTAAAACTTCGTCGTTTTGAGGAGTGGAAAGAGCTGACCGGGTTGGGGGTGATTTGGGCATGTTTTGAGGTGATTTTTCCAGGCAAAATCGCTTGGGCCCAAGGAATTTTAATTGAAATGGCCCAAAAATCCAAGCTTCTTTCATTTCTTTTCCCTTTCTTTTGTTTCAGAAATTCTTTTTCTTTTTCAAAAATTAAAATAAAACCTAAATTAATCCCTTAATCAAATTATCCTACCAAATTAAGTTAATTAACTCTGAATAATAATTACCACAACTAATTAAATACCAAATTAAGGAAAACTACTAAAATTCGATGCTAAAAATTTTAAAAAAAATGCAAAAATGAGTTATTTTTTGTGACTTTTCCATTTTTGTAAAACATTATTTTACTAATTAATCTCAAACTGTAACATTAATTCCTAAATGCAATGCGTGATATTTTTGCTATTTTTCATGATTTAAATTAAATATGCACACAAAATGTAAACAAACATTAAAATTGGGCAATAAATTCCTAAAAACCAAATGATAATAAAAGAAAATTCCTAATTTTGGGAATTCTATAGGAGTAATTCATGCGAGGCAAAAATCACGTGCTCACAAGGTCAACTTGATGCACCTGCTGAGGCTGGGTGCTTTCTCGAATATTAGCTTTTTGTCAAACAAAACCCTGTAAAACCAATCTTGACATATTTTCTTTGTATTAGTTTCGGAGGAGAATTAGACTGAAAGGGATTCAAAGAAAAGTAAACAACAGACAGGATAATGAATTTAAACGAGAAGTGTCCCTTTCGGGGAAAGGAAAAAAGGACTTATCTAGAGTACATACAGACTTCAATAGAAATGACATGCTTCTTAGACTGGATACCCGATCTGTGCAAACCTTCCAACTCTCGTAAACCCATCATAAACCATACCTCAAAATCGAGAAACCTTGCCAGGACTCTATCAGTATCGATGGTTTTAAGGGATCCCTTTTTCGATCAGTGACGCTCTTTGCGAGTTTTCACCAACTAACCTCTCTCATTTCTCTTCTCACTGTTGTCTTATAGTGCTCTTTGCGAGTTTTCACTGACAAGACTCTCTCATTTTCAATTTCTCTGCTTACCATCGCCTTATGGTGCCCTTGTAGGTTTTCGCCAATAAGACTCTCTCATTTTATTTTTCTCATTTGATTGTATCAGATCCAAGTAACTATATCCTCTAATTTTGAACATCTTTACCGATAGATCGGAAGGACTTGAACAGGACTTGGGGTGAAAAGAATTTTGTTGAATTACAACTTTGGAACCCTCCAGGCAAAAACTATTGCTGAACCAATATAACTTTTGCACCAGTTTTAACTTCTGATCAAAGGTTGCCCAATAGCGGCCTGCACCTCGATTATAGCTCGATGGTAATAAAAATACTGTATATATATATACTCTCTTATCTCTTGGCTGACAGAAGACACAACTAAATTGAATATGAAGTCCCGATAAGGGAGAATACTGTAATTTATTGTCACGACCCAAATTCCGGTCGTGATGGCGCCCAACACACTACTAGGAAAGCCCGACCATTATTCAACACTTAACCCAATTTATCAAAAATAGCGGAAAGAAATATCAATTAAGCAAGATTAAAGTACTGAAGAATTTAACAAAATACACAATATAATCTCACTAGGACCCGGTGTCACGAATCTGAGCCTCTAGAATACAGAATATCATCCTAATACATGGTATATCCAAAGTCTGATAATGCGGAAATAAAGAGATAGGATAGGAGGGAAGAAGATCAATGGCTGCGAACGCCGTGCAGCTACCTCGATACTCCCAGAAGCTGGATCTGCTGATCAACTGGATCTACTGAGCCTGAGACTGCCCTGGATCTGCACACAAGGTGCAGGGAGTAAAGTGAGTACTCCGACCCAGTGAGTAATAAAAGTAACTACAGTCCGAAGATAAGAAAATCCAGTAAATACACAAAGTAAGCTAAAATCCAAATATACAGCAACATATGGAACTGAGCAGCTAAACAACAGTATAAATAGAAATACATGAATGCAATGCAATGCATATGATGGTACATTCCAGTACCCACTGCGGCGTGCAGCCCGAGCCATCCATATTTATTTATCGTCGACGGCGCTCACTGGGGGTGTGTACAGACTCCGGAGGGGCTCCTACAGCCCAAGCGCAATATCTTGGTCAGTCATTGTTACCTGACCGGTCAGCCATTGTTACCTGACCAATTTATATCATACAGTGCCATTGTTACCACTGTTCAAGTATATCATCCAGTGTCATTGTTACCACTATTTCAAGTATATCACACAGTGTCATTGTTACCACTGTTTCAAGTATATCACACAGTGTCATTGTTACCATTGTTTCAAGTATATCACACAGTGTCATTGTTACCACTATTTCAAGTCACTTTATAATCAGTCCAGAAAATAATATAATAAGCCCCTTGGGCATTTACAAAATAGAAGTTCCCAGCCCGGAATACATTTAAAAATATCATTTAAGTTTTCAACACTTAGAATTATGGCTGAGTTTGCAAAACAGCATTTAAAACCTTGGACTGAAATTAAATGATATGAAAATCATGCTAAGCAGTAATATCAATCCTCGAAGGATTTTTACAAATCGGCACAAGGCCCCAAACATGGAATCAAGTCCCGTAATATCAATGAAGTATGTGTATCAATCACCAGTATAGTATAAACATCACACGGGGTGGACCAAGTCACAATCCCCAATAGTATCCGACCCCACACTCACCATGGAGTGCGTTTCACGCCTCAATATAGCGTTACGATGTGAAAGTCCGATGTTTCAAACCCTTAGAACAACATTTACATCTATTACTCAACTCAAGACGGCCAAAAGTCTACTCCGTGATGCCCTTTCCTTTCGAATCAACCTCCTCGCGCGTTGAATATTGCCAAAACCACAGAGAATATATTACAATAGGCTAAGGGAATATAACTCAATCGAAAAGGCTCGAAAAATATCGAAAATCACGAAATTTGCAAAACCCGAGCCCTGGGCCCACTTCTCGAAAAATTACAAAAGTCACATCACCGGATTCCTCGTCTCGCCACGAGTCCGTACATATAAAATTTACCAAAATCGGAGTTTAAATGGCCCCTCAAATCTTCATTTTAGAATTTCAATCTCAAGCCCTAATTTCTTATAATTTGACTATGTTTTCATGGATTTCAAGGATGATTCTTCAATAAAATCATGTATTTAACTCATAAAACTTACCTCCATTCGATCTCAGTTAAAACTCCCTTCAATCCCCGTCCAAAAGCTCTCAAAATGATTGAAAATGGTGAAAAAATGAACCAAAATCGGATATAAACTCACTGCCCAGATTTTTCGCAATTACTGTTCACCCGTATGGTACTGTTCACTGCTGCTAAGAAAATGCACCAGCAGCCAATTTAAATTGCAGCACAGCCATTTTTCACTAAAATGGCTCTAACTCCATCATACGAACTCGGAATTAGACGATTCTTATTTCTATGAGTCCCAAATAATAATACGAACACAACCCTTTAATCGAAACTCAATTCGGAGCTCATTTGCCCAGTGCGATATCCATTTCGCTCGTTAAACAATTACTCATGTTTCGCGTCAAAAACCTAATCGCGACTTGATGAAATTAGACTAAAATTTCCAGATCAGTCCTATAATTCATTATCAATATTCTGGAAGTCTCAGAATCAAATTTGGATATCTAGAACTAAAAATGAACCTTTAGATCATTACATTTATGCTCAAAACGGCAAAAATCTTCCAAAAACTCTTCCAAAATTTGTCCGAGCCTCATGGGATCCCAACAAAGTATACTAACAAGTCCCATAATATGACACAAACTTAGTTGTTCCTTCGAATTACCAAAAACAACGCAAAAATACTAAATTCACCACGGATTCAAGTCTATGAACTTTGAAACTTCAAATTTTCATATCCGATGTCGAAACACGTCAAAACTAATCCGAATGATCTCAAATTTTGCAGTCAAGTCCAAAATGACATAATGAAGCTACAGAAACTCTCGGAATTCCATTCCGAGCCTCGGATCAAAATCTTACCTATCAACCGGAATTCGCCAAAATACTAACTTTGCCGATTCAAGATTAATTCTACACCGGTCATCACAAAAATATTCCGCACACACTCCTAAGTCCCAAATCACCTAACAAAGCTATCCGAACCATAAAATTTGCATTTCGAGCGCTCTAACATATAAGTCAATATCCGGTTGACTTTTCCACCTTAAGCTTCCTTAAAAGAGACTAAGTGTCTCAAACCTTACAAAATCCATTCAGGAATGACTTCAAATTTTGCACACAGTCACATTCGACATTACGGACTTGCCCCAACTTTCGAAATCGCATTCCGACCCCGATATCAAAATTTCCACTTCCGGTCGAATTTTCTCAAAAACCTTCAAATTTCTATATTTAGCCAAACGGCTCCAAAATGACCTACGGACCTCCGAATTCACTTTCTATCATGCTCCCAAATCTAGAATCACCATACGGAGCTACTCCTAGTCTCGGAATTCCAAACGGACATCAATAACACTGAAATGCATTTTAAGCCAAACTGATGCAATTTCTTCTAAAATGCTATCTTCCACAATAGGCGCCAAAACGCTCCCGGGTTATCCAAAACCCGATCCGGGCATACGCCCAAGTACGAAATCATCATACAAACTTGCTAGAACCTTCGGATCCCAATTCCGAGGTCTTTTACTCAAAATTCCAATCCTAGTTCATTTCTTCAATTTTAAGCTTTCAAAATGAGAATTTCCATTTAGATTTGACTCCAAACTTCCTGAATTTTAATTCTGACCATACACTCAAGTCAATATACCTGAGATGAAGCTACTCATGGCCTCAAACTGCTGAATGACGCACCGGAGCTCAAAACGACCGATCGGGTCGTTACATTTATGAGACTAGGATAATGTATATAAATTCGGGAGTATGAACTTCTCTTTATGTCTTATTGTCAAACACTTGTAGTTACTGGATCATGCCAAATGAAAGAAAGTTTTAGCCTTAACATACCTAATCACAATATTTCAAATCACCAAGTTGAACTCACCTCTTTGCACCTTAATCTACAACAATGACAATAATAATATCCTTAAGTTACAAAAAGTACAACAATCGCACAACGAACGACAAGTTTATTATAAAAACGGGCAGCATCTTCCCGATAACCCTTACTTCCTCCAAATTAAAGATAACACTAACGACATAAGAACACAACAATATCAATATTTATACATTATTTTCCAACCTTATATACACCATAAAATACTACAAAGTTGCCTAACACACCCCAATCTCTTCATACACAAAATGACCACTGTAGTATTGCCAAACAGCCGAAAAAGGTTATAACGAACGACCAGCCCTCCACCCTACATATATGTGGTATTTCTGCACACCCTTCCTCCTCCAAACCTCCAGAAACTAGTAGTAAAACACGCAGCCTAACAACAACACAAAACAGTCCACTACAAGTGAATAACTCGAACTTACGACTTCCGATCCCGTCCCGTGAGTTCTTACAACTATAGAACAACATACCATGAGTTTACAGTAGAAAAAATGATGAAACAGAGCAGTAAACATACCTTATTTGTTGGATAACTCAGCTCCTATCTTGGTTCTTAAAACTCTGGGTTTTACCCCTAATTAGAACTAGAAAGGCAGAGAAAATCAATTAGGGTTTGTAGGTAATTTTTGGGAGGAAGTTTGTAGGGTTTTAGGTCTGGATATTTGTGATATATAATGAGGTTTATATTTCAGGAGATGAGCTCTTAAATGGGCTCTTTGTCAGACCCAAAATTGCCTCTTTATGGGATCTCATTTAACCAAGTAGGTGACACACCTACTTGTCACCTAGCAGCCTGCGCAGTCTTGCAAAAATGCATATATCTCTCTACTCCTATGTCGTATTGATAAAGAATTTAATGCGTTAGAAAATAGACTCATAGATGTTTAATTTGATGGGTGGAACACCCCATAATTCTAAGTATATTGGGAGAAAATCGCAGTTATATTTGACCTAAGTTTCAACACATTTATGAATGTAACTTGTGATGACTTTCATCGACTTTTGTTCCACAACTCGCTTGACTTCAAAACTGTCATGACCCAAGTTTGCCCTCTGTGAACTGTCATGACGACACCTAGTCTCTATGACTAGGTATGCCTAATAATTGCGAAAAAAGAAACAAGATGCGGAAAATCAAATAAAAACTGAAGACAAACAAATATAAAAGCATTTAAGATGCCACTCGGCATATACTAATACAAGATCTCAAAACCCAAACAACTTCCCAAAACCCAAAATCTCATGAAATCACAAGGTAAGGATACTACATAGTGCTCTAACTCCAGAATGTCTAAAACAAAGTACATGCGGAAGGGTTGTAACTACAAGAGAGGATGGAGAGGGACTCCTCAGTCTGCGGACGCGGCAGATATACCTCGAAGTCTCTGAAGGATCACCTCACCTCAAGGATGGTAGGGCAGAGCCAAAGAACCTGGATCTGCACATGAAAAACATGCGCAGAGAGGGAACAAGTACACCATATCGGTACTCAATAAGTGCCAAGCCTAACCTCGGTCGAGTAGTGACGAGGAAGGTCAGGGCCCTACTGATATTAGCTGAAAAATGAGGTAAAACAGCATAGAATACGACAATATAATTAAATGCTAACAGTATGAAGTAACACAAGATAATAAGAATAACAACATATACAATAGAGAGAAAGTTATAGATAAGAACGTAACTCAACGCAGAGATAACAATCGGGTATCTCCTAGGATACGGTCATGTAGTCCCCAAATATAAATATCCAATGGATCTCCCGGTTGTCGTCTCGTAGTCCAACTCATAGTGCGCGGGGATCTATCAAAATCCCGATATATAATTAGGCTCTTACAATAATGAATTTTGATTGTGTGGATTATTGGATTGCTTGTTCGACTTCTTTCATGTACCTCCCTTTTCCGTTCCTTTATTTGCTCAAAATTGCTATATCATGAACCTCCCTTCCTTGTCTCCTTTATTCGCTTTATGTTTTGAATATTTGTAAACTATGCTATCCTATTTCCTTTGTATTTTTGTTCTTCCCTTTCTCTTTTCCTTATTTTATCGCATTATTTAATATTGCCTTTATATGCTTTCACCATGTAAATTACTTGACCATATGTTATCACTTTTCAATAAGAATGTTTTAAACTCATATTCCACTCGTGCCAAATATCAACATAGCGGCACTTGATGAGTGTCCGCGCTGTTCCTATATATCACCCTTAAAGGCGTATTTGCGGTAAAACTAGTCGATCAACGGTGCGTTCAATGGTTCCGTTCCTTTCCCCCTCATTTTGTCTGCTTGATGGTCCCAGTATAGACCTCTATAGAAGCCTTACTCTGAATAATTTTACATGCATCATGGTCAAACTTAGCCGAGTTAATATGTTTTCTGCATAATAACCCTTTAAGACAAGCCTCGTCCAAAAGTCCATCGGATTTTCCATAATCCCAACGGACGTAACCATGATTGTGTGCATTAATTTGGAGAAATAAGTGCCAATATGCTAATCATTACTGTATAAATAGACGTACCTGGAGCGGGAAAGGGCCTAACTCTCTTTTGTTTTGATGAAAATGAGGCACGAAGTCCCCAGATTCGGTATGGTCGGTAATATTCCTCCACTTTTGATAGATTGGTGGAGAGATCTTCCCTCAAGTGACCAAAATAATGGGAAGAGAGTCTTAGGGAATTTTCCATCACTATTGGATCTTCAACCAAATAAGATGCTAATCGAGGCTGCCACTCTGTTTTGGGATAAGGAAACAGTTGTCTTCCATTTTGGAGACATAGAAATGACTCCACTTCTAGAAGAAATAGGGGGATTTGCTGGGTTGCCTTGGGATAGCCCTAGTCTGCTAGAACCTGAAAATCATACCAGTAGAGGGTTCCTTAAGATGATGGGGCTGAAGAAAAATGATGATTTAGAGTTCTTGAAAAACTCCTACATACCATTTGATTTCTTTTATGAAAGATACGGTCACAGCAGCTCTCACTATATTTTTGATGATAAATTCTCAATCAATTCTTTGGGCTGGGTTCATCGCAAGGTCTTCGTGTTCATTGTATGCTTATTGGGCATGTTGGTATTCCCAATCCAAGGGGATAAAATCCATACTAAGCTGGCCATGGTGGCCAAAACTCTAATGGACAGGATAGAAGGGATGACATATACTATTGTCCCTATGATCATTGTGGATATGTACCGGGCCTTGGAACGCTCTCATAAGGGGTCCAGCTTCTTTGAGGGTTGCAATTTGCTATTACAAGTTTGGCTGTTAGAACATCTCCAAAGGGGCCAATACCGCCAAGAGTTTCCATGAAGGCCGTGGATACAACCTTCCATCACCCTAAAAGAATGACTTACATGCCGGACATGTTCGATCAACCTAAGAATATTGTATGATGGGTGCACTTTTTCAACAAGCTTACTGAAGACCAAGTTCAATGGATGTTCGAGTGGTTCCCCACTAACGAGTTCATCATAAGATCCAGGGATGTCCCACATTTGGTGCTCCCCTTATGCTCCCCTTAGAGTTATGGGACATGCAGGTAGAAGACAAGTCATACCACGAGTTGCTAAGATGAGCCACTTCAGAGCCGATTTCCACGGTGACGCCATCCCATATAAGAATTAAGTGCAACATATGTGGACTTTGAAGATTATTGTGGAGAAGGATACCATCGAACCAGACCGATACCATGCGATCCAATCATACTTTTACCCCTCATGGTTGGATGATAATCTATCAGGAGTTTTTGAGCCAAGGGTTGGTCTGGGAAATAGGGTCATAAATAAGTTTGCCGAAGCAGAGGTAAAGTACAACAAGCTGCAGAAAAGAGTTCGGGAGTTTGAAGCTGAGCATATGGCACAACATAAGGCTGACATTTAGATGATTAACGAGTGGAAAGAAAGAGCTATTAAATCCAGCGAGAGGCTGGAATATCTGGAGTACAATTTAATGGAATTGGAAGGGAAGATAAGGAAGAGGGTCACTGACTGCCAGAACGCTAAAGGAAATGAAGGAGGGCATTTGTCAAGGGCATTCCTACTACTGAACCTACGCGAGTTGGGAGAGTTGATTGACAACAGCATCCGGTCTGGAGAGGGTCCTTCTGTGACTAAGTAGACTAGATTTACTTGCTTTCCTTTTAAATGTAATAAGTCCTAGTTCCATTAGCAACATTATCTTATTTAGTTTCATTTTGGGTCGTTTATTTTTACATTCCCGCAATATATTTTTAAATGTTGCAAATATCTCAGAACCCTTACTGACTTGTTTACCTTTTTGTTTTTCCTTATTCTATATTCTCATCGCCTAAGGTTGGTTCGCTCATATTGGATTTATCAGGGTATCACACCAGATCTATAGGACCTCCACCTCCTCCTCCTCCATGCAATATAAAGAGCAAAGGAAAAGCTAAAATTGATGACTTAAGCGATATTCGAAAAGAGAATGTGGAAAATGCAGAAACTTCAGACGGTCGGAGTACTCTGTCACTAAATGATCTAGTTTTGAGGTTGGAACAAACGATATTAGAGTTACAGGGAGAACTTGAGTAGGTCCGCAACTTGGAAAACTTATTACTCACCCTGGATGTCCCCGACATCAACCAACAAAACACAAAGAACCCAGCACCTCCCAAAAACACACCAAACCAACATTCACAAAACCCTCGTGCACCGCATTAACATGGAACCCCACCTCAAAATCTCAATCTTTTACCGATACCGACTTCGCCATAATACAATCAATAACCAATCTAGTAACCACAACTCGCCACTTATCACACTCCCCAAAACACACCACAACCCATTCTCGAACCTCAAAACTCAACCAATGACCACCACTACACCCCATGCACATGTCACTCACCAAAATAACCCTATATATGTGGAAACCGTACCTCACTCTATCCAACCAACTTCCTATACACCAAAATCCATTGAGAAGGACCTGCTTAAAAACATGGCTGAAGAACTCAAAAAGTTGACAAGTCGAGTTCAAGGTGTCGAAGGAGGTAAAGGGATAAAAGGTTTGAACCATGAGGACCTATGCATACAGCCAGATGTAAAACTGCCAGAGGGTTACAAACCTCCCAAATTCGAGATGTTTGACTGTACAGGTGATCCCATGGTTCATTTAAGGACCTATTGTGACAAACTTGTCGAGGTCGGAAAGGATGAAAGGATCCGTATGAATCTTTTTATGAGAAGTCTTACGGGAGATGTTTTATCCTGGTACATCAGCCAGGATCCTAAGAAATAGTCCAACTGGGTGAGTAATGCGTCTGATTTCATGGACCAATTCAGGTTCAACACAGAAAATACACCAGATGTTTTCTACATTCAGAACGTTAAGAAGAAGACACCAACACTTTCCGCGAGTATGTTACCCGTTGGAGGTCATAAGCAGCCAGGGTCAGACCATCTTTAGACGACGAACAAATGAACAAGTTCTTCTTCAGAGCACAGGATCTGCAATATTATGAAAGGTTGATGGTTATTGAAAATCATAAATTCTCTGATATCATCAAACTCGAGGAAAGAATCGAAGAAGGCATCAAGAGCGAGATGGTAACAAACTTTGAGGCATTATAGGCCACAAACAAGACCTTACAATCAGGCGGCATATCAAAGAAGATAGATGTTGGGGCAGTAATGGTGGTTCAAGAGCCGAAATTTCCACTTCATATCAAACACCTCCACCCACATACCAAGTACCACCACCCACATACGAACCCTCATCTCCCAGGTATTCCCAACCAGCCACTGCCTATCATACCTATAATTCCCAACAATCTCATTTACAGTCACCTCCAACTCACCAAAAATATCCAAGACCACGACCCAATTTTGACCACAAGCCACCTAGACAATACACTGCTATTTCTTAACCATCGACCAGCTGTATGAAAGGTTGAAAGTCACCGGTTACGTCACCCTTATTCCTGTTGTGGCACTAGCAAATCCATCCCCATGGGTCAACCCAAACAAAACCTATCCATACCATTCCGATATGAAAGGGTCTACCGTTGACAAGTGCTGAACATTGAAAGATAAAATCCAGAAGTTGATTGACAACAAGGTCATACAGGTGAAAGAAGTTGGACCCAATGTCTGTATCAACCCTCTCCCAAATCATAGGGGCGGGGGGATACATGTGATAGATATGGATGAAGAATGGGATCCTGAGGGGTCAACCAGGCTCATTCGAGAAGGAGATGACTTTAAACATGCAGTCACACTTACTCCTATTATAGTGCAGACTCAGTCACCAATAAAAGTTAAGGTAGCTGCATCAGTTCCATTTGAGGTAGAGGTAACTCCACCTGTGGCCACCCCTATTCCATTTGAAGTGGAAGTGGCTACACTTTTCACGACGACAGTATTAACCATACCTCCTTTTGACTCAAAAGCAATACCTTGGGATTATGTTGCCGAGTCTAGGTGAAAAACAAAGGCAAAGATGGAGGAATCTGATGTTGCGCAAGGAATGACTAGGACCGGGAGAATCTATACACATGAAAACTTGGGAGGACCAAGTAAGGATGACGCTACCAAGTAGCTTGTCATTGAAACAGGTCTATATGACCTTTTGAGGAAAGTACAAGCAATGGAATACTCCATCATCGATGATTTGAACAAAACCCTAGCTCAGATATCCATATTGTGACTATTGCAAAATTCAAAGGCGCACAAGAATGATTTGATGAAGGTGTTGAGTGAGGCTTATGTACCCAACAATATCACTTGCAGAGAGATGGGCAATATAGTAGGGTAGGTGCTGGAAAGTGATAAAATAATCTTCCACGAGGATGAACTACCACCTAGAGGGTTGAATCACAACCGAGCATTGCATATCACAGTACAATTTGAAGACAAATTCATTGCCAGGGTCTTGATTGATAGAGGTTCAAGCCTCAATATTTGTCCGTTAGATACTATGAAAAGATTGGGCAAAGGTTTTTGTGAAATATGGGCAGAGAGCATGAACTTGAAAGTTTTTGATGGGTCTCAAAGGGACATGATTGGGGATATTAATATTTGTCTGCAGATGGGGCCAACTTGGTTCGACGTCGAATTTTAGGTGCTCGACATATCAGCCTCATACAATCTTTTGTTGGGCTGACCGTGGATACATGCTGCTTGGGATGTGGCTTCCACACTACATCAAGCTATGAAATTCGAATGGAGTCATCAGGAGGTGATCATTCACGGAGACGGGAGTAACCCCATTTACACTAGTCAAACCATCCTGGTTGTTAGGAATAGAAGAAGGCTAGGAGGGGAAACCTATCATCACATTGAATGTGTCAATGCCGTGGAGAAAGACAAATGGTGGAGTAGCAAAATAGAAAGCATACTGGCATGGACTGGGTATAAACCCGGCAAAAGGCTTGGGAAGAATGTCCAGGATATTACTAAACCGATACAGCTGAAGCATCATGGTACTACCTTCTAGCTCGAATACTAGTATACATGGCAAGAGTATAATGATTGATCACCTCCATGGTGTGGATCATATTACCCTCTCGAGCAACCAGTGCCACATCTAGATCAAGCTTTTCACCAAGCTGATATAATATGGGGAACTACAGAAGAAGCATTAGCTCCTATGAGGAATCTGTTCTTGGAGGATGAAGACATGGACTGTAGTGTAGTAATTGAGGAGGAAGAGGAAGAAGGCCTCGCTATTCAGACTGTGGAGAAGGAAGCTATTCTTAGGAACTGGACCATTACACCATCCCGGTCCCGCCGAGTCCCTGGGTATCTTGGCATATTTTATTTATGTAGCCATTCTAGGCATTTAAGATTTTAAGTAATTTTGTTTTTAAAGACTTACTTGTTTCAAAATAAATGCTCAATTCATCGAGCCGTACTCGTTTGGATGTTTTAAGTCTTAATCAAATGCATTGGTCTTTATTATTTATTAGTATCTTCCATATTCTTTTCTTTCTACATCATTATTGTTACTTTTCCTGATGAACCGGTGACTATAACATGTAATAAGGCAATGCAACGTCAGGATAGTGATTTGGATGAAGAGGATGAGATACCTAAGGAAGTTGTCAGGGAGGTTGAAAAATTTGAGAATAACCCTAAGTCCAACCTCGAGGAAACTAAAGCTGTAAATTTGGAGGACGCCGAGACCGTCAAGGAGATTCACATCAGCATTCACTTATCAGGAACATATAAAGAAGAGTACATTCGCTTCTTAAAGTAATATGAGGACATTTGCGCATGGTTATATGATGACATGACCGGTTTGAGCACATCCATAGTGGCCCATAAATTTCTCACTAATCCCATGTCTCCGCCAGTGAAGCAGAAACTCAGAAAATTCAAACCAGATATGAGCTTGAAAATCAAGGAGGAGGTTAATAAGTAGATCAAATCCAAAGTTCTCAGGATTGTTGAGTACCCAACCTGGTTAGCCAACATTGTGCCAGCTCCGAAGAAAGATGGGAAAGTCAGAGTATGTGTTGACTATCGAGATTTAGACAGAGCAAGTCCGAATGACGACTTTCCACTGCCAAACATACACATCCTGATCGACAATTGCGCAAAGCATGAACTGCAATCCTTTGTAGATTGCTTCGCGGGTTATCACCATATTTGAATGGACGAAGAAGACGCAGAGAAAACCACTTTTATTATACCATAGGGGTATACTGCTACAAGATGATGCAATCTGTTCTAAAGAATGATGGGGCTACTTACATGAGAACCATGACAACCATCTTTCATGATATGATACACAAAGAAATAGAGGTGTATATGGATGGCGTCATTATCAAATATAAGAGGGTCGCAGATCACATAGCGGACTTAAAAAGTTCTTTTACAGGTTAAGGAGGCACAACTTAATGTTGAACACCGTAAAGTGTGCATTCGGGGTTCTCGCAGGAAAGCCACTGGGATTCATTGTCAGTCGCTGAGGGATCGATATGGACCCGTCTAAAGTTAAGGCCATTTAGGAGTTACTACCGTCCAGGAGCAAAAAGGACGTGATGAGCTTCCTGGGACGTCTCAACTATATCAGTCGCTTCATAGCACAGTCCAAAGTCATATGTGAACCTATCTTCAAGATGTTGAGGAAAGATGCTGAGACAAGCTGGACCAAGAATTGTCCGAAAGCTTTTGACAAAATCAAGGAGTACATGTCCATACCACCGGTCTTGGTCCTACCAGATCCTGGACGACCTTTGCTACTTTATCTATCTGTATTGGATGGAGCCTTCAGATGTGTTATGGGATAACATGATGAGACAAGTAGAAAGTAGCAAGCCATATATTACTTGAGTAAGAAATTCACACCTTATGAAGCATGATACTCTCTGCTGGAATGCACTTGTTGTGCTTTGACCTGGACGGCCCAAAAGTTGAGGCATTACTTCTGTGCCTATACCACATACCTCATATACAGAATGGACCATCTGAAGTATATATCTCAGAAACCCATGTCAACTGGGAAGTTAGTCAAATGGTAGATACTATTAAGTGAGTTCGATCTCGTCTACGTAACTCAAAAGGCGGTCAAAGGACAAGCATTGGCAAAAGATCCAGTAGGAGGATAATACGAACCCCTAAAAATGTATTTTCCTGATAAAGAGGTGTCATTCATAGGATAGGATGTTACAGAAGCATACGACGGTTGGAGGATGTTCTTCGGCGGAGTTACAAATTTCAAAGGATTGGGCATCAGAGCAATTTTGCTATCAGAAACAGGTCAACATTATCCGGTATCTGCTAAACTCATATTTCCCTGCACCAACAATATGGAGGAGTATGAAGACTGCATATTGGGGCTCAACATGCCAATCGACATGAATATTCAAGAGCTATTGGTAATAGGTGATTCAGATTTGCTTGTGCACCAGGTACAAGGAGAGTGGGCCACCAAGAATTCCAAGATACTACTCTATCTCCACTATGTACAGTAATTGAGAAAGAGGTTCACAAAGAATTTAGAGTGAGTTTCTCGATGCATTGGCCACTTGATCATCCATGATACAACATCCAGACAAGAAATTCATTGATCATATCCCAATGAGAATTCATAATCAGCCGGCGTATTATGCCCATGTTGAAGAGCAAATAGATGGAAAACCTTGGTTCCATGACATCAAGGAGTATTTGGCAAAAGGAGAATATCCGGAGCATGCAAACCACACTCAGAAACACACGCTCCAAAGATTTTCCAAACACTTCTTCCACAACGGAGGAAACTTGTACAAAAGAACTCCTGATTTGGGATTGCTATGATGTGTCGACGCAAAAGGATCTTCTAAACTACTTGAGGATATACATGCTGGGATTTGCGGCCTGCATATGAATGGTTTTGTCCTGGCCAAGAAGATACTTACGGTCGGTTACTTTTCGATGACAATGGAGACAGATTGCATCCAGTATGTCCACAAATGCTATCAATGCCAAGTGCATGCCGATATGATAAAAGTGCCGCCAAATGAGCTAAATGCAACAAGCTCACCTTGGCCATTCGCCGCCTGGGGAATGGATGTATTCGGTCCTATCGAGCCTACAACTTCAAACGGGCACATGTTTATTCTTGTAGCCATTGATTACTTCACAAAATGGGTGGAGGTTACATCCTACAAAGTTGTAAACAAGAAAGTCATTGTAGACTTTGTCAAAGATCGTATTATTTGCCGATTCAGAGTTCCCAAGTCCATTGTCACTGATAATGCCGTCAATCTCAACAGTGATCTGATGAAGGCCATGTGTGAAACTTTCAAAATCAAGCACAAGAATTCCATGGCCTATAGACTTTAGATGAATGGAGCCATAGAATCCGCCAACAAAAACATCAAGAAGATATTAAGGAAGATGGTAGAAAATCACAAATAATGGCACAAGAAGCTACCCTTTGCTTTGTTGGGATATCGCACTACAGTTCGCACATCAACCGGGGAAACCCCCTACATGCTGGTTTATGGTACCGAAGCTGTCATCCCAGCCGAGGTAGAGATTCCTTCTTTAAGGATCATACAGGAAGCCAAACTCAACAATGCAGAATGGATAAGGAGCCGTTATGAACAATTGGCCCTTATAGATGGGAAAAGAATAAACGCAGTATGTCACGGTCAACTTTATCAGAATAGAATGTCCAAAGCTTTCAGCAAAAGGGTCAAACCAAGGCAATTTGCACCAGAACAGCTGGTGCTGAAGAAGATCTTCCCACATCAAGATGAAGCCGAAGTGAAATTCTCTCCCAATTGGCAAGGTACTTACATGGTTCATAGGGTGCTAACAGGAGGAGCACTCATACTTGCAGAAATGGACGGAGAAATTTGGCCAAAACCAATCAATTCAGATGTAGTCAAGAGATACTATGCTTATACTATTTACATTTCTTCATCTAATGTAATTGAACAATGCTTGACCGGATTTCCGTTTAAGAGGGGATATATAGGAAGCCCTGTGGGTTTGGTCATATCATAATAGAATTTCCATTTCCCCCAAGATCCAAAATTAGGGCAGAATTTTGAGGAGGACAATCAAAATTCCGGAGCTAGTCCAGCCGACGCCAACATATGTCAGACAGTCAGAAATCGGTTTAAGAAACTGTGGCAGAATTTTAACAAGGATTCTCAAAATTTCCAAGAAGTTTCAACAAGGCTCATTACCCGCAACTGGCCGAAGGATCATCTACCAAACTGGGGCAGAAATTTGAGGAAGACCCTCAAAATTCTAACATAAGAAAGCTGCAGTGTCTCTAAAATGTGTTACAGTCACTAGTTCATCTGAAATTACATGATATTTCAATATTTTTCTAAAATAACTCTATTTTTATTAATAATTGCATATTTTCAAAAACCCTATTTCCGTAACCGTCAGGTGTTACCAAGGGAAACTTAAACGAGGTCTCCAGAATGAAGCAAAGCAAGGCTAGCAGACAAAGGCACGAAGCAACCTCCCTTTAGGAAACTTACAATTTTTCTTTAAGCGCAGGCACATTTGACGTAGCGATAACATTCACAAACATGTATACACGAAATAAAATTACTATCAACCGGGCCACCATACACAGAACGTATTCCCAGCTAAGAAACATTCTACCCTTATTTACTATTTTTTCTTTGAATGGGACTAAGCCCTGTCATGCATCCTTGATGAGGCTAATCCCTACCTCCATATTTGTATTAGGCTAATCCATGCCTCCACATCTGCATGAGGCTAATCCTTGCCTCCATATTTGCATGACGCTAATCCTTGTCTCCACACCTGCATGAGGCTAATCCCTGCTTCCATATTTGCATGAGGCTAATCCCTGCCTCCATATTCGCATAAGGCTAATCCATGCCTCCATACCTGCATGAGGCTAATCCCATTCTCCATATTTACATAAGGCTAATCCTTGCCTCCACATCTACATGAGGCTAATCCTTGCCTCCATATTTGCATGAGGCTAATCCCTGCCTCCATATTATCACGAGGCTAATACTTGCCTCCATATTTGCATGAGGCTAATTCCTGCCTCCATATTTGCATGAGGCTAATCCATGTCTCGCATCCTACATGAGGCTAATCCCTGCCTTTATATTTATATGAGGCTAATCCCTGCCTACACATTTGTATGAGGCTAATCCCTGCCTCCATAACTGCAAGAGGCTAATCCCTGCCTCCATATTTGCATGAGGCTAATCCCTGTCTCCTTATTTCCATGAGGCTAATCCCTGCCTCCGTATCTACATGAGGCTAATTTTTGCCTCCATATTTGCATGAGTCTAATCCCTGCCTCCATATCTGCATGGGACTAAGCATTGTCCCTCCTTGCATAAATATTGCTCTACTCCGGTACTATTTGTCTGCTTTTCTATCGGGCTAAGCTCTGCCCTTCATTTCAGAAGACTAAGACTTGTCTTGTTAACATCATATTATCACATCTCATGGGCTGAAATATTGCCAATCTATCAAAAGGCGTCATAGTCTAAAGGCATCATCCTCATAACCAGAAGACATCGTGCCATGGCCTAAGGATTTCTCAAATTTGCATATCATTATTTAAAGGCATCATAGTTCGGAGGCACCATCTTCATGGACCAAGAACATCATTTCATGGCCTGCAAATCTCTTATCATACGCTTCATGGCCCAGAACATCATGGTCTGAGGACGTCATCCTTAATCGTCCAAAGATAACTTTCATGGTCAAAAAGGGAATTTGCATCATGTTTAAATTTTCTCACAAGTGCATGTAACATCTCTTTACTTGCAAGTGACAAGTAAGAAACTGCTATCCTAGTAGGAGAAATCTCGCTCTAGTTCCTTCGCTATCTCAAACTTGACCGTTCACCATAACCACTCTTGCATTCATCCCTAAATCCTGTGTCTGTTCTTGTAATTACTTCATTGGTATATTCCGTCGATAGGTCCAGAACTACATGGCCTGATTCCTTTAAAACCAGGGATATGTAGGCAGCTCAAAGACCAGAGTTCGGCCTCTATATTTCAAAACATCCCTTCTGATCAAAATTGGTCATCATTTATTTACCCGAAAACTCTTTCATCCTTCCCAGGTAAAGAGGGGTAGCTGTTGATACCCAATTTTTCCAATAATATTTTCAATACTATGTCTGGGCATCAATTAGTATTTGTCATACAATTTTTGCTTTTTTAAAATATTTTAATTAATTTCTCCCAACATTTTATTTATAAAAATAATCACTGATTGCATCATGAATAGTTTTATAATAATTTTTGTGGCTTAATTTTATCATTTGCATTTGTACTAAGTTTCAATTATTGCACGGATAGCCACATTTATATTTTTAGGATGCAATTACAATTACTTTGCAATTATAGCCTATGCATGCATTATTACATTATTTTACCAAAAAATACTCTTTTATATTTTTAAAATATTAAGTATATGTTAAAATATTTCCAAGCATGATTTTTTTTACAACCTATTAGTTATTTTAAAAATTGTTTTATAAATTAAATGGGTATTTAATAAATGGCCCTCCTATTTTCGGATTTAGCCTAATTATCTAGCCCTATTTCAACCCCTAACCCATTAAGCCCGCCCAAACCAATCAAACCCAACCCCAATTAAACCTAACACGACCCGGCCCATCCTAATCCTGGACGTTGATCTCTGAGATCAACGACCCTCATTCTTTCTTACCAAGTTTAACCAAACGATCCCCCCCAAACCTAATTCATTACACAGAAACAGCCGCCCTCGAATCCCCTCCTCTCTGGTTCTCTCTAAGACCAACCCCTAACCCTAATTGCTGCCACCTAAACCTAGCCCTAATCCCTTCGATTTCCACATATTCCAGGGGATTTCATGGTCATTTGAGACCTCTACTGGTCTCCTGCTTCTGTTGGTTGTTCGACTTTGCTGCTCCATGAAAGAAATCCTGAATGATCTAGCCCAGATCTTGTTCGAGACTCTTTAAGAACCTGCCTATGTTTACCTCCATTTGTGAGTGCTTTTACCTCAAGTTTTACGGTTCAAATCTCTGGTTCAAAACCAGATTCTCTTTACACCCCCCCTCTTTCTCATCAAAACCCTAATCTTTGGATACGAATCCATCTCGATCTTTGAAGATTTGGAATGATTCTGAGTTTGTCAATGACTTTTCTTTAAACATCTCTTGTTTCTTTACTGTTAACAAATTTTTAGCACTATATCACTTTATATGTTGGGTTCTTTGTTATCTATTGTTTGAATCTCTGCATACTTGAAATGTTTTCAAGTTTCCGTGATTTTTTTTTAAGCTTCTCTTATTCCTTTACTATTAACCGATTATTTAGAACTATGATACTTTAGGTTTGATTTCTCTGATTTTGTTGTTCGAATCCCTGCATGTCTGAAGTGCTTTCTATTCTTTTCTTATCATTATCCAGTTTCAGTGACTTCTTATAGCTAGGGTTTATCTTAAGTTCTTTTCAAATAATTTTTTCTTAATTTTCAAGTGTTAAACCTTATTATTCCTTTACTGGTTGGGCCAATTTTCGTGTATGTGCTTAAACCCTAGGTACTTCTATTTAGGGCATCGATTTCTTCAACTTTCCTTCTGTTATATGTTTATTTCTGTCAATTAATTATCTTGAATGGTTTTGTTAGGGATTTGGATCATATTTATCCCTTCAAATCAGTATCTTTTTGTGATTTTGCATGTTCTCTTTATTCGTAACTTTAATTAGTACCATTTTCCTTAATTAGACTATTACTCAAATTCAGAAGTTTATATTGTATAATTGATTCCCTCACCTTATTTGAGCCCCAATTTGTACCATTGATTGGCTCTCCCTATTCTAAAGGGTCTTTCTCTGATTTTTCTGTATGATTTGATTGGTCTCTGATTACTCATGTTGCCTTAATTGCGAGACTGATTACTTGAGTTAAGGTTTCTAACCCTAATTGACAGTTAAACCTACTTCTTGCCTTATTTGAAACTCAAATCGAGTTATTAATGGGAATAATTCCCTGATTGTCTACCCTGTCAGGCTTAATTGAATATTTGATTGCTTTCCTTACCTTATTTACAATATCAAGCTGCCTTGCCTTATTTAGCTTACATTATTCGACTCCTATTAGTACAAGACTCTGTTTCAAACACAGACACACACAGAGAGACCTAAGAAAAGCACCTAAAATTCTTTCTCTCTCTATTGCAAACTTCTGTCACTTGTTTGTTGTACTATCTAATCGGCTGGAAGCCAAGACTAGAGCTTGGATCCTCTTTACCTCACTCTTTTATTGCAAATTTCCAACTGGTATGCTTCCACTTTTCTATCATGCAAACCTGTGTATGAATTTAATTTGTGTACTTCATATTCCCAACATGTTTTTTATTAATTTTGTAGGATCTTCTAGATTAGCCTGTATATAACTAAACTTATGTGTTTCATGCTTTGTGCTCTCAGTCAGCATATGTATTGCCATTTGATTATGTTGCATGCTTCCTGTTACTTGGCTTAACCTGTATGATTCCTCATAGTAGCAGGCCTTTTCTTTTGTCTTGACCAAACCAACATGTCTACTGCTATCACATGTTTGCTTCTATGTTGACTATAATAACATGCTTGACTCTGTCTGGTTGAATCTATGTGTGCTCTGCTCTCAATCTGTTCGTTCCTATTTAGTAAACTTCTGTGTATCCATATGAATTAGACTCATGCTTATTTCTTATGACCAATATGACCCCCTGTTGCGCCCTTTTTTTCTCGCGAAATCGGGTTTATGACATTTGGGAGGGCAACTCGTTCCCTTTTGGGAATTGGGTTTGAATAGAAGAGTCACCACCTAATGATTTAAGTGCATTAGGACACTAAGAAAGGTTTGATTTGAACTACCAGAGATTGGGTAAGGGCTTAAAATTATCCCAAGGGGAAGGTATTAGGCACACCTCAGGATCCACTAACGTGGTTCCCAGCCAAACTATTGCTGTGACTTTAGTGCAAATAACACATAGGCAAATAAAGGCATCAAATAAGAGGGGATTTTTCACGTAATGATTACAAATAAACAGAAGTAAGAAAAAAAAACTAAAAAGAGAGTTGATTTTCTTAAAAGAAATGATTTAAAAAGATTTAAAAGAAACAAAGGGAAGGGGGGTCCTAGGTTTATTAATAATATGAATCACCCCACACAACATCCGGTAATCACTCCTCAATGAGGGGCTACACGTGATGTCATCGCGTGGTCATCATATTCATATCTACCCTTTCCCACCCCGTTAAGGTATTAAAGTGCAGAATGGCCTCGTTTACTTATTTCATGCTATTACCCGCCCCAATCCTATCAGCCCCGGAGGCACTTGGGACTACTAATCCTAAAGGGAGGAGGTATTGGGCTTATTTGTGGTTTCAAAAGGTAAAATACTAAGGCGAAAAACAAAACACATATATGGCAAGTATGGGGAAGCATATAAACAAATGAAAAAGACTCAAATAGACCTCCTTTAAGCAGAGAAAAACAAGTAGTTAGAATGACTTACACATACTGTTTAGGGTCTGATTAAACTTAAAGGAGCGAGACAAACTGATTTATTACATAGTTCAGATAAGAAGCCCGAATCAGGCATGCCTGCTGGTTGTAGCTAATAAAATCTGATTTAGCTTATAAGCTTTCACCCTATGGCTTGCCTAAGTGTTGGACGAGGATCCTATAGGCCTGATATCTACTGATTTCAGAAACAATGAAATAAACTGAATACATACCGATTTAAGAAAAGTCGTCAGTTATTAAAGAAAAACAGGTTGTAGCAAGAGATCATAAATCATTGTTACTGATTTTATACTTATAAACGAGTGAAGCGGTTCAGATTCGATTAAAGCTCCTATACACATACTTTCTATGCGTTGTTGATTTTAAACACCTTTTAACAGACATGGTAAAATGCGAAAACCCTGTAAATATGATATCTAGGTGCCGAATTTCACTTAAGACCTATGAACATGATATCTAATTGTGGTTGATTATTAAGACCTAAAAACATGTTTGCCTAATGAGGAATGCATATGCAAGATTCAGAAAGAAACTATAGGCATGATATCTATATGATATGCAGAAATTCAGAAATTCCTATAGGCAGGATATCTATATGATATGCAGAAATTAAAAAATAAACTATAGGTATGGTACCTATATGGTATGTAGAAATTCAGAAATAACCTATAGGCATGGTATCTATATGGGAATGCAAGATTCCTATAGACATGATATCCACATGAGAGTGCAGAAACTCAGAAAATCCTTTAGGCAGGTTATCTACCCCTTTTTGCATACATAGTTACCCCTCCCTTTTCACTAGCCATCCCCAAGTGTTTATTACAAAATTATTAAAGCCTAGAAAAAGAAAATACATCAGAAATTAAAAGGTAGAACCAAGGAGAGCCTGATTCAGACTTACTGTCTGAAATATGAAATAAACCAACTCCAAGAGATCATGATCCAAAGACTTTCTTCCATTTTGATGTTTCAAACTTCCCTAAGAGTCTCATATGAACTCCGGGTAGTGCTTACACCCAAATGTATCACTAGATTAAGACATAGTGCAGTATGGAAGGGCCAGCCCTCAAGTGTCCTAGTTCAGAGGGAACTCAAGGTCCCAAGGCAAGGCTCACAAGAGGGGGCAGAACTTAGAGACTAAGAGAATGTGCAAGTGCAGAAATAGAATGCTGAAAGAGGGAAAGGGAAAGGGAAACAGTTACAAATAAATACACATACAGGTATAGGGGAGGTGGTAAAGAGGCAAAGATAGGCTGGTGGGCATATCCAGTAATGGAAAATGTTGGCACACCCATAAGCCTGTAAGAACACACTGTTTAGAGATTAGGATCCCAAAGGATCAAGTTTAATTCATGGACAATAACTTACATAGTGCCATATGCTCAAACCATAAGGGGGTAGGGGATAAGGATTCATAGCAGAAACAAACAGAAAGAAATCAGCATGCCAATTGAAATATTGAGCTCTACAGAAACAATAAGTAGACATAGATACACAAACAATAAATAAACACATTATTGTGATACTGAAGCTTAAATCAGGACATACCAGTTTTAAAGAAACAAGTAAAGAAAAATAGTAGGTCTTGTAAACAAACCACAGTGCAGACAAGAAGAGAGAATATTACTGTGTGTGAGTATGAGTTCAGAAGGATTGTGTATTGATGAGTTTGTGAAAGAGTTGTGCATTTATAGTGTGAAAATCAGACGGAAATAGGGTAAGAAAACAGTTAAGGAACTGAATATCAATTAAGAATCAATCACACAAGACTTCCTTTAATCAAGGAATTTAGATTCAAACGGGTAAGAACTATTTAAGGAAAGAAATTAGCTAAGCACTTTGTGCAAAGTAGGCAATTAGGGGTAAATACATAAGAGAGTTATTTAATGATAGAATTTGAAATACATGGTTGTACAAATAAGGTAAGAAAATCAGTTAGTAGCCAGTAAATCAATGGTCAGCGATCTTTTAATTACTGATCCATGAATGAACCGAGTCAGAAAAGATGAGAAAAGGTTTTTTAACTTAAGTAGAATCACAAGGAAATCATCAAACAATGGAAAGAAATCAATTAGTCCTATTCAAAAGGAAGTCTGAACTAATCATAAATTTGAAAACCCCTTTAGAGGGAGGTTCATCACATATAAAGAGCATGCAAACATGTTGAGTTGAAAGAAGATGTTGTACCATTGCAAAATCAGTAGGTAATAGTTGTCACATAAGTGAGTAATGTAGAAGAGAGATAGCATCTAGTAGGATACAAAACATCCAATGCAAAAGATCTTAGAAGAGTTTAGCAAAAAGGTCAGAATCATATGAAAACAAGGATGTCCAAACTCAGTTCAGAGACTCGAAATTGGTCTGAAAGAGTTTAGGGTTTTGAAATAAAACCCTAGTTCAAGCAAGTCACATATCTAGACTTGGAGAAACCCCCAAATTCTAGGGTTTCCACAATTAATCGAGTGCCAAGATGAAAGGGCAAGTAGCTAAATCAAAACAAGTTCTGAGGTCTCAAAAAAAAAACTTCTAACAGGTTTCTTTTTCAACAACAGAAACTCATGAGAAACATGATAGAAAAGTAACATGCAGAACACAATAGAAGAGCTCAAAGAAAACAGAGTAGGAGAAGCTAATACGAAACATAATGGGAAAAATTGATAAGAACTGTAGAAGAAGCATGCTAAGAAGTTTTAGAAGAAACTTAAACAGAGCTTAGTAGACAGAACACAATAAGAAACTCTTAAGAACATAGTAAAGGAAGATACGGTAGGAAAAACACACAAGGACACAGTATAGGAAAACACTGTAGAAGAAGCATACAAGAACACAATATAGGATAATATAGTAGAAGAAGCATACAAAAACACAGCAGAAGAAAATACAAGGACACAGTAGAGGCAAATACACACAAAAAGGAAAAGAAAGTCAAAGAAACATTTAAATACTTTTCAGAAAACCCTAGATCAGAAAAGAAATGATTTTGAAAGTAGTTTTTTGAAAGAAAAGTCAGAAAAATCGTTTAAAATCTTAAGGAAAGCATGGATCTGGAACAGATCTAGGGAGACCAGAAAAACCTCACAACTAGGGTTTTCAGAGGAACCCAAGCGATGAGAAAGGCTTGGATCTAAGCAAGAGGAGTCGAGACCAAGCTTCAAAATAGACATAGCTCGCCGGAACGGGGCTGGAGATGGCCGTGGAACTCGAATCGACAGAGGTCTGGACACAACCCTTCATGGTCGAGTCATGGAGCTTCAGTTAACTAGACGTAAGGAGCCATATGTGGGTGGCCGGAGACGATGAAAAGGATTCATCGGAGAGGAGGTGATAGGGGATGGTTCTGGAGAGAACAGAGGTTAGAGAGAGAGATACGAGTGAGGCGAAATAAGGGGTATTGGGGGGGGAGGTCATTTGATTAAAAAAGTTAAGGGCGGATCTAGACCGTTGATCAAAATTGATCAATGGCCAAGATTTGATCTAGGTTAGGCTGGGTAGTTTTAGGAATTGGGCTGGGTGATTTGAAATTTAAATTGGGTTGGATTAGGGGTTAAAATTAGGCTGAAATTGAAATGAAATCTGGCTAGATTTTAAATAGCCACTTTTCGCCATTTATTTTATTAAAAATAGCAAATTAAAATCTGAAAATAAATTGAAAGTACTAAAATGATTTATAACATATAATTATCAATTTAAAAATATTGGACTTAATTTTTATAAATATAAATGCAATCAAATCATAAATGAGGCTAATATTGCAATTACATGCAGTTAAGCTTTAAAAATACTAAATAAATTTGTAAAAACATGCAAAAATTATTTGGGCTGTAGTTTAGCATAAATATGAGAATTCAACAAGTGAATCACTAAGAATGATAATTTTTGACACTTATTGGATTTTCCTTGATGAAATAATGCAATAAAATTAGTTTTAAAAGCCTTTAAAATTAAGGAAAAATAATAAAAATATTTGTAAATACTTATATATGCATACATATGATATTTTGAAAGTATTTTTCATATAAAAATATACAGGGAAAAATTGGGTATCAACAACTACCCCTTTTTACCCGGAAGGATGGCCAATTTTGACCGCACGAAATGGTTTGAAGAGGTTGACCGTGCTCTAGTTTCTGAGATGCTTACATATCCCTGGTCTTACAGGAGTGAGGCCATATGTAATTCAGGATCCGTCGGCGGAATATGCCGATGGAGATTTTTTAGGACGAATGCGATATTCGGGTTGGGATGGATGGTTAAAGTCTAACAGGGCTGCGGGAACTGGAGCTGGATTGCTCCAGCTGAGATGGTCGTTGCTCGCTGGTTTACCTGCAAATAAACAATAAAAGTGTATATTGTGCGAAAATTTAAACGTGATGCAAGTTCCCGTCGGACGATGAATGTTGTCTTTGGACGGTTAGGATAACTTCCTCAGACCATGACATCCTGGGCCATGAAGCATATGATAAGGGATTCGCAGGCCATGAAATGATGCTCTCGGGCTATGAGAATGATGCCTCCGAATTATAACGCCTTTGAATAATGATATGCAAAAGATAAAAGGGGTCCTCAGGCCATGGCATGGCGTTCTCGGGCTATGAAAATGGGGCCTCCGAACAATGATGCCGTTTGATAGATTAGCGATCTTTCAGCCCATGCAGAGGGTTGCGATCTTTCGGCCGATGTAAGATGTAAATAAAGTGGTGATCTTTCAGCCCATGAGATGCAGAAGGTGGCGATCTTTCAGCCGATGCAAAATGCAACTGAAGTGGAGATCTTCAGCCGATGCAAGATGTAAATAAAGTGGCGATATTTCAGCCGATGAGATGCAGAAGGTGGCGATATTTCAGCCGATAAGATGCAGAAGGTGGCGATCTTTCAGCCGATGCAAGATGTAAATAAAGTGGAGATATTTCAGCCGTACAGAATGTAAATAAAGTGGCGATCTTTCAACCATGCATATAGAGGTAGAGCTTAACCTCGGAAGGCAGAATGGTAGCCTTATGCAATGCAGGGAATGCAGATAGAGACAGAGCTTAGTCTCGGAAGGCATAATGGTAGCCTTATGCAATGCAGAGAATGCAGATGGAGGTAGAGCTTAACCTCGGAAGGCAGAATGGTAGCCTTATGCAATGCAGAGAATGCAGATGGAGGTAGAGCTTAACCTCGAAAGGAAGAATGGTAGCCTTATGCAATGCAGGAAATGCAGATGGAGGTAGAGCTGAACCGCGGAAGGCAGAATGGTAGCCTTAAGCAATGCAGGGAATGCAGATGGAGGTAGAGCTTAACCTCGGAAGGCAGAATGGTACCTTATGCAATGCAGGAAATGCAGATGGAGGTATAGCTTAACCTCAGAAGGCAGAATGATAGCCTTATGCAATGCAGAGAATGCAGATAGAGGTAGAGATTAACCTCGGAAGGCAGAATGGTAGCCTTATGCAATGCAGGAAATGCAGATGGAGGTAGATTTTAACCTTGAAAGGTAGAATGGTAGCCTTATACAATGCAGAGAATGCAGATGGAGGTAGAGCTTAACCTCGGAAGGTAAAATGGTAGCCTTATGCAGGAAGAAAAAGGGGTAAACGACAATAGAGCTTTCTTAGTTGATAGCGGATTGTGGTATCGTGATTGCTGGGGACACTGTTGTGTGCGGATAACAATTGCGAGTAAGTACAATGGTTTGTAGAGTTGTATTCCTGAACTTTGTGAGTGAGCGTATAGTATATTTGATGATTTTACAACTCAAGTTCCTGCACCCAAAGAAAAAATCATGAGTTTGTAAAGGGGGGAAGGTTAGTTATCCCCGCTGGCTTTGCTTGACCTGCTCGGCTTTGATCCAGCAATACTATATATATCACTGGGGTAGCATTGCTAAACAAAGCAATTTCGGTAACAGACATGCATGATTTAGTAAAATATAACATAAATACATAATTGAGAATAGTTTTCTTTAGATGAACCGACGACTGCGACGTGGTTCAAGTCATTGCAACTTCTCTTGCTCCGGAATTTTGAGGGTCCTCCTCAAAATTCTGCCCCAGTTTACTGGGTTGCTGCTTCTGATAGCTGCTTGCGGCGAATGGCTGAAATCACTTTGGAATTTTGAGGGTCCTCCTCAAAATTCTGCCCCAGTTTTAATTGCGGGGGAAATGAAAATTTTATTGACTTGTGACCGAACCCATAGGGCTGCCTACGTATCCCCTATTAAACGGGAATCAGGTCAAGCGTAGTTCAAATTACATTATGAAGGAAAGCATAAAGATTACACATAGTATCGCTTCACTGTGTCTGAATTGATCGGCTTTGGCCAAATGTCTACGTCCATTTCTACAAGTATGAGGGCTCCTACTATTAGAACCTGGTGGACCATGTATGGACCCTACCAGTTGGGAGAGAATTTCCCTTTGGCTTCATCTTTATGCGGAAAATTTTTCTTTAACACAAGCTGCCCCAGTGTGAATTATCTCGGCTTGACTCTTTTGTTGAAGGCTCTGGACATTCTGTTCGAATAGAGTTGATTGTGGCAAACTGCAATCACTCTCTTTCCGTCTATAAGAGCTAGCTGCTCGTAACGCCTTTTCACCCATTCTGCATCGTGGAGCTCTACTTCCTGTATGATCCTTAAGGAAGGAATTTCCACCTCGGCGGGAATGACTACCTCTGTACCGTAAACCAGCATATAGGGGGTTTCCCCAGTTGATGTACGAACTGTGGTACGGTACCCCAATAAAGTAAATGACAACTTCTTGTGCCACTGTTTATGCTTCTCTATCATTTTCCTCAATATCTTCTTGATATTCTTGTTCGCAGCTTTTACTGCTCCGTTCATTTGAGGTCTGTAGGCTGTAAAATTCTTGTGTTTGATCTTGAAGGTCTCACACATGGCTTTCATCAGGTCATTGTTGTGATTGGAACCATTATCAGTAACAATTGACTCTAGGATCCCGAACCATTTCATCAGGTCACAGACGAAATCTTCCACGACTTTCTTAGTCACTGCTCTGTAAGATGCTGCTTTAACCCATTTGGTGAAATAAGCAATTGCTACTAAGATAAACATGTGCCCGTTTGATGCGGCAGGTTCGATTGGTCTGATAACATCCATTTCTCAGGCGGCGAACGGCCACGGCAAGCTTGTTGCATTAAGCTCATTTGGAGGCACCTTTATCATGTCTGTGTGTATTTGGTAGCGGTGGCACTTTCGGACATACTGGATGCAGTCTGTTTCCATAGTCATCCAAAAGTAACCAGCTCGGAGTATTTTCTTTACTAAGACAAAACCATTCATATGTGGACCGCAGGTCCCTGCATGAATTTCCTCTAATAGCCTGGATGCTTCCTTTGCGTCAACACACCTTACTAATCCCAAATCAGGAGTCCTCCTGTATAGGATTCCTCCGCTGTGAAAGAAATTGTTGGATAACCTCTAAAGCGTGCACTTCTGAGTAGAGTTTGTGAGTTTTGGGTATTCTCTTTTTGCCAAGTATTCCTTGATATCATGAAACCAAGGCTTTCCGTCTACTTCTTCTTTGACACGAGCATAGTAAACTGGCTGATCATGGATCTTTACTGGAATGGGATCAATGAAATTCTTGTCTGGATGCTGTATCATGGATGATAGGGTAGCCAGTGCATCGCCGAATTCATTCTGGGCCCTGGGAACATGCTAGAATTCTGTCTTTGTGAACCTCTTTGTCAACTCCTCTACATGATGCAAATAAGTGAGTATCTTGGAGTTCTTGGTCACCCATTTTTCTCGGACCTGATGTATAAGCAAGTCTGAATCTCCAATTACTAGCAACTCTTGAATGTTCATGTCAATGGACATCTTGAGCCCTAAGATGTAGGCTTCATACCCAGCCATATTATTGGTGCAGGGGAACCTGAGTTTGGCAGACACTGGATAATGCTGACCGGTTTTTGATACTAGGACCGCTCCTATGCCAACTCCTTTGAAATTTGCTACTCCATCGAAAAATATTCTCCAACCGTCATAAGATTCTACAGTATCTTCTCCAATAAACGATGCCTCTTCATCAGGAAAATATGTTTTCAGGGGTTCGTATTCTCTGTCCATGGGATTTTCAGCAAGGTGATCTGCTAGTGCCTGTCTTTTGATTGTTTTTCAAGTCACGTAGACAATGTCAAATTCACTCAATAGGATTTTCCACTTGGCCAGCTTGCCAGTGGGCATGGGCTTCTAAAAGATGTACTTCAAGGGATCCATCCTTGATATGAGATATGTAGTATAGGCACAAAAGTAGTGCCTCAGCTTCTGAGCTACCCAAATCAAAGCACAACAGGTGCACTCTAATAGAGAATACCGAGCCTCATACAGGGTGAACTTCTTACTGAGGTAATAAATGGCCTACTCTTTCCTCCCCGTTTCATCCTGCTGCCCCAAAACACAACCGAACGGTCCATCAAGTACTGCGAGGTAGAGCAATAGAGGTCTACCTGGCTCGGGCGGGATCAAAACCGGTGGTGTTGACAGATACTTCTTGATTCTGTCGAAGGCCATTTGGCAGTCATTAGTCCATTTGGTAGCGACATCCTTCTTCAACATCTTAAAGATTGGCTCACAGATAACTGTAGATTGTGCTATGAACCGACTTATATAGTTAAGTATCCCCAAGAAACTCATTACGTCCTTCTTGTTCTTTGGCAGTGTCAGTTCTTGAATAGATTTGACCTTTGATGGATCCAGTTCTATTCCTCAGTGACTTACAATGAACCCAAGTAGTTTTCCAGTAGGAACCCCAGATGCACATTTCGTGGGATTCAGTTTCAGGTTGTATCTTCTCAGTCTGTTGAAGAACTTCCTCAAATCTTCCATATGATCAGTGGCTTTCTTGGAATTTATGATGACATCATCTAATACACCTTAATCTCCTTGTGTATCATATCATGAAAAATAGTAGTCATGGCCCTCATGTAGGTGGCCCCTGCATTCTTCAAACCGCATGGCATCATCTTGTAGCATACATCCCCCACGGCGTAATGAAAGCCGTTTTCTCAGCATCTTCTTCGTCCATCCAGATCTGATGATACCAAGAGAAACAATCTACAAATGATTGCAACTCATGCTTGGCACAATTGTCGATCAGGATGTGTATGTTCGGCAAGGGGAAGTCGTCCTTTGAACTGGCCCGATTGAGATCCTGGTAGTCAACATAAACTCTGACCTTCCCATCCTTCTTCGGCACCAGCACAATATTGGCTAACCATGTTGGATATTCTACTACCCTGAGAACCTTAGCTTTGACCTGTTTAGTGACTTCTTCCTTGATTTTTAGACTCATATCAGGCTTGAAATTTCTGATCTTCTGCTTTATCGGTGGACATGTCGGATCAGTGGCAGTTTGTGGGCCACAATATATGTGCTCAGACCACTCATGTCATTAGATGACCAGGCGAATATGTCCTCGTATTCTCTTAGAAATTCTGTGTACTCTTCCTTTTCTGACGGTGATAAGTGAACACTAATTCGTGTTTCTTTGACATTTTCTGCATCTCCCAGGTTAACAATCTCAGTCTCGTCCAGGTTGGACTTAGTCCTGTTCTCAAAATTCTCATCCTTTTAACAATCTCTTCCGGTATATCGTCTTTCTCAAAATCTATGTCCGTTTGTTGCATTGTCTCGTTGCATGTTACTGCCATTGGTTCATCAAGATAGGTAATAGTAATGCTATATAAATAAAGTAATGAGAGAAAATAATAAGAGTAAGATTTGTAAGGAAACCAAAATGCTTTGATAAATTTCATAACCGTCTTGAACATTTGAAGATCTTATTGCGAAAATTCAAAATGCAAAAAGAAAATCAACTAGTAAAAATAAAAGATAGTGCATGATGCTTTGTTCAGCTTTGCTCCCCCGAGGCTTTTCGAGCTCTGGTGGTTCTGATAGTCCAATTGTTGAGGCATGCTCCTCACCTTAGGGCCTATATGGAAGGGCCTTCCTCCCCCTCCTCCTCTAGAAAAACACAATTGCAACGCCCCAAAATCCGAGGAGCGCGACCGGCGCTCAACCGAGTAAACCTGACTGAGCAAGCCTGTTAGATTTCATTCTACCCAAACTAATTCATGAATAAATAGGAGATGGACTCCATTAATCATACTTAGTAAGTATTTCATTAACAACTTCCATTTCATTTCCATTAGCAACTTAAATAATAATTGTCAAAATATTACAAGTTTTATAAATCTTTGCCAAACACCAATATTTCTACTTTAATTCCAATACCCGACACTACCCACAACCTGTCTACATAGCCTCTAAACACAACTAAAGAGTAATGTAATATAAAAATGCCGGTACAAAAGGCTCCGGCTATACCTCAAATACAAAGTACATGATGAACAGATGAAACAGGACACCAAAACGAAGTGGGGCTCACCAAGTCAGCTGAAAGGATGATGCGGCACTAGCTGCGACCAACACTGCCTACTATAAAAACACCTACAACCATTTAAAGACGTAGCTCCCCCGGCAAAAGGGAAGTTAGTGCCATCAAATAGCACTAGTATGTATAACTAAACATCATCTAGTTAGAAAGAGCTTTCATACATGAATAAAGAGGAAATCATAAAGATAACAAAGTTTCAAATAAGCACCATGTCAACAATATAAGGAGGTTCACATGATTTTCACATAGTTTATGAAATTTTATATTAGAGCATCCCACAATGTTGCATCATCATCTACTTTGTCACCGCTTCTTTGAACGGAGTCCGATCACGGTCCGATCAGCTAAGCCGTCTCTTGGAGATGTTACCATTATTTCATTCACACTTTTCAGTTTTAATCATCAATCCATTACCACCATGTGTATATATCATGGAGTCCGATCATGGCCCGATCGGCTAAGCTGCCTCATTTGAGACATATACCTCATTCATTATTTCATTGTCACTTTCCGGGTTCAATATCAACGCATTACCACCATGTGTGTAGCATGACGTCCGATCACGGCCCGATCGGCTAAGTCGTCTTACCAAGACGTTACCTCAATCACAATTTCATTCTCACTTTTCGATTTCAATATTAGTACAATACCACCATGTGTGTAGCATGGCGTCCGATCTGCTAAGCCGTCTTACCAAGACGTTACCCTTTTCCATTAATCATCTCACTTCAAATTTTGTTTCATATATATTAGTTCATCAGCACTTGGAGCCACAATTATCACATCATGCTTGGCACTAGGCCACATTTCATAATTCGAGCTATTTTCCCCCATATTACAAATCCATATCAATTTCAACAACAAGCCATTCACTCGAAGATGTCAAGTACACATGAGAGGAATCATGAATCATGGGCATATACAATATTTCAGAAATCATACACCTCAAGTTCATTTGCAATGGAACTTTAAACACAAAAGATTCTTCCAAAAAGGAGGGGACACACCAAACCACAATAGAAACACACATCAAAGGCATAAACAAGCAATTACACCAATTATTCTTGAATTACTCTTTTCTAATCACGACAATATACAATTTCAACATCGAAGTATGTAACAACTTGGATCACATTGGATGTACTTATAAGACAAAAACATTGTCTCGAACAACCCCTTATGGGCATAAATTGTGTATAAAGCCTTTAGGGCATTTTATTATTGAAGTCATTTAAGGGAAGTAGAGTCAAGGCTCATTTCATAATCTGTTTCATATTTTCTCATGTCATAGGCATCACTAGGCAAAATTATAATTCAAGTTCTCGGCACATTGGCCATACTCTATTTCCCAAATTCATTTTATTTATTTCAAACATCTTTACCTATAGAGGATTTCACATAGTTTGGCATAACAATCTCAATTTAAACTTGACTTGAAATCTATGCAATTTAGCATATACTTCACATTTTTCACATATCCCCAATTTACCAAGAATAACATATTGAAAACATTGAGGTATATCTTTCACATATATTCTTGCAACACCAAATACTTTGAAATAATGAATACTACATAAATCAAATTCCGAACTTACAACATATGCGGGGACACCATGGGAGCTCAATTTCTAAGAAGAGGGGGTTTTAGCCATACATACCTTGTTTAAGCTTTCCTTAAGTTACTACGATGTTCCGGAAATTCTATCAATCCCAATCTATTTTGAGACATAACAAAATTGAACACAAATTAGGAAGGTATTCATGATTTCAGCTCATTTGAACATTTTATCAAATACTAGTTGAGCATCTTGATTTCAAATCTCTTTTACAACATTTCCTTCATTCCCCAACCCAATCTTTACTTGTTTGTATTCAAGAATCTTCCCACAAATCTAATTTGTACATGCATGAATAACTAATACTCTCACATCCAATAATCATCTTACTAATTACCCATTTCTAGTTATATTTCGAAATTGAAGAATTGGGGAAAGAAATTCTTACCTCTTTGAAGCCTTAGCAACCCTTTGATGCGACTTCAAGGTGTGATCCAAGGAAGAGTAGTGAAATCTTTAGTTTTTCTCTTTCCTCTCTTTAGAATCGCTCTCCCTTCTCTCTAGAACACCCAAAAGTTCCCCAAATATGAACCTCAATTGAGTTAAATGAAATGGGGTTCGGGTCTTAAAAACCCATTTTTTACAGTCGCGGCGCATAGGGCGCTGCGGGGTGCGGGGAGTCTGTTCAAAATATGTCTGGAATTGAAATTTTGGACCATTCTAGAAATCCTACAGGCGCGGCGTGCCGTGCGCCACATGGGGCGACGCGGTAGTACACAATTCTGCGCTGCTTTGGTAATTTGGTCATAACTTCTGGTGGGAGTGTCCGAATGACGAACTGTTTGAAGTGTTAAAAACTAGACTCAAAGACCTTTCATTTGATAGCTTATTAATCACAGAATACCTTGTACATATTAAGATATGGTCGTTTAAAGTATGGACTAGTGCAAACTCATTTGGAATCTTAGCCTATTACAAAATTTTCCAGTTTGACTTAGACTTAGACCCTTCCTTGGACCCCAAATTACTTACCATAAGACTTGCACTTATTTAACGAATCCAATTGATGCCCACCATGTTAGTAGCACATAAAATGTTATAATAGCTTATGTGGCACCTTGTGATCCTAAATTACTTAACGAAATTTTCCGGGGCCTTACATTCTCCCCCGCTTAGGATCATTCGTCCTCGAATGAGAGGTAGAGCCTGACCCAAATACCTAACATAACATATCTCTTTTCAATATTACCTGAAGCCCCTAAATATCGACTAACTCCCAAATTCTTCAGAAATTTCGGTAACATCTCCTTTGTAACTAGGCCTATCCACCTGTCAGAGAATCACCCAAAACCATCCTAAAAACTCAATTATAACTCGACAAAGCACCACAATGTATAATCCCATAACACTAATTCTCAGCATCAGAAGAACTACATTATCATAATGACACCTGAACATGGACTGCACATTTTTCTATCATAACACCTATAAGGTACCTTTCAAATCGAAACCAACTGCTATACAATCAAGAGAACATATTTTATTTTGACAACACTCTCGGCCTTTAATGTGGCCTTTTATACCTACAGACTCCGCCAGAACACATTCACGGAAGCTTTCACCAGCTCCCAAACTTACCTAACAAGGATGGCAAGTTGATACCCTTCATAGGCCAACTATCCATTACTCCACCTTCAGTAATTTCCACCAAAATGATGCACAAGGGATTTCCAACTACCTTCTTAGACATAGACATATGAAAACACTGAATACATGGAGAGCAATGACGTGGAAACATCATACTCATAGAACGGCCTAATGTGAACTACACTTATTCCACCTTCATTATCAATTCACATAACATCTTTAGAGGGAAAATATTGAGAATAACCCATTCACATTCCTAAACTCTAAATCTCCACGTGAGCACCCACGCTACACCGTTGACGACCTTCAACAATTACTCTAAGATGTGCTATCATAAACTGACCATAAAATTACCTATCGAATATATGTGATCACACTGTGAAGCTTCCTCTTTGACTTTTTTTTTGAACATTCAATACCCAATGGATTTAATACAATGAGGAACAACAGAGTTTGAGATCAAGCTGGAATTATTCAGGAATCCATTTATGTGCTGAGCAGAGTATTTTATGAGGTTATATGCTAAGAGACACAAAGATTACTACTAACAATACCGACATGGTTAGACATTGTGACGACATCAATTATTAGACAAATAAGGCATATAGGTAACTCGTACATTGGCAATAGGAACCATTAAGAGGGAATACTCAAGTACGTGAACCAGTCGTCTTTTGGAGTGTAGGGAAAATCCGTTTATCAAGAATGAGAATACCCCTGGCACCTTGAATGCGATATGGGTTTCAAAATACATGATGTTGAATTACACTCTTAACACTAACTGACACACGAAATCTATGCCACAAGCCCATGAGGATGAAAAGAAGTTGAACACTTATGAGATTATCATATTTCAAACACCTTAACCCTTCCTAATAGTTGATCATATATGAGAGAACTGAAGATACGACAACTTATCTTCCAAATTAATATACTCATGATATGTGCAAAAAAATCTGAAGGCATCTAATCTCAACCTTTCACGAGTGAAACCACATAGCTAGGATATCTTAATATTGGGACGAAATCATGTATTGGTTAGAGGGGTTCTAATGGTTAACATGATGCTCCAGGGAGAAAGAAAAATAACACTCCTACCCACCAGGGGAGGTAGAATACCAAGGGTAGCAAACTTCCCGCACATGATATTAACATAGTCAATGATTCTAGAAGTCAAGGGTGTAAAGACAACCAAACTCAATGAGATAGTGCAAAATAATCATGGAAGGTTTGCAGATGTTCATGATGAATTCTCCATGAATTTTGACTTGAGAGAGGAAGTGTCATAGTGACACATAGAAGAGCATATTCTCTCGTGGTTATCGAACAAATGTTGGGAAACTAGCACAATGAATTCTCTAACTAAGGAATACAATTAACACGTTGTGGAGGTATAAAGAGAAAATAATCATTTGTTATGAGATGGACATGCTTCTGCTATACTAACTCCCAATATGCAATACAAGACCACATCATGGGCAACCACAATACTAGGAACCAAGTGAGTTACTTGCTATGGGATGTCCCAAGTGGACACGAAAGTTATACCACGATGGCAACACATGATCTTCCTATGATGGAGATGTGAGCATCTCAATTTTCAGAGAGACTTTATGCACACGGTGACCATTTCGATTGACATGCACTCATATGATAGGTGATGATGCATACTGTCATGTTACTTGACAGTGATAAGGTTTCGTGATGATACTCGAAAGAGAGTAGAGTGACTGTTCAGACCATAGAATCCATATACACCAATAAGCAAAAGAGTGACTCGAGAAGGATCGCAACACTGGGATGCTTTACATGGAACTTGGCACCACATAGGTAAACTTTAAGACAGTGCATGCATAGGCACAAGTGAGCAGATGTTGTCCATTTAGATAAAATATTCTGTAAGAAATTCATCAGGTATAGTCCCTTGTTAAGAATATAGGAAAAGCAAGTGGGAAGTATTATTCCTAGAGTCATAACTCTATTCAAGAACACAATTATAGAACTTAATTCCACAAGAATGTAAATAAGAGTATTTGTAATAGAGTGGATTCACGAATAATGCATCTCGTTCAAAAAATCAATACATGCAATGTTTTGTTATTTAACACCTTGTTAAAACCATGTTTATGAGAATTCGTCAATATGGATGCACATATACAACGAGTAGAAATTTTAGTTTGACTCACTTAATGACTTTAGGTTGGTAGGGCAATAGCTTAATCGATACCCCTCGACACCACATCCCTAACGTACGTAGGTAACATACTGATATACTACATGATCTGGTGGAGCAGAGACATTAATAGGAACAAGGATACTCCTCTTAGCAACAAGTTCTACCAATCCCTCTGTGGCTCGATACATTCTCCTAACTAACGCTTGGGCAATCTCCCTCAAATTCAATGGTGGGGTAATTCCCTCCTTAATGCTTCAAACTCGTGGATTAAGGTATCAAGATTACTCATCTGGAGAATAAGACATAGCGAGGAAACTAGCTCCCTATCTTGGGTTCTACCGCACGATCTGGAGTATCAAAGAAGGGTGAAATTCCTAAATGTCCGAATAGCCTCCAACTTATAGATGTGGTCGACAACACACCGATAAGAAGACTCTACTAGACATGGCTCTGAGACATCGTAGTACACTTTAAAACCTTAGGCTCTGATACCAAGTTTGTCATGCCCCAAAATCCGAGGAGCACGACCGGCGCTCAACCGAGTAAACCCGACTGAGCAAGCCTGTTAGATTTCATTCTACCCAAACTAATTTATGAATAAATAGGAGATGGACTCCATTAATCTTACTTAGTAAGTATTTCATTAACAACTTCCATTTCATTTCCATTTGCAGCTTAAATCATAATTATCAAAATATTACAAGTTTTATAAATCTTTGCCAAACATCAATATTTCTACTTTAATTCCAACACCTGACACTACCCACAACCTATCTATGGATCCTCTAAACACAACTGAAGAGTAATATAATATGAAAATGCCGGTAACAAGGCTCCGGCTATACCTCAAATACAAAGTACATGATGAACAGATGAAACAGGACCTCGAAATGAAGTGGGTCTCACCAAGTTAGCAGAAAGGATGATGCGGCACTAGCTGCGACCCACACTGCCTGCTATAGAAACACCTACATCCATATAAAGACGTAACGCACCCAACAAAAGGGACGTTAGTGCCATCGAATAGCACTAGTATGTATAACTAAACACCATCTAGTTAGAAAGAACTTTCATACAAGAATAAAGAGGAAATCATAAAGACAACAATATTTCAAATAAGCACCATGTCAACAATTTAAGGAGGTTCACATGATTTTCACATAGTTTCTGAAATTTTATATTAGAGCATCCCACATTGTTGCATCATTATCCACTTTGCCATTGTTTCTTTGAACGGAGTCCGATCACGGCCCGATCGGCTAAGTCGTCTCCTCGAGACGTTACCATTATTTCATTCACACTTTTCAGTTTCAATCATCAATCCATTACCACCATGTGTATATATCATGGCGTCCGATAACGGCCCGATCGGCTAAGCTGCCTCATTTGAGACATATACCTCATTTATTATTTCATTGTCACTTTCCGGGTTCTATATCAACACATTACCACCATGAGTGTATCATGTCATCCGATCACGGCCCGATCGGCTAAGCCGTCTTACCAAGACGTTACCTCAATCACAATTTCATTCTCACTTTCCGATTTCAATATCAGTACAATACCACCATGCGTGTAGCATGTCTTCCGATCACGGCCCGATCGGCTAAGTCGTCTTACCAAGACGTTACCCTTTTCCATTAATCATCTCACTTTAATTTTTGTTTCACATATATTAGTTCATCGGCACTTGGAGCCACAATTATCACATCATGCTTGGCACTAGGCCACATTTCATAATTCGAGCTATTTTCCCCCACATTTCACATCAATATCAATTTCAACAACAATCCATTCACTCCAAGATGTCAAGTACACATGAGAGGAATCATGAATCATGGGCATATACAATATTTCAGAGATCATACACCTCAAGATCATTAGCAATGGAACTTTAAACACAAAAGATTCTTCCGAAAAGGAGGGGACACACCAAACCATAATAGAAACACACATCAAAGGCATAAACAAGCAATTACACTAATTATTCTTGAATTACTCTTTTCCAATCATGACAATATACAATTTCAACATCGAAGTATGTAACAACTCGGATCATATTGGATGTACTTATAAGACAAAAACATTGTCTCGAACAACCACTTATGGGTATAAATTGTGTACAAAGCCTTTAGGGATTCTATTATTGAAGTCATTTAGGGAAAGTAGAGGCAAGGCTCATTTCATAATCTGTTTTATATTTTCTCATGTCATAGGCATCACTAGGCACAATTATAATTCAAGTTCTCTGCACACTGGCCATACACTATTTCCCAAATTCATTTCATTTATTTCAAACATCTTTACCCATAGAGGATTTCACATAGTTTGGCATAACAATCTCAATTTAAACTTGACTTGAAATCTAGGCAATTTAGCATATACTTCACATTCTTCACATATCCCCAATTTACCAAGAATAGCATATTGAACACATTGAGGTACATCTTATACATATATTCTTGAAACAACAAATCCTTTGAAATAATGAATACTACATAAATCAAATTACGGACTAACAACATATGCGGGGACACCATGGGAGCTCAATTTCTATGAAGAGGGGGTTTTAGACATACATACCTTGTTTAAGCTTTCCTTAAGTTACTACGACGTTCCGAAAATTCTAGCAATCCCAATCTACTTTGAGACATAACAAAATTGAACACAAATTAGGAAGTTATTCATTGTTTCAGCTCATTTGAGCAACAACAACAACAACTACCCAGTAAAATCCCACATAGTGGGGTCTGGGAAAGGTAATGTGTACATTGACCTTACCCTTGCCCCGATGGGGGCTGAGAGGCTGTTTCCGCTAGATCCTTAGCTCAGAAAGTCAAAAATAAAGTAAAGTACAAAAGGAGAGCATGCATTAGTAACTCCAATAGAAACCGTAATAGTAACATACATATAAAAACCGAAAGATGAATGACATGCAATAACAGTAACCATAATCTAAGGCCCGGGGCTAAGACAAATAACAAGAATAGTGTGGGTCCAACATAAACTGCAAGCCATCTAAGACCAACCCTAATCCAACCCCGCCTCACCCCCGAAATGAAGTAAGTAAAGCTTTACTACCCGTATCCTACAACCCTAATGCTTGACCTCCAGGCCTTCCTATCAAGGGCCATGTCATCGGAAATGTGCAGTCGTGCCATGTCCTGCCTGATCACCTCTCCCCAATACTTCATAGGTCTCCCTCAACCTCTTCTCGTACCTACCACGGCCAATCGCTCACACATCCTCACCGGTGCATCGAGGCTTCTCCTTTGTACGTGCCCGAACCATCTAAGCCTCGCTTCCCGCATCTTGTCATCCACAGGGGTGACGCCCACCTTCTTCCAAATATCTTCATTCCTAATCTTGTCTATCCTAGTGTGCTCGCACATCTACCTCAGCATCTGCATCTCTGCTACTTTTATCCTCTGGATATATTGTTCTTAAACGGCCAACACTCTGCCCCATCCAACATGGCCGGTCTAACTACATCTCTATAATACTTACCTCTGAGTATCGGTGGCACTTTCTTGTCACACAAGACTCCAGATGCAAGCCTCCATTTCATCTAGCCCGCCCCTATGCAGTGAGTGACATCCTCGTAGAACTCTCCGTCCCCTGAATCATCGACCCAAGGTACTTGAAGCTATCTCTCTTGGGGATGACCTGTGGCCCAAGCCTCACATCCCCGCCTACATCTCTCGACTCAGCGCTAAACATGCATTCCAGGTACTATGTCTTAGACCTACTTAATTTGAAACCCTTAGACTCGAGAGTCTGTCTCAAAACCTCCAATCTCTCATTAACATCGGCCCTCGTCTCATCAATTAGAACTATGTCATCAGCAAATAATATACACCATGGCACCTCCCCTTGAATATGGTGTGTCAAAGAATCCATCACCAAGGCAAATAATTCAGCTCATTTGAGCATTTTATCAAATACTAGTTGAGCATCTTGATTTCAAATCTCTTTTACAACATTTCTTTCATTCCCCAACCCAATATGTACTTTTTTATGTTCAACAATCTTCCCACAAACTTAATTTGTACATGCATGAATAACTAATACTCTCACATCGAATAATGATCTTACTAATTACCCATTTCTAGTTATATTTCGAAATTGAAGAATTGGGGAAAGAAATTCTTACCTCTTTGAAACCTTAGCAACCCTTTGATGCGACTTCAAGGTGTGATTCAAGGAAGAGTAATGAAATCTTTAGTTTTCCCCTTTCCTCTCTCTAGAATCACTCTCCCTTCTCTCTAGAACACCTAAAATTTCCCCAAAAATGAACCTCAATCAAGTTAAATGAAATGGGGTTCGGGTCTTAAAAACCCTTTTTTGTACAGCCGCGACGCATGGGGTGTCTGTTCAAAATATGTCTGGAATTGAAATTTTGGACCATTCTGGAATTCTTACAGGCGCGGTGTGTCGTGCGCCGCATGGGGCGGCGTGGTAGTACAAAATTCTACGCTGTTTTGGTAATTTGGTCATAACTTTGAGTAGGTGTGTCCGAATGAAGAACGGTTTGAAGTGTTGGAAACTAGACATAAAGACCTTTCATTTAATAGGTTATTAATCACAGAATACCTTGTACATATTTAGATATGCTCGTTCAAAATATGGACTAGTGCAAACTCATTTGGAATCTTAGCCTATTACGAAATTTTCCAGTTTGACTTAGACTTAGGCCCTTCCTTGGACCCCAAATTACTTACCATAAGACTTGTACACTTATTTACCAAATCAAATTGATTACCACCATGTTAATATCACATAAAATATTATAATAGCCTATGTGGCACCTTGTGATCCTAAATTACTTAGCGAAATTTTTTGGGGCCTTACAACAACAGTTCATATCATCGTCTTCTAGGAACAAATTCCTCATTGCTGCCAGTGCTTTCTCTTCTTCTGACCCATAGATAACATCGGCCGGCTGAAAAGTCTGCTCCAAATATGGTATTGGCTGCTCCAGCGAATAGTAAGGACCGCGCCATGGTGGAAACCAATTGTTGAATTCTTCCCAAGTGTACTCATATCCCAGACTGAAAGAGGTGCCATGTTTCTTTAGTGTGATAGGCTTAGAGATTCCTTGGAGGTTCTTGCCAAGCCCCTTGCCGTGTTTGTATCCGCTCCAGTTCAATATGCTTTCAATTTTGTTATCCCACCATTTGTCTTTGTCAACGGCATTGACCCGCGCGATATGGTGATAGGTCTCCCCGCCTATATTTCTTCTGCCTCCGATTGCTGGGATGGTCTGGCAACTGTATATGGGATTGCTACCATCGCCGTGAATGATCACCTCTTGGTGGTTACACTCAAATTTCACCGCCTGATGTAATGTTGATGCTACGGCCCCAGCGACATGAATCCACGGTCGTCCCAACAACAAATTGTAAGATGTTGTCACGTTTATCACTTGAAAATCAACATTGAACGAAGTTGGTCCCATTCGCAAACACAGACTAATCTCCCCGATGGTGGACCTTTGGGAACCATCGAAAGCTTTCACGTTGATGGTTGCGTCCTTTATCTCGTGCAACCCCTTTCCCAAAGTCCTGAGTGTTACCAATGGACAAATGTTGAGGCTAGACCATCCATCAATCAGAATTCTGGTGATAAAATTATATGCGCACTGTACAGTGATGTGCAATGCCTTGTTGTGACTCAACCCTTTTGGTGGCAGCTCATCTTCATGAAAAGTGATCTTGTGACTTTCCAATACCTGCCCTACCATGTTTTCCATTTCTCCTGTGGTGATGTTGCTTGGTACATATGCCTCACTCAGAACCTTTAGCAAGGCGTTCTTGTGTGCCTCAGAATTTTGTAGCAAAGCAAGTATGGAGATTTACGCCGATGTTTTGTTCAGCTGATCAATGACTAAGTATTCTTTGGCTTGTATCTTTCACCATAGATCATCGGGCCCGGTTTCAGTGATGGGTGACCGATTGGAGACCCGCTTGCTTGACTCAGCTAGGTGTTCTGGGGTATAGACCCTGCCGGTCCTCGTCATACCCTGTGCAACAACAGTTTCCTCGAACCTAACCTTGCTCTTCCTCCTTTCCTCAACTGTATAGTCCCATGGTATATCCATGGTATGTAATGGTGTTGCAGATGACATCACCACTGGGATCGGCGTGGACATCTCCACTCCAAACGGAGCATGTGCTTTGGAAGGTAAAACTGCAACTTCAAATGGTGGAGGTGCATTTGCTGGAGTCACGAATTCGACCTCGATTGGTGTTGGTGTCTCTCTAGTTGCTTCGAACACAAGTGGAACATACATGTTTACCTCAGTGTCCCCAGAAGGCTTTGTCTGGATTACTATCGGATTAAGGGTGACTATTGGCTTTTTTGGTTTGTCACCTTCTGTGATTAAACCGATCGATCCTTTGGGATTCCAATCATCCTCTATTTCAATAATGTGAACACCTCCACTCTTATGGTCCGACATAGGGTTGTTGCAGACATTTGGAGTAGGATCCCTTGCCACAATGATCTTGTTATCAATCAAAGTCTGGATCTTGTCTTTCAGAGAGCGACATTCGTCAATGGTATGCCCTTTCTTGCCGGAATGGTATGCACAGGATTTAGTTGGATTGACCCATTAAGAAGGGTTTTCAGGGGTTATGGAAGGGATAGGGGTGACATAACCAGCAGCTTTGAGCCTTTCGTACAGCTGGTTAATTGGATAAGCAATTGCAATATACTGTTTGGGGGGTCTACGGTCGAAATCTGGTCGAGGTCTAGGAAAGTTTTAACGTTTCGGAGGTGATTGAAAGTGGGATGGCTGAGCATTTTAGGCTTGGTAGACATGTGCAGGTTGGGAATATCTAGGTGAAGTAAGTTGATATGTAGGAGGTGGGGGTGATTGGTAAGTAGGTGGTGGAGTTTGGTAAGAGAGTGAGGGTGCTTGGTAATTCGGGGTAGGCTGATATGTGAGTGGAGGTATCAGATAGGCTTGGTATTTGATAGGGGATTTGGCTTCCTTGTGCAACCATTACCGCACCTATGTCCCTTTTCTTAGACGTACCACCAAACTGTAAAGCCTTATTGGTAGTAGGTAAACCTTCAAAGTTTGTAACCATACCACTTTTGATGCCTTCCTCGATCCTTTCCCCTAGCTTGATGATGTCGGAGAATTTCTGGCTCTCAATCAACATCAGCCTTTCATAGTACTGCGGGTCTTGAGCCCGAACGAAAAACTTGTTCATTTGTTCTTCTTATAAAGCTGGTCTAACCTTAGCGGCTTCTGATCTCCAATAAGTAGCATACTCGCAGAATATTTCCGTGGGCTTCTTCTTTAAATTCTGGATGTAGTACTCATCTGGCGTATTTTCTGTATTGAACTTGAACTTGTCCATAAAGTCAAATGCCATGATTACCCAGTTTGACCATTTCTTTGGATTCTGGCCAATGTACCAAGACAAAGCATCTCCTTTCAAGCTTCTCATGAAAAGCTTCATGAGGATTCTCTCGTCTTTCCCTACTCCAACCAGCTTGTCACAGTACGTTCTCATATGGACCCTTGGATCTCCTGTACCATCAAATATTTTGAACTTTGGAGGTTTGTACCCCTCGGGCAGTTCGACATCCGGTTGTGTGCAAAGACCTTCGTAGTTCAACCCTTCCATCCCCTTACTTCCTTCGGCACCTTCAATTCGACTAGTCAATTTCTTGAGTTCCATAGCTAGGTTCCTGATGAGTGAGTCTTTATCATCAGACTCGGGTGCGCTTGAGATGGGTTGGGTGGAGTGTGGCATGGTCTCTACATAGATGGGGGTGTTATGGTGGGCATGGAAATGGTCATTTGTGGATTTCAAAGGTTCAGGGATGAGCAGTGGAGTATTGTTGGATGTGTGGAAAGTATTGCAGTGGTGGTGAGAAGAGGGGTGGTTTTGTGGTTTTGGAATGTTTTATGGAGGCGTGGGGTTCTGAGCGTTTGGAAAATTGATATCTAGAGTGGTGAGGGAAAAGGACAAGTTTTCCAGATTCCGAACATGATCAAGTTCCTCCTGAAATTTCAACAGTAACTTTCTTTGGAGATAAGAGCACCATGAGTGACCTATACCCGTTCAGTTGAGTTTTCCTTTCTGGTGTTGTTCAAATCTTCCATCTTTCCTTTGTTGTTGTTTCTGATAGGACTAAGAGGAGGAGTGGGTGTAGGGCCCCTAGATCTCGTTGATTAAGATGATGTTGCAAGAGTGCACGAACTAACCTTTGGGGAGGGGAATAAAACAAAAGTAAAAACAAAAAGGTAACAAGTCAATGCAAATTATAAGAAAAAAATGTTGCGATATTTAAGCACATAGTGCAAGAATGTAAATCGTGTCTTAATTTGGGAGCCTTGTTGTGACCGAGGTAGGCCTAGCGACACATTGATTTGGAGAACTTAGAATGTTAAATGCCTCATTTTATTAATAAAAAAGACAAATCCCAAAATGACACTAAATAAAATGTCACTAGTGGCCATTGGCCTTATTACATTTCTTAAAACAAAAAGAAAAGATTCCTATCTATTTGGTCCCAGAAGGGCCTTCCTCAGGTTGAATGCTCATGTTGATCAGATCCTCCAGTTCGCGTAGGTTCACTAGTAAACATGCCTTTTCCAGGTGTTCTCCTTCGTTTCCCTCAGCGTTCTGGTAGTCGGTGACTCTTTTCCTCGCTTTTCCTTTCAATTCCACCAGACTGTATTTCAGATATTCCAACTTTTCGCTAGCTTTGGCGGCCATCTCTTTCCACTCATTGATTTGGTCATTTGATGGAAGACTCCTCCACCAGTCTAGCAAGAGTGAGGGTATGCTAACCATACCAAAGTTGGGGACCTCGTTCTTCATTTTATGCAAAACAAAAGGGTTAAGACCCAACCCCCACCAGACTCGACTATTTAGCATCAACAATTAGTATAAAGCATTTAGTTCTCCAAATAAATACACAAAACGTGGGGATGTCCGTTTGGGTTTAGGGAAGCCTAGTGGACTTTGGACAAGGCTATCTTAAAGAGTCATTATGCGGACAACAAAACTGACTCGGCTAGGTTTGACCATGATGCATGCACAATTTAAACAGAGTGAGGTTTCTATGTGGTTTTAGACTGGTACCCTTGAGCGGACAACTCAAGAGGGAAAGGCGCGGAACCGTCGACTAAACCATTGATCGACTGGTTTTACCACAAATATGCCTTTGCCGGATTTAGGGGGTGATAATATCGGAAGAGCGCAACCACTCATTATAAGCGTTGCTATGGTATTTTGTTTGGCACGAGTGGAATATGATGTTGAAAACATGTTTATGCAATAACTAAAGCAGGTTATCACGTATTTGCACATTGAGAAAATAGTAAATACAACAGTTCTTCATAATTTAAAGCAGTAATAAAGGAGAGCAGTAAAGGAAAGTAGTAAAAGAAATAAAGGAAAGAAACAAAAAGACAAGTCAGTTTTGTAGTTGAAAAGGGGAACTGAATGCTTAAAGGTATTAAAAACATAAAGGCATATAAAGAAAATGTCAAGCCACAATAACAGTCTGAAATGGTAAAAGCCTAAAAGATCCCCAGTAGAGTCACCACATTGTCGCGCCCACTTTTTCTCGCGAAATTGGGTTTATGACATTTGGGAGGGCAACTCGTTCCCTTTTGAGAATTGGGTTTGAATAGAAAAGTCGCCACCTAATGATTTAAGTGCATTAGGACACTAAGAAAGGTTTGATTTGAACAACCAGATATTGGGTAAGGGCTTGAAATTATCCCAAGGGGAAGGTGTTAGGCACCCCTCAGGATCCACTAACGTGGTTTCCGACCAAACTATTGTTGTGACTTTAGTGCAAATAACACATAGGCAAATAAAGGCTTCAAATAAGAGGGGATTTTCATGTAATGATTACAAATTAACAGAAGTAAGAAAAAGGAACTAAAAAGAGAGTTGATTTTCTTAAAAGAAATGGTTTAAAAAGATTTAAAAGAAACAAAGAAAACAAAAGGAAGGGGCGTCCTAGGTTTATTAATAATATGGATCACCCCACACAACATACGGTAATCACTCCTCAGTAAGGGGCTACACGTGATGTTATCGTGTGTTCATCATATCCATATCTGCCCTTTCCCACTCCGTTAAGGTATTAAAGCGCGGAATGGTCTCATTTACTTATTGCATGCTATTACTCGCCCCAATCGTATCAGCCTCGGAGGCACTTGGGACTACTAATCCTAAAGGGAGGAGGTATTGGGCTTTTTTGTGGTTTCAAAAGGTAAAATACTAAGGCGACAAACAAAACACATATATGGCAAGTATGGGGAAGCGTATAGACAAATGAAAAAGGCTCAAACAGACCTCCTTTAAGCAGAGAAAAGCAAGTAGTTAGCATGACTTACACATAATATTTAGGGTCTGATTAAACGTAAAGGACCGAGGTAGACTGATTTATTACATAGTTCAGATAAGAAGCCTGAATCAAGCCTGCCTGCTGGTTGTAGCTAATAAAATCTGATTCAGCTTATAAGCTTTCACCCTATGGATTGCCTAAGTGTTGGCCGAGGATCCTATAGGCATGATATACTGATTTCAAAAACAATGAAATAAACTGAATACATACTAATTTAAGAAAAGTTGTCAGTTATTAAAAGAAAAACAGGTTGTAGCAAGAGATCATAAGTCATTGTTACTGATTTTAGACTTATAAACGAGTGAAGTGGTTCAGATTCGATTAAAGCTCCTATAGGCATATTTTCTATGCGTTGTTGATTTTAAACCCCTTTTAACAGACATGATAAAATGTGAAAATCCTATAAACATGATATCTAGGTGTCGAATTTCATTTAAGACCTATGAACATGATATCTAATTGTGGTTGATTATTAAGACTTAAAAATATGTTTGCCTAATGAGGAATGCATATGCAAGATTCAGAAAGAAACTATAGGCAGGATATATATATGATATGAAGAAATTCAAAAATTCCTATAGGCAGGATATCTATATGATATGCAGAAATTCAAAAATTCCTATAGGCAGGATATCTATATGATATGCAGAAATTCAGAAATAAACTATAGGCATGGTACCTATATGGTATGCAGAAATTCAGAAATAACCTATAGGCATAGTATCTATATGGGAATGCAAGATTCCTATAGACATGATATCCACATGAGAGTGCAAAAACTTAGAAACTCCTATAGGCAGGTAATCTACCCCTTTTTGAATACATAGTTACCCCTCACTTTTCACTAGCCAACCCTAAGAGTTTATTTCAAAATTATTATAGCACAGAAAAAGAAAATACATCAACAATTAAAAGGTACAACCAAGAAGAGTCTAATTCAGACTTCCTTTCTAAAATATGAAGTAAACCAACTCCAAACGATCATGATCCAAATTCTTTCTCCCATTTGGATGTGTCAAAGTTCCCTAAGAGTCTCATATTAACTCTGAGCAGTGCTTACACCCAAAAGTATCACCAGATTAAGACATAGTGCAGTGTGGAAGGGCCAGCCCTCAAGTGTCCAAGTTCAAAGGGAACTCAAAGTCCCAAGGCAAGGCATACAAGAGGGGTCCAGAACTTAGACACTAAGAGAGAGTGCAAGTGCAGAAATAGTATGTTGAAAGAGGGAAAGGGAAAGGGAAATAGTTACAAATAAATACACATAGAGGTATATGGGGAGGTGGTAAAGAGGCAAAGATAGGCTGGTGGGAATATCCAGCAATGGGAAATGCTAGCACACCCATAAGCCTGTAAGAACACACTATTTAGAGATTAGGATCCCAAAGGATCAAGTTTAATTCATGGACAGTAACTTACATAGTGCCATGTCTTAAACCATATGCTCAAACACATAAGGGGGTAGGGAATAGGGATTCATAGCAGAAACAAACAGAAAGATATCAGCATGCCAACTGAAATATTGAGCTCTATAGAAACAATAAGTAGACATAGATACACAAAAGATAAATAAATACATTGTTGTAATGCTGAAGCTTAAATCAGGACATACCAGTTTCAAAGAAACAAGTAAAGAAAAATAGTAGGTCTTGTAAACAAACCACAGTGCAGACAAGAAGAGAGAATATTACTGTGTGTGAGTATGAGTTCAGAAGGATTGTGTATTGATGAATTTGTGAAAGAGTTGTGCATTTATAGAGTGAAAATCAGACGGAAATAAGGCAAGAAAACAGTTAAAGAACTGAATATCAATTAAGAATCAATAACACAAGACTTTCTTTAATCAAGGAATTTAGATTCAAATGGGTAAGAACTATTTAAGGAAAGAAATTAGCTAAGCACTTTGTGCAAAGTAGGTAATTAGGGGAAAATAAATAAGAGAGTTATTTAAGGACAAAAATAAGGTAAGAAAATAAGTTAGTAGCCAGTAAATCAATGGTCAACGATCTTGTAATTACTGATCCATGAATGAACCAAGTCAGAAAAGATGAGAAAAGGTTTTTTAACTTAGGTCGAATCACAAGGAAATCATCAAACAATGGAAACAAATCAATTAGTCCTATTCAAAAGGAAGTCTGAACTAATCATAAATTTGAAAACCCCTTTAGAGGGAGGTTCATCACATATAAAGAGCATGCAAACATGTTTAGTTGAAAGAAGATGTTGTACCATTGCAAAATCAGTAGGTAATAGTTGTCACATAAGTCAGTAATGTAGAAGAGAGATAGCATCTAGTACCATACAAAACATCCAATGCAAAAGATCTTAGAAGAGTTTAGCAAAAAGGTCAGAATCATATGAAAACAAGGATGTCCAAACACAGTTCAGAGACTCAAAATTGGTCTGAAAGAGTTGAGGGTTTTTGAAATAAAATCCTAGTTCAAGCAAGTCACATAGCCAGACTTGGAGGAACCTCCAAATTCTAGGTTTTCCACCATTAAGCGTGTGCAAAGATGAAAGGGCAAGTAGCTAAATCGAAACAAGTTCAAAGGTCTCAGAAAAAATGAAACTTCTTACATGTTTCTTTTTCAGCAACAGAAACTCGTGAGAAACATGATAGAAAAGTAACATGCAAAACACAGCAGAAGAGCTCAAAGAAAATAGAGTAGGAGAAGCTAATACGAAACATAATGGGAAAAAATTGATAAGAACAGTAGAAGAAACATGCTAAGAAGTTTTAGAAGAAACTTAAACAGAGCTCAGTAGACAAAACTTAATAATAAACATTTAAGAACATAGTAAAGGAAAATACGGTAGGAGAAACACACAAGGACACAGTATAGAAAAACACCGTAGAAGAAGCATACAAGAATACAGTATAGGAAAATATAGTAGAAGAAGAAGCATACAAGAACACGGTAGAAGAAAATACAAGGACACGGTAGAGGCAAATACACACAAAAAGGAAAAGAAAGTCAAAGAAACATTAAATACGTTTCAGCAAAGCCAGAAAAATCGTTTAAAATCTTAAGGAAAGCATGGATCTGGAACAGATCTAGACAGATCAGAAAAACTTCACAACTAGGGTTTTCAGAGGAACCCAAGCGATGAGAAAGGTTTGGATCTAAGCAAGAGGAGTCGAGACCAGGCTTCAAAATGGACATAGCTCACCGGAACGGTGCTGGAGATGGCCGTGCAACTCGAATCGACAGAGGTATGTCCACAACCCTTCATGGTCGAGTCATGGAGCTTCAGTTAACCAGACGTAAGGAGCCATAGGTGGCTTGGTGGGTGTGAAACCACCATGGATCTAGGTTAGAGGGTGGCCGGAGAAGGTGAAAAGGATTCATCGGAGAGGACGGGATGGGGGAAGGTCCTGGAAAGAACAAGAGGTTAGGGAGATAGTGACGAGTGAGGGGAAATGAGGGGTATTGGGGGGGGGGGTCGTTTGATTAAAAAAGGTGAGGGCGAATCTAGACCGTTGATCAAAATTGATCAACGACCAAGATTTGATCCGAGTTGGGCCGGGTAGTTTTAGGAATTGGGCTGGGTGATTTGAAATTGAAATTGGGTTGGATTAGGGGTGCAAATTAGGCTAAAATTGAAATGAAATCTGGCTAGATTTTAAATAGCCACTTTTCCGAATTTATTTTATAAAAAATATCAAATTAAAATTTGGAAATAAATTAAAAGTACTAAATGATTTATAACATATAATTATAAATTTAAAAATACTGTACTTAATATTTATAAATATAAATGCAATCAAATCATAAATGAGGCTAATATTGCAATTACATGCAGTTGAGCTTTAAAAATACTAAATAAATTTGTAAAAACATGCAAAAATTATCTAGGATGTAGTTTAGCATAAATATGAGAATTTAATAAGTGAATCACCAAGAATGATAATTTTTGACACTTAATGGATTTTCCTTGATGAAATAAGGCAATAAAATTTATTTTAAAAGACTTTAAAATTAAGGAAAAATAATAAAAATATTTGTAAATACTTATATATGCATACATATGCTATTTTGAAAGTATTTTGCATATAAAAATATAATAAAAAAATTGGGTATCAACACCTCCAACCCCTGCTCCCCTCTCTGTATAGTTATTTGTTCCCAATATGTTATATGCCACCTAGTGTTAACTAATAAACTGAGCTGAACTTGGGCAGTGGGAATCTTTTCTTTGGGACTCTATGACCATGTTTTCTGATTGCTATGTGATTGCTAAAACATTTGCTCCAGAGTGTTGCGATGACTCTGTTTGCTTCTAAACTATTTTCTTAAAACTACTTCTATTTTCAAACACTACTCCTACTCTTAGAACACCTAGGGTCGTGCCCCTCTAGTGTAAGCATTGCTTAGGGGTCCCTTAGGCTCCTCTGAACTTTGACACACTGGAGTTGGCTTTCCAAGCTTGCTCACAAAAGGTTACTTTGAAGGTTTTCCTGGTGTGAGCATTGCCCGGGGTCCTTGAGGCCCTTGGGAACTTTGACACACCAAGATCCTGTTGGCTGCACTATGAGATTATGGCGATTGTAAGATTCTTTCGATAGGAGGCTGGGCATTATTGATTGCTAATGTTCTGCAGAGTATGCCAATACACTTACTTTCTACCGTAAATCCCCCTAGTAATGTTATAAATAAACTCCACAAAAGTTTAACTAAATTCTTTTAGAGCAGCTTCGAGGGAGGTAACAATAGTCATTGGGCTTCATGGAACACCATATGTATGCCATGTGATGAAGGGGGAATTGGATTCAAATCTTTGCATGATGTGTCTATGGCACGTTTCTACAAATTATGGTAGAATTTCAGAACAAAACCAAGTCTTTGGAGTTGTTTTATGAGTCAAAAGTACTTGAAGAAGCTCAATGCAATAGTAGTTCCATGGAAGAGAAATGGATCACACGTGTGGAGCAAAATGTTGGAGTGTAAAGATATAATCGAGCATCATATCACTTGGCATCCAAAGATGAGATCCTCACTTTTTTGGTTTGACAACGGGACTGGTTTAGGAGCTTTGTACTTCCTTGTTGCTCCAGATTTTGGAATAGATGAATACATTCATAATGTGTATGATGTGGTGGAGGACGGTGTTTGTAATGTTGATAGGTTATTGGAGGTGATGCTTGAGGAGTTTGCATTGCACATAATGCAGAAAATTCGACCACCAGTGATGTATAATGTCATTGATACTCCTTACTGGATTCATGAAACCATAGGCTATTTTAATGTAAACTCAGCATGGGAATATTTAATAAGAAGAGATGATCCTAGGATTGCTTATATGATGATTTGGGTAAAAGGATTACCATTCAAAATAGCCTTCTTTATGTGGAAGGTGTAGAAAACTAACTACCTCTTGATGATTTCATGCGAAAGTTGGGATATTTTATGCTATCAAAGTTTTGGTGTTGTGTAGATCTTAAGGAGGAATTTTTGGTGCATCTGTTTTTTCACATCAAATGTTTCTACTATAGTGTGGAAGTATTTCTTATTGAGGGCAGGTATAGCATTAGAGGAACTGTCCTTACATCAAACTATTACCAAGTACTGGACTGCTCAGGTGATCCCTCGACTTAAATCAATCATGCAATCTTTGACTTCATGTATTGTATGGGAACTGTGGAAGAAAAGGAATAGCATAAAATATGGCGAACCAGTATCCATTAGATGAGTAATATACCAGGTGTCAACAGCATTGCAAAACCTTGTTCAAATGAGAAAGCTTGGTTTAAAGGTCCTCATAAGTGGCTGGACCTTTTAGTTATGATGGAAAACTACACTCCAAGTTTGAAGTATCAAAAAGTAATCTAGGAACAACCAATGGAAGGCTGGATTAAAGTAAATACGGATGGTGCATCGAAAGGAAATCCTCGAAGAAGTGCAATTGGATTTTGTGTTAGGGATAAAGCAAGGGAGACCAAATATGCAATGGGAAGGGAGATCACTGAAGGCACAAATACATAAGTAGAAGCAATAGCCATTGTGGAGGCACTGAGGCACTACAGAATGCACAACTACACTCATATATGGTTGGAAACAGACTCAGTGCTATTGAAAAACATAATATAAGGTTCATGGAAGCCCCCTCTAGTGTATAGTTGATCATTTCGAGGAATATAAGAAGTTAATGGAGGGGTGTATAAACAAAGTGACACACATCTATAGAGAGGGGAATAAACTAGCTGACCACCTTGCAAACTATGCCCTTAAATTTGGTATAATTGAATGCCATGAATTTTGGCAGCTAGATTCACATGGTAGAAGGTAAGTTAATTAAGATAAGTTGTAATGTTCATATTTAAGAGGGAGGGTGGTAAAAAATTTAGAGTAGAGGAGGAAACAAGGGGGAGTACAAAGCTGGAGGCAGATGGAGTATTTCCAGACATAGGGGTGATGCAACTGGGAATCAAAATGAGAAGTGGAGGTCATATGGACTGTTTTGATCAAATCCTTAGGATGGAGATCACAATATACTTGTTTTTAACAAAGAGAGTGTTCTTTTTGCAGGGAATGTTACTGTCAACATGCCTCACTTAGAGACTAAACTTCTTTGGCTGGTATTAGTACTATGTGCTCATTACCATGGAGAGAGGTCACTAGTGTGCATAAGCATAGAGGCATGGAGTTACTCCAATTCAAAAGGAAGTGAAATCAACACTCACTATAATAGTGTGACATAATAGTGTGACAGGACATCTAGTTAAGTACACAAAGGTTTCATAAAGACAACGCTAGACATCACAGGATTTTCACTTCAAACAATGCATGTATGTGCACATTTATAGATGTTTCTGGCAAACTAATCTGGATACAAAGGAGGTGTTCTGGGATTGTGTCCAAATGCCTATAAACACATCAATGATACAGGAAGTGGCAAATAGTTTTTCACTCAGTTTAACAGTGGAAAACATGCGCAAATCATAACAATATGTACTAGCTAAACTATGTACATATCTGGTGCCTAGTTTGAACTAGTAAAGCATGCATGTGAAATCCTTACCATGAGGATCAACCCAATGTCCTCTATTAGATCAACAACTCGTATAGGGACTCAGGAAACTATCAAGGCTAAACACATTGGTTCAGTGGGAGTTCATACGACCAACCACTATGATCAAATCCTTAGGGAGGAGATCATGGTGAAAATGTTTTACACTAACATTTTTTTCTTTTTTGCAGGAGAAGCTAATGTATATATGCCCTACTCTTTGAGGAACTTTCAATTTGTGGTATTAGTACAATGTACTCATTCCTCTGGAAGGGAATTGAGGGTAGGCACAAGCATGGAACAAATTCATACTTTAAGGGCACTAAAGAGTGTCATTGCTGCAAGGACTTGGTATCACAAGTTTGTACTTTACATTAGCTATTATAGTGCCCCAAGATCTAGTCTAAAAAACAGTGCCTTTTTACTTCAAAGAGGCACACAAAATGGATCTGCAACATTGGTTTGCCCAGAAAATTCTATAGCGCAACAAGGACACATACAACAATTTGCTTAACAAAAACGGATTCAAGGGAGGTGTTCTGGGGTAAAATCCAAGTACAATTCCTTAGTTCAATATCCCAGGAATGGTTTGACATAGAAATAGCAGTAGAATATGCCTGGAGATCACAGAACAACCTCATTATAACAGGCATGTTAGCACATGTGGTCAGTTTCAAATGGTCGAGGCAGTGCTTTTTAGTTAATTTTATGGAAGAATTTATTAGTTCAAAATGGAGGAGCTTAGAAATTTCATCAAGCAAGATATACAAGGAATACATATTCGACGAAATTACACATTTTCAAACAAGGATCAAGCCCGGAATTTGGATGCCAAATTGTGTTTACCTCGAAAATGGTAATTATAATTAAATTTGATTGTGTGGTTCTAAAAATACATATTTTATTTTAATGCTAGTTGTTAAGTGATAGATGCTAAGTGTGAGTCAGGAAAATGAGATAAGAGCTTGAGGATAGTATGTTATGCAAACCGAATGGCCGTCAATCGAGGTATCGAGAAGCCCTACGTCGGGCCTCGAGCTCGAGCTAAAGTGTCAGGCTTGGGATGGTCGATGAAGAACTAATAGTTCTAAGGACCTTGTTGATGGATCTTTATGATCAATGATGAGTAATAAATAAAGAACAATCAATAAAACACAATAAATGTAAGCAATAAAATCAAAGGAGCGACAATAGAATATGTTTAAGTGGAGGAGCAGAATGTTCTTGTTATTGTATTGAATGTCATGTGTGTTACAAAATGATAAGGGTCTCCTTTATATAGGAGGGGGAATCCCAACATAGTACATGTGTATTTATTACAAAGATAACTGGGTGGTACAGCCATTTAATGTCACGGTACGGATTTGTTCTTTTAGACATGGTCATCTCTAACCATGTGCCTTGGGAATTTCCCGCTTATCTATCATAGCCGCTGATTTGCACTGCCCCAAGGTCGAACATAGGGAACCCTTGGGATCGAACCTCGATCTGTGCCTCAAGCCTTCTATAGACGGCCTTTGGATCATTATAATGAACATAAAATCGGACTCTCCGCCATGTTATTAGTGTAAGGAAATCTGAGTTTAGTAGATACCAGATAATGTTGACCCGTTTCTAAAACCAAGTCTCCTCCAATACCCACTCATTTGAAATTTGCAGCTCCATTAAAGAACATCATCCAACTGTTGTATGCTTCGGTAATGTCTTCTCCTACGAATGATACTTCTTCATCAGGAAAATACTTTTTCAAGGGTTCATATTCTCCTCCCACCAGATTTTCAGCAATGTGATCTGCCAATGCTTGCCGTTTGACCTCCTTTTGAGTTACGTAGACGATGTCGAACTCACTCAACATTATCTGCTATTTGGCCAACTTACCAATTGGCATTGGTTTCTGGAATATGTACTTTAAAGGGTACATCCTGGATCTGAGGTATGTAGTCTAGGCACATAATTAATGTCTCAATTTCTAAGCCATCCAGGTCAAAGCACAACAAGTGCGTTCAAACAGAGAGTACTGTGATTCATAAAGTGTGAACTTCTTACTCAAGTAATATATGGCTTGCTCCTTTCTTCCTGTCTCGTCATGTTATCCCAAGACACATCTGAAGGCTCCATCTAATACAGATAGATAGAGTAGCAAAGGTTGTCCTGGTTCTGGCGGGACCAGAACAGGTGGTGTGGACATGTACTCCTTGATCTTGTCAAAAGCTTTCTGACAAACCCTTCTCCAGCTTGTTTCAGCATCTTTCCTCAGCATCTTGAAGATGGGTTCACATATGACTGTGGATTGTGCTATGAAGTAATTGATACAATTGAGACATCCTAGAAAGCTCATCACGTCTATTTTGCTCTTAGGTGGTGGTAACTCCTCCATATCCTTGACTTTAGACGGATCCAGCTCGATCCCTCGACGACTGACGATGAATCCTAATAATTTTCCTGCAGGAACCCCGAAGGCACACTTTGTGAGATTTAGTTTCAAGTTGTACCTCCTTAGCTTGTCAAAGACCATTCTCAAGTCCGCTATGTGATCTGCAGCCCTTTTGGATTTGATAATGACGTCGTATACATACACCTGTATTTCTTAATGGATCATGTCATGGAAGATAGTTTTCATAGATCTCATGTAAGTGGCCCCAGCATTCTTCAAACCGAATGACATCATCTTGTAAGAGTATACACCTCAAGGTGTAATAAAAGTTGTCTTCTCTTCATCTTCTTCATCCATCCAAATCTAGTGATAACCCGCGAAACAATCTACAAAGGATTGGAGTTCATGCTTGGCGCAATTATCGATCGGGATATGTATATTTGGAAGTGGTAAATTGTCCTTGGGAATTGCTCTATTTAAATCCCAATAGTCAACACATACTCTGACCTTCCCATCCTTCTTCAAAATTGGCACAATGTTAGCTAACCAGGTTAGATACCCAACCATCCTGAGAACTTTGGCCTTGATCTGCTCGGTAACTTCCTCATTGATTTTTAGGCTCATGTCTGGTTTTAACTTTTTGAGTTTCTATTTTACTGGCGGACACATGGGATTAGTGGGCAACTTGTGAGCCACTGTAGACGTGCTTAATCCGGTCATGTCATTATACGACCATGCAAAAATATCCTTATACTCTTTTAGAAAGCGAATGTACTCTTTCTTCTCTATTGGTGACAAATGAATGCTGATGCGAGTGTCCTTGACGGTCTTGGCATCTCCCAAATTTACTGCTTCAGTCTCGTCCAGATTGGGCTTAGGCTTATTCTCAAAGTTTTCAATCTCCCTAGCAATTTCCTCGAGTATCTCATCTTCTTCATTTGAATCACTATTCTCATGTTGTGTTGCCTCATTACATGTCACAATCACCGGTTCATCAGGAAAAGTAATAATAACATTAAAGAAAGGAAAAATGTAAAGATAGTAGTGAATAATAAAGAGCAAATGCGTTTGATTAATATTGAAAAATCATCTGGATAAGTATGGCTTGATGAATAGAGAATTTATTTTGAAACAAGTAAATTTTAAAACAAAATTACAGGAAATCTTAAATGCCTAGAATGGCTATAAAAGTAAAATCAACCAAGCTACCCAGGGACTCGGCGGGCTCGTGATGGTGTAGCGGCCCAATTCCCGAGAACGGCTCCCTTCTTTATGATTTGAATGGTGAGGCCATCTTCCCCCTCCTTCTTAATTATGGCACTGCAATCCATATCCTCATCCTCTAAGTACAAATTCTTTAACCCAACTAGTGATTCCTCTTCTATAGCCCCCCATATCGTATTAGTTTGGTGAAAAGCTTGTTCGAAATGTGGCACTGGTTGCTCGAGAGGGTAGTACGGTCCACACCATAGAGATGACCAATTTATATACTTCTACTATGTGTACTGGTATCCGAGCCCAATGGTGGTACCATAATTTTTTCAGCTGTATTGGTTTGGTGATACCTTGGAGGTTCTTTCCCAATCCTTTGCCGGGTTCATATCCATACCAAGCCAACATGCTTTCTATTTTACTGCTCCACCATTTATCCTTCTTGATGGCATTGACCCGTTCAATGTGATGATAGGTTTCCCCCTCTAGCCTTCTTCTATGTCCAATAGCCAGGGTTTTTGACTAGTGTAAATAGGGTTACTCCCATCTCCGTGAATGATCACCTCCTGACAATTCCATTCGAATTTCACAACTTGATGTAGTGTGGAAGGTACGACCCCAGCAGCATGGATCCATGGCCCGCCTAACAGAAGATTATATGAGGCTGGTATATCGAGCACCTGAAATTTGACGTCAAACCAAGTTGGTCCTATCTGTAAGCAAAGGTTGATTTCCCCGATTGTGGCCCTTTGGGACCCATTGAAAGCTTTCGCATTCATGCTTCCAACCTGTATTTCATGGAAACCTTTGTCCAACCTTTTCAGAGTGTCCAATGGACACATATTTAGGGTTGAACCTCCGTCAACCAAGAACCAAGCAATGAATTTCTCTTCAAATTGCACTGTAATGTGCATTGCCCAATTTTGATTCAGCCCCTCAGGTGGTAGTTCATCTTCCTGGAAAATACTCTTATGACTTTCCAATACTTGCCCCATCATGTTGGCCATTTCTCCGCCAGAGATGTTATTAGGTACATAAGCCTCGCTCAGCACTTTCATTAAAGCGTTCTAATATGCCTCTGAATTCTGCAACAATGACAGGATATATATCTGAGCTGGGTTTTGTTCAGATGGTCAACGATGAAATATTCCTTTGCTTGTACTTTCCTCCATAGGTCATCCGGCCCGGTCTCAATGATAGGCTACCTAGTAGTGGCATCCTTGCTTAATCCTCCCAAGTGTTCAGGTGTATAAAATCTTCCAGTCCTAGGCATTCCTTGTGCAGCGTCTGTGAGCACGTGATTTTTTCCCTATATGTATTACTCCAACAAACTCAAAACAAAATAATTTCTGTCAGTGTTTGTAATTTTGGGGATTTTCGTGGCATTTTCTGATAATTGTTTGTATTTGTATGTGCATGTTTATTTTATTTAATTCATAAAAATAAAAAAAATATTTTGCATTTGAATTTAGGTTTAATTTTACATTTTAGGATTAATTAAAAAAATTAATTGTTATAAGAATTGAAAAAATCACAAAAATAGTTTAATTCGCACTTTTAATTTTAAACTTTGATTTTGAATAGTTTTCTTTTGTTAGTTTGCGTTTAATTAATTGTGTTAATTACCATTTTAGGTTAATTGGTTTTTCTTTTAAGTTCCAGGAATTAATTTTGGATTTTAATTTGATTTCGAAAATTAAAGGAAAAATTGGAAAAAAAAAGAAAAGGAAAAGAAATAACAAAAGAGGAAATCAGATTTTGGGCCTTCTCTAATTCTAATTCCCCAAGACCAAACCAAACATCCCCATACCCGTCCAATACCCGCCCGTCTGCCTTAAACCGACCCAACCCGTTCCCAAATAACGCATAACTAAAAGAAGCAAACGGGCGAGCCCTAAATCCCAACACGTTACTGTTCTTCTTCTCTGAAAAACACACGAACAAGCCCCAAAATCAGGAAAAATCCATGGCGAGTGAACATCAAACCTCACACCACGCGTTTCCCTTTTTCTCTTCTTGCCATTTCTAACGGTTTCTGACGCCAAGATTCCCTTCTCCTCTCACTCGCTCGAATTTGGATTTATCTAACAATTGGAAGGTTCTGGAGGAGGATTCGCTGGATGAGTGTGAGGCGTTGGATTGATTTCACCCAATCCGAACCCTACATTCATCAAGGGGTTCGTTCTCAAAAGGAACTGGATCTGATTTGGAGAGGGGTCTCGAAAAATGTTTCTGAAAAAAAAAGGGTTAAAAGGCTTCTTGAACTGATGGTTTTCGGGGTTTATTTTCTTCTTTGAAGAGTCCTTTCAAAGTTGAAGAGAAGCATATGTACAAGTTTTCTTATTTTTGAATATGTAGAAGCATATCGAAGTTCAGGCTTGGTTTTTTGCTGTCGTCTTGCTGACTCGCTACTGAACCTCGTTAGGATTTGGAGTCAAAAGGTGTATTGGGGAGTCTATAATTGTTAAAAGAAGTTTGAAATTTCTGGTTCAATTTTTTTCTCCTCTGCATCTCTGTTTTAAAGTGTTCTTGAGCTGTGAGACTCTGTCGAGAATGGTGTTGTGTTCTATAATTGGATTTCTTGTTGAAGAATTTCTTCTCAAAGGTATGATGTGCTTGAGTACGTTCAATCAGTAAGTCGTTTTGAGTAGTCGTCCTCTATGCTTTCTATGGTATAACTGCTATTTGTGGGTGTCGAGTTACTACTATCGAGTCAAGATGTCATCGTTTTTTCAAATGGATGATGAGTTCAGTTTTGAAGATCGCGAGCGAGCATGAAACTGTGAGGTTACTTCTCGTTAGGTGTGTTTTCTGGATTCTAAATGACCTCCTCCTGTGAAATCTCTTTGTTTATCAGAACTTTTTAATTTTCTCTTTCCCTTGATTTTGTAACTATGTGCTCTGTTCGTGCTGGTATGGAGCTGCTGAAGCTCTCCTCGATAGTATGTGCTCCTTATGGCTTACCATATTGAGATGACCAGTGAGGTTCACGTTTCCAGCAGTCATTTCTGCATGTTGAACTTCTTAAAATAGAGTTCAATAGGAAACTTATTAGTGTGTGTTTTGTTCCCCTTGAAATCAGTTGGTATTTGTTAGTTCTTCTTGAATCTTTTGTCCTGTTGAAGCGTAAATGATGAGATTCCAGTCCCTGTTTAAAAAGTTAACTGCTTTGTTCTAATCGATGGTTAAGGCATGTTGTTCTATTTTGGTTTCGTTTTATATAAGCTGGCAGTGTCTCGCTTGAGCTAGCGATTGAGTCGCGAGTTTGAAACCAAGGAAAGTTTTTAACTGCCATATTGATTGAATGCATAAGTGTACATTGTCAAATTCTCGTTTATGAATCTGTGTCGATCTATGAAGGAGATAGATAAATTGGTTTAACATTGATCGTTTGATAGTTCTGGTGCGAATTATAACAAGCTAAATGTGATGAAGCTTGACGACATAGGCCTAAACGATTTTAAGTGTTTTGTTCATTCTGAGCTGTAAAATTTACATGTTGAACAGAGTTTTTTTTAGTTGTTGGTTGACCTCCCAGATTTGTTGCTACAGACCAGTTTTCTTCTTCTCTGGTTGTATTCTTCATTAAGTTGTCTCTTCCATCTGGTGATCGCTAAGGCACACACACCAGGAGCTTGAGTTACAACGATGGAATGAAGCAATTGGATTATTTTCGATCCTAGTTACTATCCAGGCTTGTTTCTCCCCCCCCCCCAGTCTGAAGTCTCCTTTTGGGTATTGGCATATGACTTTCTTGAGAAGTCCTTCTGCTTTGTTTAACTAAGTTTTAAAATTCTTCTTTAGTGATTCTTGTCAGCTCTCATTTTTAAGTTTCTTGTATGTATTGGAGTTTCCTTAAGTAGATATATGAAATGGTGATACTACGGCGCAAATCCTTTAGCATAACGTTAGCTGAATCATTCGCTTTTGGGTGTCCTATGTTTGTAATCGAGTTTAATATGTATCTTTTCATGCCCTTGTTTTGTCTAGGATTTATTCTTTGTCCCTGATTCATTGAGAAAATCCCTGGTCTATTTAGAAGATTACGATAGTTTCATTCTTATGTTTATGTACGAAGTTGGTTAATGGATGCTACCGTATGAGTTCATTTTCTGGTAATCATTTTAAAATCGGAGACTCCACTGGTTTAGACCCGTGATTAAACTATCACAAATGCAGGTACTGTCCTTGTGAAGAGGTTGTGCTATAATTTCAAATTAGTTTTGAATATGAATATTCCGTAGCTTACTTAGTTAGATGCTATCTCTTTTAAAAGTAGAATTCGAGGTGTGCCATTTAGTGAAATTTCTATGGCCCTCGCGAAGTTGTAAGCGCGTGGTTGCTTTAGGCGCGTTGTTTTAATAAATTACCTTCCTAAATTCGGGTGCGCATTTATGTGACCCAAATTCAAATCTCAACGATGTTGAAATATGTCAAAAACTGCGGGTGCATTTATATGATGTGGTTTGAGACGCATTTTAATAACGTTGCAAATTTTTCCTTAAAATTGAATAAAGTGGTTAAAACTAAAATTTGCACATAGGTTCAAAATTGTTTAAAATCAGATAATTAAGCCGGATATAATAGCTGAGCGATCGTGCTAGAACCACGGAACTCGGGAATGCCTAACACCTTCTCCCAGGTTAATAGAATTCCTTACTCGGATTTCTAGTTCGCGGACTGTTAAACAGAGTCAATCTTTTCCTCGATTCGGGATTGGAACCGGTGACTTGGGACACCATAAATCTCCCAAGTGGCGACTCTGAATCTTTAAATAAATAAATCCCGTTTCGATTGTCCTTTAATTGGAAAAATTCCTTTATACCCTCTTCCAGGGGTGCAGCTAAAAAAGAAGGTGTGACAACTCTAGCGACTCTGCTGGGAATAAGAACCAAGAATCCTGGTTTTGGTTCAAGAATTCGAGCATTGAATAATTGTTATGTTTGGCTTTATTTATTATCTGATTTTATTACATGATTGGGCTTAATGTGCTAAATGTTGCTTTTTATCGCTTTGATATTATCTGAACTGCATATATAATCTTCTACAAAACCCCTCTCTTCTCTCTCCTGAGGAGTGCACGCTGGTCGTGACTTCTTTCTGTTAATGTCAAATCCCAAATAGAACAAGGCTCGAACAACTTGCAAAGCCGGATGATCCTTTGGTTACTGGTACGCAGCCCCCTCCTCGGCTCGAGTTGTCCGCTCAGGTAAGCCAGGTCTAGAACAAATAAACCCAGGGTTTTAAACCTAGTATAACATTACCTCATGTCGGATCCCTAGTAGGAGTTTTTGCTTGCATCATGTGCATATCTGACTTTGGAGACTCAACACAAGGGTTGGGTCTATCTAGGACAGGTGCACACGAAATAAAAGACCGCTCTGATGCATCTTACTTGCTACTTGTCCATTTATTTGCTTCAGATTTGCATGCTAACCAACTTTTGAATAAAAGGAGAGAATTTGGAAAAGAAATAGCAGTATGAGGGTTAAAGAGAGTTAATAGACTGTTTTGAAAAAAAAAACCAATGTCGAAATAAGTCGAAACTCTGCCGACTTTTTGAGAAATTAGTTTGTTTTATTTGCCAATGGAATGAAAAAAAGAGTTTTGTTTTCAAAAAATAGTTTGTTTTATTTGCCCGAACTACGCCAGCTTGATTCTCACAGGGTGTGAGATACGTAGGCAACCCCCATTGGGTCCAACTTCCTTTTTGCAAAAATAATCCAAAAGAAGGGGGAGTGTTATAAATATATTATATTATGGATGTTCATTTAGTACTCCATTGTAAATAAGCTTCCTGAAGAAGCTTATCCATATGGGACTCCACCGTAAATATGTTTATCTATTTAGTACTATATTGGAAATAAGCTTCCTGAAGAAGCTTATCACTTCGGTACCCGATTATGGATAAACATTACCCCCAGTAGAAGTTTATCCATATCGGGTATAATAAGCTTATCTTTTCAATACCCAGTTATGGATAAACATTACCCCCGGTAGAAGATTATCCATATCGGGTATAATAAGCTTATCCATTCAGTACTCCGTTATGAATAAATATTGCTCTCAGTAGAAGATTATCCATATCTGGTACAGCAGCAGCTTACACAGCAGCTTGTAGCAGCTTACACAACAACTTATAGTAGCTTACACTACAGTTTGTAGTAGCAGCTTACACAACAGCTTGTAGTAGCAGCTTACAGAGCAGCTTCCTTTCTTCTATAAATAGAAGAGATTTCAGTTCATTATGTACATCAGTTTGAATTCGAATAATATATCAGTTTCTCTCTATACTTGTCTTTACTTTATAGTCTTTGTTTTATAACACGTTATCAGCACGAGACTCTGACATCTCGAGCAAATACTTTGAAAGTATTAGAGGTAAGAACTTTCTTTTCCTAAATAATGTCAAATCTTTCTAAACTTGAATTTGTAGCCCTGGATATATCGGGCAAAAGCTACATGTCTTGGGTGCTTGATGCTGAAATTCATCTTGATGCGATGGGTCTGGCAGACACCATCAAGGATAAAAATCAGGCATCAAACCAAGACCGTGCCAAAGCAATGATATTCCTACGCCATCACCTTGATGAGGGCCTGAAAATGGAATATCTCACTATTAAAGATCCAGTCATACTGTGGAATAATTTGAAAGATAGATATGACCACCTGAAGATGGTCGTTCTTCCACAGGCACGTTATGATTGGACTCATCTAAGGCTACAAGATTTTAAATCTATCAGTGAGTATAATTCTGCTATGTTCAGAATTATTTCCCAATTAAAATTATGTGGTGATAATATTACTGATCATGATATGTTGGAGAAAACTTTCACCACTTTTCATGCCTCGAATATGCTCCTGCAGCAGCAATATCGAGAGATGGGATTTAAAAAGTATTCTGAACTTATCTCACATCTTCTTATAGCAGAGCAACATAATGGGCTATTAATGAAAAATCATGAAAGCCGACCTATTGGTTCTTGTCCATTCCCTGAAGTGAATGAGACGAACTTCCACCAAGCTAAACGTGGAAGAGGTCGTGGCCCCAGTCGTGGTCATGGCCGTGGTCGGGGAAGAAACCCCAATCATGGTAATAATAATGCACCAAAGAAGCCTCCTCACCACCAGCAGTGGAAAAGGAAGGAACAAAAGCATGAAGCGGTGCAAGCGCCAAATGTAGAAAATGCATGCTATAGATGTGGAGGAAAAGGGCACTGGTCACGTACTTGTCGTATGCCAAAGCACCTAGTTGAGCTTTATCAAGCCTCCCTGAAGAAGATAGAGAAAAATGCTGAAGCAAATTTTATTTCTGAAGATAATTTAGACTTCATGCATTTGGATGTAGCTGATTACTTTGCACTCCCAGAAGGAGAAACAAGTCATGTAATCGGTGGTGAATCTGTAGAAATGTAAATATTTTAATTTTTGTTATTTGTAATAGATAGTATGGTTATGTAATTGTTGTACATAAAGAAAAATTATGATTTGATAATGATGTTTACTATAATATATCTTATTTATGTCATTTTAAAGAATATGGATAATATTATTAGATCAACTTAAACTCTAGCAGAGTTTGCAAGAAATATACAACCACCAGAAGTAGTTATATTTCATATATCTCATTGTAATTATATTTTGTTAACCACCAGAAGTGGTATATGTCTATGATCACCAGAAGTGATAATTTAGGCTTTCTATAGTTACAATTGAAGATAAGCTACATAAATATTCTCTATATTAAATGCACGCCTCGATTTGCTCCTGAAGTAGTAAATATTTTAAAAGAGGTTGAGGCATCACAATTTGATGTGATTAATGCGCATTCAGATAATTATGTTCGATTTCCTGAAGGATGAGAACTTTTGATAATATTAATCCATTCCCTGAAGTGAATGTGACAATACTAATAAGTCGGGTAAATATGAACGCGCTCTTGATGTGAATACATTACAATTCACCTCCAGAAGAGTTAATATAATTGAGAGAATATATACTCAATATTTCGTATTTTAAATTTGCTCCTGAAGAAGTAACACAGTTGAAATTGCCTCCTGAAGTGGAAAAATATTATGAAGAAGAGTTTTCGTGTGCTTAAACAATTGTTTTACATTGTTTATTTGATTGTGATTTTCTCTCATGACACCAGCAGTGTCTGAGCAATATTTGATAGTACAAAATGTATCAATAACTCCTGAAGAGCTAAATGTTTGCCTAAAGAATACATGACACCAGTAGTGCCAGATAAATATTAGATTGTGGATAATAAATTAAGACTCTCGAAGAGCTTATATACAAATATGTCATTCATATTATATGATTATGGTCAAAACATATGTTGTAGTAAACCTGAAGTTTACTAATACAAATGGTTATCATATTGAGACTACAAATGATTGGAAGATTGATAATCTTCATGTTTCCACAATCATAAGGGGGTAAAATAATATGTATGTGAGAAGTTACCTGCCTTATTCTTTAATTTGTACTATATCATGTATCACAGTAAACCAGAAGTTTACTAAAGCAAAAGTTTATGCCATAGTAAACCAGAAGTTTACTAAGAGATAGCACATGACATGATAAACTTGAAGTTTTCATTTGCCATTTTTAAATGAGCTATTTGAGAATTCAGATAAGCATATACTAAAGAACTAGAAGATTCTTCAGGAATTCTCATGTGTTGCTTGTTCTCATAATGAATTGATTATACCAGCTAAAGTTGGGACTAAGACCCCTGATTCTGAAATATATAAAAGGTGAATATGGGCCCGTTCACCTATCATGTGAACCACTTATAGGTGCATATATGAGATGGTTACATGTGTAATTATTGTCAACCTGCAGTTTGGCATTTGGAATTGCTTTTCTCGATTAAGAGCATAATTTTCAGATTATGAAATCAAGACAGTTCATCTTGATAATGCTGGTTTATATCCAAGCTGGTTTAGCATTGAATACCTCCTATTAATGTCTAAACCATTGCTTATGAGAACAAAGCTTCATGTGTTGGTCTAAGATTTTCTAAATTGCATATAGCAGCACTTGTATGCATCAGATCAACAATATATGATAAGTCCTCCCTTCACAATTGGTTTAGGATCAGAAACCAAATATTTTTACTATCTTTTGTTGTGTGGTATATGATTAATTTCTCTACCATAATACACAAAGATATGTTTCCCAAAGATGATTGGGGATATATGTTAGTTTTTCTAACATTTGGGGGATGGAATAAACAGTTGAAAAATATGCTATATGAATCGAATTATCATGATCCTCACTTAGAAGATAATTCAAGTCGAATGCCAGAAGCATTTGCTGATCCAAAATTAAATATCATATTTCAGCTGCAAATGCTCCTATTAAAATTAAAGTCCCTGAAGGATAGAGTTTACTGTACGCATGAAGCGTGGTAGACCAATCGGTTCCAAAGGTAACAATCCTTGAAAAATAGTAGGAGCTAATGATCAAAATGATCATAATGAGGAGGAAATAAGCTCTAGAAGAGCCCACGACATAACATTTCATGAAACTCCCGAAAAAGTTCAGGTACCTGAAAATAAAGAAAGTGATGAGATCTCCACAAGTTATGTCGCTTCGGAACTGACACAAAATGATCGTCGACGATACATTTAATACAATATAGTGCACAATATTGTAAACGATTGTGAGGATCGGACTAGCAGTCCAGACACTTGAAGATGTCGTACCATTTAGATACAAGTCTTAACCTATATGACTTATTTGGCTAAATCTATATGAAGATCCTTGAAGGATTGAAAATGCCCGAAGCATATAATTCAAAGTCTTGAGAAATGTACTCGATCAAATTATAAAGATCTTTGTACGGTTTAAAGCAATCTGGGCGCATGTGGTATAATCGCCTTAGTGAATATTTGCTGAAAGAAGGTTACATAAATGATGTTATTTGTCCATGTATTTTTATAAAGAAAATGGCATCAGAATTTGTTATACTTGTTGTTTATGTTGATGACATAAATCTTGTTGGAACTCCAGAAGAGCTCCAAAAGGCAATTGAATATCTTAAGAAAGAATTTGAGATGAAAGATCTTGGAAAGACAAAACTTTGTCTTTGTCTGCAAATTGAATATTTAGCAGATGGAATCTTTATCCATCAATCTGCCTATACAGAAAGGGTCTTAAAACGCTTTTACATGGACAAAGCGCACCCATTGAGTACACCAATGGTTGTTCGATCACTTGAAGTAAATAAGGATTTGTTCCGACCTCCAGAAGAGGACGAGGAACTCCTTGGTCCTGAAATACTCTATCTCGGTGTAGATGGTGTACTTATTTATCTTGCTAATGCTAACAAAAGTGGTGCAGATCATATTGGTAATGCAAGTTATTTATCCGATACCCATTAAGTTCGATTTCAAACCGGCAAGCAGGGAATGCATATGATTGAGATCAGTGAATCATTCGAGAAACATGTGGGTTGGAATGTGATAAAAGAACCACAATATTATACGGAGACAATGTTTCATTATAGCACTATTAAAGGGAGGATTTATAAAAGGAGATAGAATGAAGCACATTTCACCAAAATTGTTCTACACACACGATCTTCAGAAAAGTGGTGACATTGATGTGCAACAAATCCGTTCAAGTAATAATCCAGCAGATTTATTCACTAAATCTTTGCCAACTTCAACTTTTGAGAAGATGGTATACAAGATTGGAATGCGGAGACTCAAATATTTGAAACAAGGTTTTCATCAGGGGGAGTAAAATACGCGATGCACTCTTTTTCCCTTACTAAGGTTTTTCCCATGGGGTTTTCCTTATAAGGTTTTTAATGAGGCACCTAGCAATGCGTCTTACTAAATATGTGAACTCTTTTTCCTTCACTGGGATTTATTTTTCCCACGTGGTTTTTCCTAGTAAGGTTTTAATAAGGCACATTATCTTTTAATGAACATCCAAGGGGGAGTGTTATAAATATATTATATTATGGATGTTCATTTAGTACTCCGTTGTAAATAAGCTTCCTGAAGAAGCTTATCCATATGGGACTCCACCGTAAATATGTTTATCTATTTAGTACTATATTGGAAATAAGCTTCCTGAAGAAGTTTATCACTTCCGTACCCGATTATGGATAAACATTACCCCCAGTAGAAGTTTATCCATATCGGGTATAATAAGATTATCTTTTCAATACCCGGTTATGGATAAACATTACCCCCGGTGGAAGATTATCCATATCGGGTATAATAAGCTTATCTATTCAGTACTCCGTTATGAATAAATATTGCTCTCAGTAGAAGATTATCCATATCTGGTACAGCAGCAGCTTACACAGCAGCTTGTATCAGCTTACACAACAACTTATAGTAGCTTACACTACAACTTGTAGTAGCAGCTTACACAGCAGCTTGTAGTAGCAGCTTACACAGCAGCTTCCTTTCTTCTATAAATAGAATAGATTTCAGTTCATTATGTACATCAGTTTGAATTCGAATAATATATCAGTTTCTCTTTATACTTGTCTTTACTTTATAGTTTTTGTTTCATAACAAATTTTACTTTTATTTGAAAATAGTTAGGGGGATGTCATTCTTGTCAGAAATTGCTGAATGTCCCTAAAAGGGTGCCGGAAGGCTGTTTTTGCAAGAACAGCTGCATGTGGTCATTTTTCAAGGTTTTCACCGGTTGGCCAACACAGCCTTAAAATCTTCATCTTCGAGGTGCTGAAAGGCCGTATTTGCAAAACCAGATTTTATTTTTTGAAAAAAGAGAAAAGAAAAAGTGTGTCAATTTTGTCTTTGAGTCAAATGAGTCTTGATTTTTGCTTCATCACCCTAATAAATGTGCAGAATGAGCACGAGTCCAAGTTTGCCGATAACAGTCATGAACAAGATCCCTTTGGAGTTGCATATATGGTGGGAAGATCTGGAAAAATCAGAGCAAGATAAGGTCAATATACATTTAGGAGGTCTCACCAGGTTGTTAAAAATCAGGCCCAGAGGAGATGTCATAAAGGCTTTGGTTACGTTTTGGGACCCGGCCCACAACGTGTTTCACTTTTTGGATTTTGAACTCACCCCAACCTTGGAAGAGATAGTAGGTTATATGGGAAGTACTGAAGGGCTGAGGCATAAGTATCTGATCGCTCCAAAAGTCGTTAACTCTCACAAGTTCATGGATTTTCTAAAGATAAGCAAGGGAGTACCGTATTTCGAGTTGGAGGATGGTTTTGCTACTCTACGTTTTATATACCAGAGGTACGGGCATGTAGGAGGGTTCAATGATTTGGCAAGCGGGGTTTATAGCAAAGGAAACCGAACAAAATGGGATGAGCATAGGCGTTTCGCCTTCATGGTAGCTTTTTTAGGCCTTGTGGTATTTCCCCGAAAAGACGGAAATATTGATTTGCGAGTGGCCGGAGTCGTTAAGGTCCTGATTACCAATGCCAAGAGCATTCTCGCCCCTATGATTGTGTCTGAGATATATCGAGCTCTCACAACCTATAAAGCTGGGGCAGATTTCTTCGAGGGGTGCAATTTGCTATTACAGATGTGGATGATCGAGCACCTGTGCCATCGCCCTCAGTATATGAGTTACAGATCCACAGAGAAAAGTTGTATTGAAGAGTTTGATGCAAGAATTGTATGTTTTAAGCGGTCAGAGGGTTTTGAAGATTGGGTATCCTGCTTTCGCTCCATTACTGCAGGGAAAATAGAATGGACATTGGGTTGGCTTCCTGTTGAAGAAATTGTGTATATGCCCGCCACTGGTCCTTATTTCCTCCTGATGGGTATACGAGGTATTCAGCCTTACGCTTCTTACCAGGCGATGAGACAGTTGGGAAGGTGGCAAGTGATGCATCCAGATGAAGATCTTAGTACACATGCGGTCGAGGTTAGTTCTGACGGTCAATTTCTTGAAGAGACAGTTCGTTCTATTTGGAATGAATGCCAGTACTTGATAGTAAACACTCGAGTGCGTGATTTATCTAGAGGCAAAGTCTCACCCACCTATATTGCTTGGTATAGAAAAAAGAACACTGCAAGGCTGAACTAGAAAGACCAGTCAAAAAGCCTCACATTCAGGAATTCGTTGAAGCGTCACAAAAACAGTGGGCTTGGGTGGCTAAGGAGAATGAGTACAGGGCCACAATAGGAAAATTGGAAAAACAAATCAGGGAGCTTCAATTCGAGAGTAGCTTGCAGATTGCAACGGATGAAGGGGAAAAGAAAAGTCTAGCCAAAGAAAATGAAGCCCTTCGAGCTAAAATTCAGAAGATGAAAGTAGCGGTAGAAAATCTAGCCCGAAGCGACAGGGATGAAAAACTCATAGCTAACCTATGACAGAAAGTGAGTGACTATAGTTTCGATTTGAACAAAGCAGAAAGTGAACTAGCCAAGGCTCAAAAACAATTGGCTAAAAACACAGACGAATGGGTACACCTGGTTAAGCAGTTGAGAGAAAGGTACAACGATGAGGTCGCAGGGTTAAAGAAAAAGGTCATCACCACGGAAAACAAAATGATCAAGCAGGCAAAAGACTTCAAAGTTGAAATGGAACATTGTTATACGGCGCTGGCGTAGTTAGAAATAGATTTGCAACAGCTTCAGGAACAAAATTATGTTGCTGAGCAAAACTTTGGAGGCCAGGGCCCAGCAGATTGTGAGGATTAGAAACATCATTAACTACATCGTTATGAAGTGCCATGTATGTGAGGATATGACTCGCACTACATTCTTTGCAGCGGTGATGAACTTTGTTAAGCAAATAATGAACGACTTGGACCGACTTTAAAGGGATCTTGCACATAGGCCCGTGGCAAGACCGAATGATGACAAGTGGGTACCAGGAGCATTGATGTACTCATGATTTTCCGTTGAGTTTGTATTTACTTTTCTGATGGAGTCTATAATTCATGTTGGGTTTGTAGTTTCTTTATGTTTTTGAGTCTGTATTTCTTTGGAGTATGATAGCTTAATTTCAGAGTCGGTATTTTGTCTTTGCATCAGAGTCTGTTCGTCTTTTGAAATTTGTTAGTATTGAGCCTTTGTAATCGAAGCATTTGTGTTTATAAAACTGAAAATCCCAAAAAATGTTTTATTTTACTTTCACACTTATCTCCCAGAACTATGCTCGGTCTGATTCATGCAGGGTGATGATACGTAGGCAATCTCCATAGGATTCGACCATAACCAAAAGAAAGAAAAAGAAAGAGAAAAAATGGGGAAAAGAAAAAAGGGGAAAAATAAGAGAGAGGAAGATAAAGAAAGAAAATAAGAGAAATAAGCGGAAAGAAATGATTGCAAGGAGAGGATAGAGAAAGAAAAGAGAAACAAAGAAAAGCAAAGAAAGAAAAAGAAAGAAAGTTGCAAGTGATCAAGCCGGGATGACGCAAGCGGTCGAACAAATGCATGATAGAAACGGTTAACTGCTTAGGTGCATTCATCCCTCAAATGTGCGATTACCAACTTGTTGAAAACCTAACCACTAACAATGTTGTTGTTGATGAATTAAGAATAGGCAGGTGGTTAGCTGGTCGACATTCTGGCAACTCACTCCTACAACACCCGATCAAAAGATAGTCTGAATATGGTCGACCAGGAACCAGAAACAAGTATTGTCGAGCCATCGAAAGAGGTGGAAGAAATGGACGTTAATGCAATGAGGGAAGAAATGTATAAGCTGAAAAAGTAGATGGCTGAAATGTACCAAGCTTGGGCGAAGGGGCATCCACTACCGGTTTATCCCACCAATCCTGCTTATATCCCACCATCAGCCCAAGCCTCCCACTATGAACTCATCTCCAGCCTTTTCCCTCTACCAACAATGTCATGGCGCCACTTCTCATACTTCTCAAGCTCCACCACCCAAACAAGTCTTATACCCTCCTCTACCAATTACACCTGTTTTTGGGGTGGATCCAGGAACCTTCCACCATTCTACAACCAACCTCGACCCTATCCCCAAACATACCCCCCACACTCCATATAGCTCACCACAACACAACTACCCACCGCCAGATCCCCATTTTTCTGTCTATCACGCACAAACCTAAACCCAACCTCCTGCTCATGCATAATGGCATGCGCCAGCTCCACAGAGTCCCTACCAAGCTCCACAAAATACCAATCAACCCCTAAAAGCCTACAAAAACCCTCCTGGAACAGGTTTTCGACCCAATCAATCCTTTAAGAATGAAAAGTTGCAGAAGCAGAAGACTTTCACTACATTGGGAGAATCATATACCAGCCTATTTCACAAACTGAGACAGTTGGGTATGTTGAATCCGATCGAGGCCAAAATGCCGAATCCCCTTCCTAGAAATCTTGATCGCTCGGTGAGTTGTGAGTATTGTTCAGGGGCCTTGGGCCATGACACAGAGAAATGCTGGAAACTAAAAACTGTTGTACAAGAGCTCATTGATACTCATCGGATCGAGGTTTAGGCCCCATAAACACCAAATATCAACCAGAATCCGCTACCAGCTCACCATGAGACCCATATGATTGAGTTGATACACAAGGGAGGGGAGGCTAAGAAACCCTCGTAGACGGTGATGATGATCCGCTCCAGTGAAACCAGTTCAAAGGAAAAGGTAACCAGTGGGAAATCAGTGGTCCAGTTGAAAGGGGTAAACAATAAGCCAGCTGTGGTAGCCGGGAAAGGGTCATCAAGCGTTGTCACAGTGAAACCAGAAAAAGCTAAAGTGGTGGTACCTTGGGTTACAAGTAAACCTGTTGTGGTCGTGCAGGGTGCTCGTGCAGAGCCTGTCATCCTAAAACCAGTAACTCAGTTTCCAATGATCAACAGCAAGGCGGTCCCGTGGAACTATGAACGAGTGACAGTAACTTACAAGGGGGAAATGGTCAGAGAAGAAGTGTGTGAGACCCATGGCTTGACTCGATCGGGGAGATGCTTTGCCCCCAAAGAGTTGAGAAAAGCTAAGACCTAAAAGGATAATCCAGTGTTGGTGAAGAAAGAAGTGATTGAGGAAGAAGCAGAAGAATTTCTGAGAAAGATGAAAGTGCAAGACTATTCCATTGTGAAGTAGTTAAGGAAGACACCGGGTCAGATCTCGCTCTTGTCATTACTGATCCATTCAGACGAACACCATCGTGCTTTGATGAAGATCTTGAACGAAGCCCACGTTCCTGACAAAATCTCAGTAAACCACTTGGAAAAGATAGCTAACAAGATATTTGAGGTAAACCGAGTCACTTTTTCTGATGATGAGTTACCCATGGAGGGTATCGAGCACAATAGAGCCCTCTATCTGACGGTGAAATGCGAAGATTCTGTGGTTACTCGGGTGCTGGTTGATAATGGATCTAGTACGAACATCTGTCCTCTCTCCACATTGAACAAATTGCAAGTAGAGGATGAAAGGATTCACAAGAACAGTATTTGCGTCCGTGGATTCGACGGTGGAGGGAAGGATTCAGTCGGGGACATAGTGCTTGAGCTCACAATAGGGCCAGTTGAATTTACTATGGAATTCCAGGTGCTCGATGTGGCTGTTTCGTACAATCTATTGTTGGGACGACCCTGGATCCATGCTGCCAAAGCAGTCCCATCTACTCTGCATCAAATGGTCAAGTTTGAATGGGATTGACAGGAAATTGTTGTACACGGCGAGGATAATTTGTGTGTACCCAATGGTGCTATTATTCCGTTCATAGAGGTTGACGATGGCAAGGGACCATGGGTTTATCAGGTTTCCGACACAGTATCGGTAGAGAAAATTCCGGAAGGAAAGTGCGTGCCAACTCCAAATATGGTTGTGGCATCAGTCATGGTAGCTGTCGAAATGTTGAAAAACGGTTTCATACCGGGCAAGGGTTTGGGTACATCTCTGCAAGGTATTGTGCAGCTAGTTTCCCTTCCAAGGAATCTAGATACTTTTGGTCTGGAGTTCAAACCTACCGTTGCAGACGTGAGAAGAGCTAGGAAAATGAAAAAGAAAGCATGGGCATTGCCAAAGCCAGTCCCGCATCTGTCTAGGTCATTCGTCAGGCCGAGTACCAGAAAGCAACTGTTGTCAAAGGTCCCTGGACCACTGATTGGAGCCGATGGAGACTTGGAGAAGGGGTTCGAAAGGTTATTCGCTGAGGTTAATATGGTTCTGGCTGGGGAAGGGTCCAGCAAGGCAGATGTGCAATTTGTAGGACCACGTGAAAAAGTCAACAACTGGGAAGCTACTCCTCTTCCTATCCGGAGGGAGTCTTGGTAGTGGGTTTTGATTTTCTTTTAGTTATCTGGATTATTCCAGGGTCTGTAATTTAGATATTATGTTCCGTCCAGTTGGATGTGTTAAAACCCTGTTATCTTTATATTCAATGAAATGCAATTGTTCTTTTTCCTTCATTTCTTCTAATTTTATTTTTGTTTTGTTTTCTTCTTTTGTACAGTTCTTTTTATGGTAATATCAATGACATGACATGCGTGAGGAATCTTCGGCCCAGTTTTAAAAGCCAATCTAACTTTGAAATAATAATACAAGAAATTGAGTGTGATGACAAGTTGGAATTTGAGGACGATGAGGCCTATGAATTAATTAGTAAGGAACTAAGTCATTTTGAGAAAAAAGCCCAAACCTAATTTTAATGACACAGAAGCAGTTAATCTAGGGGACCAAGAAAATGTCCGTAAAACTAAAATAAGTGTCCATCTGGAACCTGAACTCAGGGAAGAGATCATTAAAGCACTGTTCGAATATAAAGACGTTTTTGCATGGTCCTATGACGACATGCCGGGTCTAAGCACTGATTTACTGGTTCACAAGTTGCCCACTAACCCGGCATTCCATCCTGTCAAACAGAAGCTGAGAAAATTCAAAATGGATATGAGTGTAAAGATCAAGGAAGAGGTCACCAAGTAGTTCGATGCCAAAGTCATTCGGGTCACCCAGTATCCCACCTGGTTAGCCAATGTTATGCCTGTACCGAAGAAGGATGGCAAGACCAGGGTGTGTGTTGACTATCGGGATCTCAACAAGGCAAGTCCAAAAGACAATTTCCCGTTACCTAACATCTATATCTTGATTGACAATTGCGCCAAACATGAGATTGGTTCTTTTGTGGATTGTTACACGGGTTATCATCAGATCTTAATGGACGATGAAGATGCAGAAAAGACGGCATTCATCATGCCGTGGGGAACGTACTGCTATCGGCCATTCAATTTGAAAAATGCTGGGGCCACCTACATGAGAGCAATGACAACAATATTCCACGATATGATATACCGGGAAATCGAGGTGTACGTGGACGATGTGATCTTGAAGCCTAGAAAGCAATTTGACCATGTCAGGGATCTGAGAAAGTTCTTCCAAAGGCTTCGCAGGTACAATCTCAAGCTTAATCCTGCCAAATGTGCGTTCGGGGTTCCGTTTGGAAAGTTGTAGGGGTTCATAGTCAGCCGCCGGGGTATTGAATTTGACCCATCAAAAATCAAGGCCATCCAGGAATTGCCACCTCCGAAGAACAAGACCGAAGTGATGAGTTTGTTGGGGAGATTGAATTATATCAGCAGGTTCATCGCTCAACTCACAACAACTTGTGAGACTATCTTCAAACTGTTAAAGAAAGACGTTGCGGTCAAGTGGACGGATGAATGTCAGGAGGCGTTTGATAAGATAAAGGGGTATTTGTCAAATCCACCCATGTTGGTCCTACCAGAACTAGGGCGACCTTTGATACTATATTTGACGGTATTTGACAATTCATTTGGCTGTGTATTGGGTCAACATGATATAATTGGCAGGAAGGAGCAAGCCATTTATTATCTCAGCAAGAAATTCACACCGTACGAGGTCAAGTACACTCTGCTTGAGAGGACATGTTGCGCCCTAACCTGGGTGGCGCAGAAGCTGAAACATTATTTGTCATCTTACACTACCTATCTCATATCTCGCATGGATCCATTGAAGTATATCTTTCAGAAGCCTATGCCCACAGGGAGGCTTGCAAAGTGGCAGATCCTGCTCACAGAATTTGACATTGTCTACATGACTCGAACTGCAATAAAAGCACAGGCCTTGGCGGACCATTTGGTCGAGAACCCGGTTGATGAAGATTATGAGCCTTTGAAAACTTATTTCTCTGATGAAGAGGTGATACACATTGATGAGTTGGAACAAGTCGAGAAGCAGGGATGGAAACTTTTCTTTGATGGGGCTGCAAACTTGAAGGGTGTAGGTGTGAGCACGTGATTTTTGCCCTATATATGAATAATTCCCAAAAATTCCAACAAAATAATTTTTCTTTATTTTTACAATTCTTGTGAATTTTGGCGTCATTTTATTTTAATTATTGGCATCTTATTTGTGCATGTTAATTCATATAAAACACAAAGAGTATGCATTTGCATTTAGGTTTTAATTTTTTATATTTAGTATCAATTAAGGGATAATTTGTTTAGAACAAAGCATGAAAATCAAAAAAATAGTTCACTTTTGCATTTTAATGATTTTATTGTGAATTTGTCATAAAATAGTTTTTGAACAATTTTAGGAATTAATTAGTCTTTGTTTTGAAACAATCGGGATTTCAGGTTAGTTTTACATCTTTATAAGAATTATAAAAAATTATAAAAATTGTAAAAGTAAGAAAAGAAAATAAAAAGAAAATAAGAGTAGAAAAGTGGTCTTATTAAAGACCCCAAATCCATGCTCGGTCTGCCCCCCCCCCTTCTAAACGAAATGGTGTCGTTTCGGGGTCCCTGAATCAGGACCACTGGATCTCATCAATCCAACGGTCCAGATCTAACTAGGTTACCTATATTTAAGTGTCCAAAACTTCCCCCTACCCCCATTTGCCTCATCTTCCTTACCCCACCCTTCTCCCCAAACCCTAATCCGTGCCGCCCTAAATCCCTCGCCGGCGGTGAACACAAACTACGTCGTTCACTCCGAGATTAACACCACAGATCCCCCTCACCCTCCTCTTTCCATTGCACCCACTGGTCCACCTCGAACAAGGCCGGAACTCTTCGAATCTTAGTTTGAAGTTTTCCGGCCAAGTGACAAGTTCATCCAAATCAGTCCAAAATCACACCCCACAACCCCCGGCCCTTCCTCAACACTAATCCATGGCTATTTTCCTTCAAATCACATTGAAACGGACCGAATCTTAGATCTAAGAATTTCTGGCCAAACCCTAAAACCAAATCCTTTTGATTTCAAACCGTAGTATCCTTAACCATGTGTTCTCTTGTAAGAACACATGGTTAGGGATGTTACGCGTCAAAAATCTGAAAGGATTCAGACGTTTCTGACTGGCCGGAGCCCCTGGTGCCTCTGTGAGTTTTTACTGCTTCCTTTTACTCACATGTTTGAAGTGTTATTTACAGTTTTGTTTCATTAATTTTTCTGTTGATTTTATGATTTAATTGTATTAGTTTAGGTTCTGTCAATTACTGTTGATTCTGAGTTTGATATTTGTTTGAATGATCGTAAGTTCATGGTTTAAGAATTAGTTTAAGTTCATTTAATATTGATCATGTTAGCCTAATCTCAGTTAATTTCGTTTAGCTTGATTGAGTTGGTATAATTGAACAAAATTGGTTTTGGTCAGTCTGATTAGTTAGTTTCTGAATGCTAATTAATTAATTTCAGTTAGTTTTAGATTGGGTTAGGGTATTGGGTATAGTTTTTAAGGATGAGGGTAGGTTCAGTAATTTTGAGAGGCTTTCAGGGGTAATCTGGGTATGGAAAAGGGTAGTTCTGATGAGAATAGTAATATCAAGATATATGGAAGGGCAGTATAGGTATTGTATGGGTAGAGGAATACCTTAAGGCCTTCTAGAATGGGGTGCAAGTGTAGATTTTAATAATTGTAATGTATTTACTTGTTTAGCAAGTTAAGAATAGAGGGACCAAACTGAAAATAGGGAGGGACTGATTGGAAAATCAGAATCTGATCTATTCTCTTTGGGGTTGCCTATAAAAGGGCATGAAATGCCTTGGGAAAGGGGCTTGGCTGGGTTTTTCTGCCTTCAACACTGAGTTTCAATTTTAGTTTTTCCCTGCTTTTGATTTCAGTTGGCATCTTAATTCCAAGTTGATATTTGAAAACAAAACAGCACAAAAAAAAAGAAATGAAGCAATCAACAAAAACCTTATAGTTTCATTATCAATTGGATTTCAGCTGGGTTTTGGGTCTAGCAGTATCGCAGAGCTGCTTGGGGAAGCTGTGAGGGTTAGGAATATATTTGAAGCATATGTTGAATTAATCTATAGAGACTGCCTGCATTTCTGATTTCAAAAGTGTTTTCTGGCCTGTCTTGTGGTATATACATATTGCTGAATTTGCTGCTGTTGTTGTTGCAATTAGCTGACTTCTCTCCTCCTCTCTACTTACATTTCAGTGTCCAGGTACTTGTTCTGTAGCTCTCAAATCTATGGCGTTGGAGTAAACATACTATATGAAGTTGGTATTTGAATTCTTTGTGTTTTTGTCTAACTTAATGTATAAAACAATTAGTTTACTCATGTCATTTGGGTACTGTACTAATCTTGGTTTGTATGAATTGGACTGATAAACTGTCAAGTATAAGTTTGTTCATTTCGATTAGTAAGTGGAAATTTGGGTATTTAGATTCATGTATGTAATCAAGGTTGTGGACTATTTAGATTGTGCATTTCATGTTTATGCAATTGCAGTTTTCAATTTGTTTAAGTTCCACAGTATGCTGAAGTTACATCTGCAAAGTTGTAGTTGATTTGGAGTTCAATACGCATGGCTGCTTTTAAGTTTGGTATAGTATAAATTGTACATTTAACAGCTTCACACTGGGCCAGTTTTGGGCCTGGCGTATTAACAGTTGGCCAAGACTTTGGCTAGGTGATAATCGAATTAGGGCCTAGGTGCATCAAGGTTTAAGAATTTATTTAAATAAAATGGTGCCCCAAAGGGCTCGATCCCTGGGCTGTGTAACGGCCTGTCAATAAGTTAGAAGTCTGGCCTGCATTAGGCCCAATGCGAGGAGCTCTAGGAGTCTGCGCCTGCAGCATGTGCAATGGCGTGATTTGGACTTTATGGGCTTGGAGCCCATTTTTCTCAGCATTTCCTCCCGGATGTTCAAATCCAAATTCAACAAAATTTTAGGCTTAACCAATCAGGATCCTTAAGTGATTAATAGCATAATTATCTCACCGTTTAGATTTGGAAAGGTTGTTTAGTGAATTTCACCACCTTCCCCAAAATAACAATACGTTAGAATCTTTAAGCGTGACTTACTTAAAGTACATTCTTAAACTCTGGTGCGCATTGATGCGACCCAAATCCAAATCTCGACGAAGTCAAAATGTGTTGACGATCACGGGTGCATTGATTGTGACGTGGTTCGAAACGTGTTTTCATGACGTCGTAATTCCTAAAAATAAATAATGATAGAAAAGAGGTTCACAAATTGAGACGAGCCTCACCGCACAAATAAATAAATGTGGGGCCCTCAATAAATAATTACTGAAATGATTATAATTTGGAATGGCCATTTAGCAAACTTCATGGTTTTCCCCCAAAATAATACTACGTTAGCTTCTTTAGGCACGATTTAATTAAATTACTTTCTTAAATTCGGGTGCGCATTGATGCGACCCAAATCCAAATCTCGATGAAGTCGAAATGTGTCAACAACCACGGGCGCATTGATTGCGACGGGGTTCAAAACGCGTTTCACGACATCGTAATTCTTATAAAATAAATAATGATAAAAGCGGTTTACGAATAAAAGGCACATAAGCTAGCAGTACTCGAATGGGCAAAAATCGCTCGCTTTATCTTTGCACGAAAACCCTTCGTGTCTTCGGGCAAAGAGGGGCAGCTGTAAGCACGTGATTTTTGCCCTATATGAGAATTACTCCCAAAAAATTCAAAAATAAAATGATTTTTCTTTGGTGTGCAATTTTGTGATATTTTGAATAATTATTTGTATTTGTCTGTGCATGTTTATTTGCTAAATTAATAAAAAAATACAAAAATATGTCGCATTTTGCATGTAGGATTTAATTCTACAATTGTTAGTAATTAAATTTGTTTTACAAAAATTAAAAATTACAAAAATAGGCATCGTTTGCATTTTTAGCATTTAATGTCCAAATATATAATTTTATGCTTAATTATTACTTAATTGTGCGTTAATTGTTATTGGGAGTTAATTTGCGCTTTTATAACTTAATTTAATTCTTAATAATAGTTTAAGTATTTTTATAATTTAGTTTTAGAGAAATAAAAGAAGAAAAGAGAGCGAAAATATAAAGAAAGTCGGAATTGGGCCTCTTCTTCGATTTCAAGCCACAGGCCCAAAAAATGGCCCAATCTTCCCTACGACCCAGTCCATTTCGAACTGGGTCGACCCAGTCCATAACCCAAAAGACCCAAACCCCTTTGTCTTACATTTTACAAAACAAAACAAAACAAAAAGAAGACAAAAATCCTAAAAAATTTCTAAACAATCCGCCACCCCCCCCCCTTCCCTATCTTCTTCTTCCTCAAGCTTCAAGCAAGAACCCATGGCAGCTACCCTTTCCCCCTCTGCCTCACCCTCATCCCCACGAACACCTCCTCATGTCGTCACCACCCTAGCTTCAACAACCAACGACCTTCCCCTTCCGCCATTGAAGCCCAACGTATAAACAACCATAGTTGCCATCACCATCGTCCCAAATGACCATGGTTGCTTTTCAGCTCGCGCTGCTGCTCCGTTCTCTTCTCCGACCAGCCCGACATGCTGCTGCTTCACCACTGCTTCAGCTGCGTTGCTGCTGCCTCAGTTTTGACTGCCATGTCCATGACGTTGCTGCGCCGCTGCTGCTGCCGTTCCGCCGCTGCTGCTGCTGCCGTTCCACCGCTACTGTTGCTGCCTACTGCTGCCAGCTACTGCTTGCATTAACTGCTGCATCTTCGCTGCTGCTCGACGTTGTTGCTTCTCCATCAAGTTTAATCCGTCGAAGTCGTTGTGTGAAGTTTTGAGTTCGTCAAAGGAAGGTGAGTTTATCGTTGAAGGCAAGATTCGTTAGGGCGTTGGTAGTTTTGATGCGAGGCTCGGACAGATTTGTTTACAATCAAAGTTCTTCGTTGATTCATCTTCGGTTAGTTGTTTTTGAGTTTTATTTTGTCCATATTTCGTTTTTATATTTCTCGAAGTTAAAATCGTTAAAGAATTCAATTCTTGTTTTGTTCGTTGTTCATCGTTGAAATCATTTTTCTAGTTTGTTCATGTTCATGTGCTTTGTTAAATTAATTTTCAGATTTCAAAATAGAAGTTTAATTAGTTGTTTTCATATTCATTTCATGTTTGTATTATTGTTTAAGTGAATATTTGTTAGTTTGATGTTTGTTAGATTCAAATTGAAATTTAATTAACTATTTCTTCAATTTGTTTCATGTGTTTATGTATTGTTAGAAATTGTTAATATTGTTAAGTTCAAGTTTAAGTTCATAATTGTTTCTTCGTCGATCTTGTTATTTGTCTAAAGAATTTAGTTGTGTTAGAGAAATATGTTGGTTTAATCGTTTAAATCCATCATGTTTGTTGTTTAAAATAGATTTAATTTATGTTCATACTTTGTTTGATTGTTCTTGAATCCGAAATTTGTATAGCTTGATTTCTTGTTTACCATTTGTGATTATTTCTTGAATTTGTCTCATAAAGTTTAATATAGGAATTGTTGGTTGTAATGTTGTTAGAATTGATTTTAAGTTCAATATGATTGAATTTAGAAATCTAAATATACTTGTTTGTTGTTGTTGTTGAATCCGAAAATAGGATTGTTTGTTGCTAAAATATTGTTCAATCAAATTTTAGTTGTTCTTTGTTGTTCAATTTGTGTTCATGTGATTTGTTGTTGAAATGTTGTTGAAATCATGTTCATGTGCTTTGTTGTTGAAATGTTGAAGAAATCATGTTCATGAAATTTGTTGTTTGAACATTGTTAGAAATTAATCATATTGTCTATATTTTGGTTAAGTTTGATTAAATAATGTGTTATAGCTGATGGGTAGTTTGGTAATTTGTAGTACGTTCAGGGGTAGTTTGGTAATTTCAGTAAGGTCGGAGGGGTAGTTTAGGAATTGTACATTTTGTAATTGTTTATTTGAAGCATGGGAGACAAAATGAAATGGGGTGGGTTGTGATATGGTTATTTAATATAAAGGGGGGACAGGACAAAATTTAGTGGGGGGAATCTTGCATTATTTTATGTTAGGCATGGGGGACAAAATATAATGGGGTGGTGTGATATGTTTATTTAATGTAATGGGAATGAGTGGGAAGATAATGGGTTGGGTAGAGAAAAAGTATTGGTTTTAATTAATTGAAAGATTTATGGGATGGGTTATATATATGAAGTCTTGAAATCAGATTTAAGGGAGATACGAGAGAAAAAACATAGACATAGAGACAAGAAAAAATACACATACAGATAGAGAGAAAAAACGGACAGAGAATAGAAGAGAGAAAAAAGGGCTGAACATTTAAGAGAAAGAAAAATTCCGAAAAATATTTAAGCTTTCAAAATAAAAATAAAAACTAAAAAATCTTCTGCTTTCTTTCTTTGTTTGAAATTAGTATTAATGGTTGTTGTTTCATTCAAAGCTTAAAGCTTTTGTTTTTGGGATTACTACTCCACCGGTCTGTTACTGGGTTGTTACTGTTGCTGGGCAGTTGTTGCTGTTACACTGTTATTACTGCTGCTGATTCTCATCTTCATTTTTCTTTTGCTTCCAATATCAGGTACATATCTGTAAACGCATGTCATGAAAGCTTCAACATGACAAATTAATGAAGTTCGGGAATTATAATTCTGTTTTCCATTTGTCTAAGTTCATTAGTTTAAAATTTCAGTTTTGTTTCAGTTGATTAATATAGTAGTACGTTTGACGTAATGAATATAAGATAATTGTTACATCTTAAAGTTCGTATAAGTGTTGTAATAATATCACCTATTTCGGAATTTTCATTAAGTGAAGTCATGATTGAATTATCAAGGTAGGGAACATAGCATAAAATGGGTCATTAATTACATCCCGTAATATTGTTAGCTAAATGTAAATATAATGGAAATATCAAGAAATTACATTATTAGTATATCTTGTAAAAAATCTGATTTTGGTTTAGATTGATATAAGTTGTATGTTCATATATGGTATGATGATGAGTATATATATAATCATATGTGGAAGGTGAGTTGATATAGCTCGTTACGATGTTAGAATGTTATGAACGATTCAGACGTACAACTATGTTGCATGTAATGCAATTTTATTGAACCGATTTGTATAATAATTTTTTTATCAACTTGATGCCTATCTACCATCATAAACAAATTAACCAAACGATTATAACTTTGGATTAAAAACAAGTAATGTAGAAGGTGATTAGGTTTATAGATTATAACATTTTTTTTAGCATTCGCTTCAAATAGAACAATGGAAATTCTTCAAAAATATCACTTCCTTTCTTACATCCATTCTTTCCCAATTTTTATACGTAATTTGCACGTTGTTTATTTGGGTATGAGAATATTGTATTCACTAAATGTTAGTATTAATCACACGTTGTTTATTTTTACTCCTCAAATTCGAATGGTTTGAGGAATATAATTCATACGCGAAAAAATATAAATTGTGAACAACGTCCAATGTTGTAAATTCTTTTTAAGGAATTTAGAGACTAGAAGAGTATTTATTTCTCATGATGTTCACATAAAAATACGTGGATATAATAAACAATTGGTACACAAATTTATACTACCATCAAGAATATTTTTGTGATTAGGGATACGTTCGTGTAACCTAATTATATTTCTAAAAGCAATTCGGATTATGCGTTCGCGTGACTTCGATCGAATTTTTAATAAAAGGGATTTCTCGGAGACTATCATTATTAATTTCATAAAAACTCGAGATGTGAGGTTCACTACTTAATTATACCAAAAGGGTGAATGTTCTTGATTTTATTTAAAGCATAATTTCGAAAATAATTATTTTAATAAAAATATTATCTATATTATTGTGTACACATGCGCGTGACACAACTCCGCATGTTTTAAAATATAATTTATAACACGAATATACGTACGCGTGATTCGATTCAAAGAAGGGTCTTTAAATCTAAATAGAAGCGGTAACAATAAAATCATGCAATAAAAATGTATTTAACAAATCAAAATAATCAAGCCGAATATAACAGTTGAGCGACCGTGCTAGAACTACGGAACTCGGGAATGCCTAACACCTTCTCCCGGGTTAACAGAATTCCTTATCCAGATTTCTGGTGCGCAGACTGTTAAATAGACAGAGTCATATTCCCCTCGATTCAGGGATTAAAACCGGTGACTTGGGACGCCTTAAAATTCCCAGGTGGTGACTCTGAAACAAACAAACAAATCCTGTTTCGACTGTCCTTTAATTGGAGAAAACTCCCCCTGCACCCTCGCGGGGGCGGAAAAAGGAGGTTCGACAGCTCTGGCGACTCCGCTGGGGAATTAATAACCCAGAACCACTGGTTCAGGGTTCAAGAATTCGAGCTTAAAATAACTGTTATAGTTGGCTTTATTTATTATCTTATTTTTACATGATATATGCTTAATGTGCTAAATGATGCTTTTACCGCTTTAATATTATCTGAATTATGTATATAAAACTGCTACGGAACCCTTATTCTTTCTGAGTCTTCTAAATTTATGGTGTACACGTGCGCGTGGCCCACCTTTCTGTTAGAAGTCATACCAAATAAGACGAAGTTGGGAGAAGTAACTAGGCCGGGCAGACTTTCGTGCTCCCGGTACGTTGCCCCCATTTCGGCTCAAGTTATCCACTTGGGTAAGTCAGGGCTAGAACAATATGCCTCAGGTTTTTCACTTAGAATAACTCAGCTTCATGTCGGATCCCTAGTAGGAACGTTTATTTGCATCACGTTGCATTTGACTTAGGGGACTCAACACAGGGGTTGAGTCCGTCTAGGACAAACAACTAGATATAAAAGGACCATCCTGATGCATCCTATATGTTTTCCGTGCATTTATTTGTCTCGCGCCCACAGGCTGACCGATGTTTGAATATTAGGAATATTGAAGAAAAAAAAAATAAATAGCGGTTAGGGAATTGATTGTTTATTTTTGAAAAAAAAAACAATGCCCAAATACTGTCAAAACTCTGCCGAAATTTTGAGAAAAAAAAAGTTTTATTAGTTTGTTTTATTAAAAGCAAAAGAAAAATAGAAAAAAAAAGAGTTGTTGTTTTGTCTTGTTTTTCAAAAAAACAAATTAGAAAAAAAAAATAGTTTGTCTTGCCAAAAAAATGAAAATGAAAAAGAGTCTTGTTTTTAAAATGTGTTTTTATTTATTTATTTGAAAATGCCAAAATAAAAAAAATAATAAAAAAAGTCAGCCGTTGAAAGTGGTTTTATTAGTTGTTGCAAATATATATATATATCCAAAAAGTTTTTCTTTATTTCCAAAAAATGTATATATATCTTTATTTATTGCAAAAATATTTATCTTGCCAAAAAGTCTAGAAAAGTTTTTTAGACCCCCAATTTTCAAAACAAAAAATCCAAAAATATTTTCCATTATTGACTTCTTTAGAAAGTCTTTTTAATTATTTAAAATATATATATATATATATATATATAATAAAATAAAAAATCCGAAAATATTTTCCTTCTTCTTTCAAAATTGAAAAGAAAATTCAAAAAAAAAATACTTTTAGAAGCATTTCTTTCATTGAAAGTAAAATTCCAAAAATATTTTTTTAGAAATCCTTCTTTGCAAAAATGCTCCCTTTCTTCTTTATAAGTCTTTCCTTCAAAAAAAAATAATAATAATAAAAAAAAAGTTAGTTCATTTACTTATTCATGATCTGCCCGAACTACACGGGTTTGATTCTCACCGGATGTGAGATACGTAGGCAACCCTCATCGGGTCCAACCCCCCTTTTTTGCTAAAATAGCCAAAAATATAAATAAATAAAAAACTTGTCAAAATTTTAATTTTGACATAATAAGTCGAGCCAGCTTCGGCCGCGTCTTAAACCGTTCTTGCCGAAATAGCCTTAGAGTATCTTTCAGTTGTCGAAAGGCTATTTTCGTAAAAGAACGGACAAGTGTGTAAAGTGTCATAAAATAATCTTCTCCGACCTCAAAATTTGGAAGGGGCCACATTTGCAAAAATAACCGTTTGGTTGCATTTGTCAAACGGGGAAAGGAAGCTGGCCTTTTTGTTTCGAGGTTATAAATCTTTAATTAGAATATGTGGGTTATTTAATTTTCGAGTTTGTAGGTCATCTTCAAACCTTTGAAACCCAGTTTGTTTTAAATTGAAAAAAAAATATTTAGTATTGTTTATCTTTTATTGGTCCGAAATACGTAAGGTCTAATTCATGCGGGGTCATGATACGTAGGCAATCTCCATAAGATTCGACCACAACAAAAAATGAAAAAAAATTGAAAAAAAAAACGAAAAAAAGGAAAAGATGTTGCTAGTAATAAGAACCGACTGAGTCCATTCTAACATGTTTTGTTTTGAATTGTGAAGAAAGTTGAGTTGGTCGGTTTGTTCAGAGGATTCAACAAGAGTCTACTGTGACGGAAAAAATAGAATACTGAAACAGCAAATGACCGGAGTGTGTCAAGCATGGGCCAGTGGGCAAGGACAGCCTCGTCATGAGTCACAATTTGCGACACAACAAGAGCAGTACCACTCTCCTAAGTACCACCCGTACTCGTTTGATTTTCCTTCAAAGATTGAAGAGCCTGCCCGAAAGATGGTACAAGAAGAAATGACCCAAAGAGTGAAAAACTTAGAACAATGGTTGAAAAACAGGCAAGGGTTGTCTGGCCAAAAGAGTGTTGCCTTCAAAGATCTATGTATGTTCCCCGATGTCCACTTACCGCCTGGTTTCAAGACTCCCAAATTTGAAAAGTACGATGGACATGGAGATCCCATTGCCCACCTGAAAAGGTATTGCAATCAACTGAGAGGTGCGGGAAGAAATGAAGAATTATTGATGGCTTATTTTGTGGAAAGCCTTACGGGAGTAGCTTCCGAATGGTTTATGGATCAAGACACGTCTCGCTGGTATGTCTGGGACGACATGGCACAAGCATTTGTCAAACAGTTCCAATACAGCATCGACATTGCCCCAGACCGCATTTCCCTTTCAAACCTGAAGAAGAAACCAAGTGAAAGTTTCAGGGAATATGCCATTAAATGGAGAGAGCAAGCAGCTCGAGTTAAGCCACCCATGGATGACCACGAGCTAATAACTGTCTTCCTTCAAGCGCAAGAGCCAGATTACTTTCAGAACATGATGTCCGCAGTTGGCAAATCCTTCTCGGAAGCAATCAAAATGGGAGAAATAATAGAGAATGGTCTTAAGACAGGAAAAATTATAAGTCAAGCAGTTTTTAAAGCTGCAACTCACGCTGTCCGGGTTGAGTCTGATAATTTTTGCGACACAAATGAGAAGATTGAAGAAATCATGATGACATCAGGGTCAAGAAGAGGTCCTAGGAGAACATCTCGAAGGTATGAGCAGCCTCCTAAAGTTATCTATGAATCCCCTGAGCAATATTATCCCCCTCAGAACCCACAACACTCTATTGTTCCACCTCAGTATGTTGCCCGGCCACCAAAACGCCCCAGAAGGCGAGCACGAGCGTCACAAAATCTCCAGAAGCCTCCACATAACTTTCAGGTGCCCTATAACCCACATCCAAGCCAGAAGTATAAAGGGGAACGAAGGTTGAAAGATAATTTTACACCAATAGGAGAGTCCTATGAAAGCTTATTTGAGAGGTTAAAGCATCACGACATGATTGCATCTATTCCTCCAAATCATCTGGACCTACGTGCAAGAAACTTTGACCCTTCTAAAAGGTGTGAATACCATTCCAATGCCTAGGGGCACAATATTGAAAGTTGTCAGGATTTGAAAAAAGAAATAGAAAGGATGATCCAGGAAAATCTGATTGTGATCCAAGGTAATGACAGCCAGAATATCGCGCAGAATCCTTTACCTGCACATCATGATGCACACTCTATGGGTAGGATGCCTGGTGACATGGGATTTTAGAGTCATCCCGGGAAGCCGCTAACTGATGATAGTGATATTGAAGTTGGTAACGGTTTTGGCAATGATGATGCAGAACTTAATGGCCAAGACACCGTGTTGGGCAGTTGGAAAGGCGCTCCATCTCCTAGTCAGCTAGAGAGGAGTTTTGGTGGTTTATTTTGTTGTCATTTCTGTCGTCCGGATTATTTCAGGGTTGTAATCCGGATATCGTCTTGTGGTCAAACCCCCTTATCCTTTTATTTGTCTAGTATCTAATGTGGTGTTATCTGGTTTAGTTTTAGGGTTGTAACTGTTTATTTTGTCGTTTAAACGTTTCTACCTTTTGTCTAAAAGCAAATTCCGGTCTTTTTCATCTTTTTTGTTTAGTTTTTCTTTACCCTTTTGTTTTTCTTTTGTTCAATGCCGATTCTAGGGACATGACATGCGCACACAGTTTGGGCCTAGTCTTAAAAGTTAATCATAAAACCCCGGAAAGGAAATCAGAGCATTTAAAGGAAATAAGAACGGTTTGAGATTATTTGAATCGGCATACATTTCAGTCTTTACATTTCAGGCATTGAAGTTGGGAGCCCGCCCAGATAACAGAGGCATACATTTCAGTCTTTATATTTCAAGCGTCGAAGTTGGGAGCCCGCCCAGACAACAGAGGCATACATTTCAGTCTTTACATTTCAAGCATTGAAGTTGGGAGCCCGCCCAGATAACAGAGGCATACATTTCAAGTCTTTAATTTTCAAGTATTGAAGTTGGGAGCCCGCCCAGATAACAGAGGCATACATTTCAAGATCAAGTCAGAGGACAATAAAACAGAGGGTTACAATAGGAATCCCCAGCAGGAAACAATAAAATTCCCCGGCACCGGGAAACAGAAGGTTGCAACAAGAGGTCACAGTACAAACTCAAGTACATGTGTCAAAAGAAGAAAAGCACCGGAAGAAATGCAAGCAGACAAGGAAGCAAGGCAACAAAAACAAATTGTACTCTAGCCTAGCTTCTTGTTTTCTTTTAAGCATGGTGTAACAAGGAGATCGGTAAGCAGTGGTAATAGCATGCAACAACAGTAACATTGCAGTCCCACGGTAGTCCCAACTACCAAAGCTTCCCGAACTACATTAACCTGATTCCCCTTTAGCCAGGGATATGTAGGAAACCTTTGAAGCAAAGGTTCTGTCAAATCTTTTTCAAAAAATGCTTCAACGGAGTACTCGGATGGGCAAAAATCGCTCGCTTTATCTTTGCACGAAAACCCTTCGTGTCTCCGGGCAAAGAGGGGCAGCTGTAAGCACGTGATTTTTGCCCTATATGAGAATTACTCCCAAAAAATTCAAAAATAAAATGATTTTTCTTTGGTGTGCAATTTTGTGATATTTTGAATAATTATTTGTATTTGTCTGTGCATGTTTATTTGCTAAATTAATAAAAAATACAAAAATATGTCGCATTTTGCATGTAGGATTTAATTCTACAATTGTTAGTAATTAAATTTGTTTTACAAAAATTAAAAATTACAAAAATAGGCATCGTTTGCATTTTTAGCATTTAATGTCCAAATATACAATTTTATGCTTAATTATTACTTAATTGTGCGTTAATTGTTATTGGGAGTTAATTTGCGCTTTTATAACTTAATTTAATTCTTAATAATAGTTTAAGTATTTTTATAATTTAGTTTTAGAGAAATAAAAGAAGAAAAGAGAGCGAAAATATAAAGAAAGTCGGAATTGGGCCTCTTCTTCGATTTCAAGCCACAGGCCCAAAAAATGGCCCAATCTTCCCTACGACCCAGTCCATTTCGAACTGGGTCGACCCAGTCCATAACCCAAAAGACACAAACCCCTTTGTCTTACATTTTACAAAACAAAACAAAACAAAAAGAAGACAAAAACCCTAAAAAATTTCTAAACAATCCGCCACCCCCCCCCTTCCCTATCTTCTTCTTCCTCAAGCTTCAAGCAAGAACCCATGGCAGCTACCCTTTCCCCCTCTGCCTCACGCTCATCCCCACGAACACCTCCTCATGTCGTCACCACCCTAGCTTCAACCACCAACGACCTTCCCCTTCCGCCATTGAAGCTCCAGCAGCTTAATCTCCTTCGACACAAGCGCACACACCACCAAGAAGCCCATCTTCTCCATGTCAAGCTCAAAAGGCTCGTCCATGGCTGCGTCTTCGTCGTCAACCCATCGCCATGTTTGTTGCTTTTTCTTGCTGCCTCTGCGTCGTCCATGGCTTCCCGAACTGCTGCTCCATTTTCTCCATAAGCTGCTGAACGCAGCAGCAGTAGACGACCAGCTGCTGCCCGTGTCCAGCTGCGACGAGCAGCCATGGCTGTCCGCGACGCTGCCGCTGCTCCTCCTTCCTCCGCCGCTGCTTCTACTTCTTCTTCGTCTTCGTCGTCCTTCGTTCGAGCTTTGGTCGAGGCTTGGACAGATTTGTTTACAATCAAAGTTCGTCGTTGATTCATCTCCGGTTAGTTGTTTTTGAGTTTTATTTTTGTTCATATTTTGTTTGATATTTTCCGGATCCAAAATCGTTAAATGATTTAATCCTTGTTTTGTTCGTTGTTCATCTTTGAAATAATTTTCTAGTGTGTTCATGTTGTTTGTTAAATTAATTTTCAGATTTCAAAATAGAAGTTTAATTAGTTGTTTTCATGTTTATTTCATGTTTGTATTATTGTTTAAGTAAGTATTTGTTAGTTTGATGTTTGTTAGATTCAAATTGAAATTTAATTAACTATTTCTTCAATTTGTTTCATGTGTTTATGTATTGTTAGAAATTGTTAATATTGTTAAGTTCAAGTTTAAGTTCATAATTGTTTCTTCGTCGATCTTGTTATTTGTCTAAAGAATTTAGTTGTGTTAGAGAAATATGTTGGTTTAATCGTTTAAATCCATCATGTTTGTTGTTTAAAATAGATTTAATTTATGTTCATACTTTGTTTGATTGTTCTTGAATCTGAAATTTGTATAGCTTGATTTCTTGTTTACCATTTATGATTATTTCTTGAATTTGTCTCATAATCTTGTCTAAGTTTAATATAGGAATTGTTGGTTGTAATGTTGTTAGAGTTAATTTTAAGTTCAATATGATTGAATTTAGAAATCTAAATATACTTGTTTGTTGTTGTTGTTGAATCCGAAAATAGGATTGTTTGTTGCTAAAATATTGTTCAATCAAATTTTAGTTGTTCTTTGTTGTTCAATTTGTGTTCATGTGATTTGTTGTTGAAATGTTGTTGAAATCATGTTCATGTGCTTTGTTGTTGAAATGTTGAAGAAATCATGTTCATGAAATTTGTTGTTTGAACATTGTTAGAAATTAATCATATTGTCTATATTTTGGTTAAGTTTGATTAAATGATGTGTTATAGCTGATGGGTAGTTTGGTAATTTGTAGTACGTTCAGGGGTAGTTTGGTAATTTCAGTAAGGTCGGAGGGGTAGTTTAGGAATTGTACATTTTGTAATTGTTTATTTGAAGCATGGGAGACAAAATGAAATGGGGTGGGTTGTGATATGATTATTTAATATAAAGGGGGGACAAGACAAAATTTAGTGGGGGAATCATGCATTATTTTATGTTAGGCATGGGGGACAAAATATAATGGGGTGGTGTGATATGTTTATTTAATGTAACGGGGATGAGTGGGAAGATAATGGGTTGGGTAGAGAAAAAGTATTGGTTTTAATTAATTGAAAGATTTATGGGATGGTTATATATATGAAGTCTTGAAATCAGATTTAAGGGAGATACGAGAGAAAAAACATAGACATATAGAGAAGAAAAAATACATACAGAGATAGAGAGAAAAACAGACAGAGAATAGAAGAGAGAAAAAGGGCTGAACATTTAAGAGAAAGAAAAATTCCGAAAAATATTTAAGCTTTCAAAATAAAAATAAAAACTAAAAAATCTTCTGCTTTCTTTCTTTGTTTGAAATTAGTATTAATGGTTGTTGTTTCATTCAAAGCTTAAAGCTTTTGTTTTTGGGATTACTACTCCACCGGTCTGTTACTGGGTTGTTACTGTTGCTGGGCAGTTGTTGCTGTTACACTGTTATTACTGCTGCTGATTCTCATCTTCATTTTTCTTTTGCTTCCAATATCAGGTACATATCTGTAAACTCATGTCATGAAAAGCTTCAACATGAAAAGCTTCAACATGACAAATTAATGAAGTTCGGGAATTATAATTCTGTTTTCCATTTGTCTAAGTTCATTAGTTTAAAATTTCAGTTTTGTTTCAGTTGATTAATATAGTAGTACGTTTGACGTAATGAATATAAGATAATTGTTACATCTTAAAGTTCGTATAAGTGTTGTAATAATATCACCTATTTCGGAATTTTCATTAAGTGAAGTCATGATTGAATTATCAAGGTAGGGAACATAGCATAAAATGGGCCATTAATTACATCCCGTAATATTGTTAGCTAAATGTAAAGTAGAATGGAAGTATCAAGAAATTACATTATTAGTATATCTTGTAAAAAATCTGATTTTGGTTTAGATTGATATAAGTTGTATGTTCATATATGGCATGATGATGAGTATATATATAATCATATGTGGAAGGTGAGTTGATATAGCTCGTTACGATGTTAGAATGTTATGAACGGTTCAGACGTACAACTATGTTGCATGTAATGCAATTTTATTGAACCGATTTGTATAATAATTTTTTTATCAACTTGATGCCTATCTACCATCATAAACAAATTAACCAAACGATTATAACTTTGGATTAAAAACAAGTAATGTAGAAGGTGATTAGGTTTATAGATTATAACATTTTTTTTTAGCATTCGCTTCAAATAGAACAATGGAAATTCTTCAAAAATATCACTTCCTTTCTTACATCCATTCTTTCCCAATTTTTATACGTAATTTGCACGTTGTTTATTTGGGTATGCGAATATTGTATTCACTAAATGGTAGTATTAATCACACGTTTTTTATTTTTACTCCTCGAATTCGAATGGTTTGAGGAATATAATTCATACGCGAAAAAATATAAATTGTGATCAACGTCCAATAAATTGTAAATTCTTTTTAAGGAATTTAGAGACTAGAAGAATATTTATTTCTCATGACTTTCACATAAAAATGTATGGATGTAATAAACAATTTGTGGAAAATTTATACTACCATCAAGAATATTTTTGTGATTAGGGATACGTTCGCGTAACCTAATTATATTTCTAAAAGCAATTCGGATTATGCGTTCGCGTGACTTCGATCGAATTTTTAATAAAAGGGATTTATCGGAGACTATCATTATTAATTTCATAAAAACCCGAGATGTGAGGTTCACTACTTAATTATACCAAAAGGGTGAATGTTCTTGATTTCATTTAAAGCATAATTTCGAAAATAATTATTTTAATAAAAATATTATCTATATTATTGTGTACACGTGCACGTGACACAACTCCGCATGTTTTAAAATATAATTTATAACACGAATATACGTATGCGTGATTCGATTCAAAGAAGGGTCGTTAAATCTAAATAGAAGCGGTAACAATAAAATCATGCAATAAAAATGTATTTAACAAATCAAAATAATCAAGCCGAATATAACAGTTGAGCGACCGTGTTAGAACCACGGAACTCGGGAATGCCTAACACCTTCTCCCGGGTTAACAGAATTCCTTATCCGGATTTCTGGTGCGCAGACTGTTAAATAGACACAGTCATATTCTCTTCGATTCAGGGATTAAAACCGGTGACTTGGGACGTCTTAAAATTCCCAGGTGGCGACTCTGAAACAAACAAACAAATCCCGTTTCGACTGTCCTTTAATTGGAGAAAACTCCCTACGCACCCTCGCGGGGGCGGAAAAAGGAGGTGCGACAACACCTTCTCCCGGGTTAGCAGAATTCCTTACTCGGATTTCTGGTTCGCGGGCTGTTAACAGAGTCATAAATTTCCTCGGTTCGGGATTCAACCGGTGACTTGGGACACCATTAATATCCCAAGTGGCGACTCTGAATCATTAATAATCAAATCTCATTCCGATTGTCCTTTAAATGGAAAAACTCTTTTACGCCCTTGCGGGTGTAAGTGAAAAAGGAGGTGTGACAGCTCTGGCGACTCTGCTGGGGACCCGAACCCAGAATCTCTGGTTCAGGGTTCAGAATTCGAGCTTAGATAAATTGTTGTATTTAATTGTATCTGATTTTCATACATGTTTTGTGCTGAATGTGCTAAATGTTACCGCTTTGATTATTTGAACTGTATATAAACTGTGCCGACACCCTTCTCTCTTCACCTCCGGGGATGTGCTTACTGGTTGAGACTCCCTCTTCTGTTAGTGTCATACCTTGAAGTAAGAAAGAGGTCGGACAAGTTACGAAGCCGGATGGCCTTTTGGTTCCCGGTAAGTTGCCCCCTCCTCGACTCGAGTTGTCCGCTCGGGTACATAGTCTAGTACACTGAACCCAGGTTTTGAACATAGAATAACGTGACTTCATGCCGGATCCTTAGTAGGAACACTTATTTGCATCATATTGCATTTGACTTAGGGGACTCAACACAGGGGTTGGGTCCGTCTAGGGATAGCAACCTGAAATGAAAGAACCATCCTGATGCATCCTACTTGCTCTGTACATATATTTGTTTCGAACCTGCATGTTGACCGGTTTCTGAATCTCGGGTGTTGAAGGAAGAAAGAGAGTGAAATAAAATAGCAGTTAGGGAGTTAATTGATTATTTTAGAGATAAGAAATCAATGACCAATTACTGGGGAAACTCTGCCGAAATTTTTTAAAAAAAGGGAATTATTTATAAAAAAGAGTCTTTGTTTTGGAAAACATAAGTTGTCTCATTATTTTGTTGAAGGAAAATGGAAAAAAGAGTCCGTTTTTTTTTGGAAAATAGGTTGTTTTAGTTGTTGAAAAAAAAAAAGAGAAGAAGTTTTGTTTTAATAGTTGTTACTCGCTTATGCTAAAAAACAAAGATGGAAAAGAGTCATGTTTAAAATAGTTTGGTTAATTTGCCCGAACTACGCCTGGTTTGATTCCATTAGGGCGTGAAATACGTAGGCAACCCTCATCGGGTCCAACTTTCCCTTTTGCAAAATAACCGTGACGTATCAAAAATTTAATTTGTGTCATAAATAAACCAGGTGATGCCGTTTTTGTCAAACGGGGCGCCGGAAGGCTAACTTTGCATAAATAGCCACCTTTGGTCATGTATTATCGTCTTTTTATTTTTGGAAAAAAAAAAGAAGAAGAAGCTAAGTAGAGCCGTCTAGTCATAAGTAGCCTTAAAAAAAAATTCCCAAAGCACTGAAAGGTCGTGTTTGAAAGTCAAGTTCTTCGTTTGACAATAAATACGTAATTTTGAGTCGCAAATATAGATAGCTTATTTTTTGTGTCAAACAAGAGTTTTCTTTTGCTTAAAACGCTTTAATAAATGTGCAGGATGAGCACGATGGTGAATGAGCCCTTTTCAATAATGACCAAAATCCCTTTTGAGCTGCAATTATGGTGGAATGATTTAGGCAAAGAGGGGCAAGACGAAGTGAGAAAATATTTGAAAGACCTTCCGGATTTATTAAATATTCAGCCTCGGGGGGGGGGGGTATTATCAGGGAATTGGTTTCCCATTGGGATTCGGCACATAATGTATTTCATTTTTCAGACTTTGAACTCACCCCAACATTGGAAGAAATAGCGGGGTACATTGGAAGTGATCAAGCTCCATTGAGATTCAAATACTTGATTGCTCCTAGGGCCATTACCATACACCGATTCTTGGATTCCTTGAAAATACCCCAAACAGTTCATCACCCAGATTTTGCAAAGGGTTTCTGCAGTTTCCGCTTCATGTATGATAGATATGGCCATGTGGGCGGGTTCAATAATCCAGACTTTAAGCTGTGCAGCAGAAATAGCCGACAAAAATGGGAGGAACACAGACGAGTGGCATTTATGATAGCTTTTTTGGGCCTCGTAATATTCCCAAGCAAAGATGGTAATATTGATTTGAAAATAGCGGGGGTCGTCAGTACCTTGCAAACCATGGGGAAAAGTACTTTAGCACCTATGATCATGGCTGATATCTTTAGAGCTCTCACTGCGTGCAAAGCTGGGGGCAAATTTTTTGAGGGGTGTAACTTGTTATTACAGATGTGGATGACTGAGCATTTGTGCCCTCGCTCTCAGTTATTGAGTTATGGTTCGGTTGAGAAAACTTATATAGGTGAATTTTATACAAGAATCAAAGGGGCCAGTCTACCTGAAGGAGTCATGGCCTGGGCATTACTATTTCGGAACCTCAATGCCAGCCAGATACAGTGGGTGCTTGGATGGTTGTCTGTCGAAGAGGTCGTATATATGCCAGCAGCCGACCCGCATTTTCTGTTGATGGGGCTCAGAAGCATCCAGCCCTATGCGCCATATCGGGTTCTGAGCCAACTCGGTAGATATCAAGTAGTACCGAGAGATGAAGATTTGAGTACCCAAGTGGTCAAAATCATTCCTGACGGCCGATTCCCCGAGGAAGAAGTTCGCCAAATTTGGAGCGAGTGTCAACATTTGATGGCAAACAGTTGTGTGTCAGATAGGGTCAAAGGGGAAGTTTCCCCAGGGTATCACGACTGGTTCAAAGGTGACGTGGCATGTGGGAGACCGGCTAAAAGACCTCACCTCGAAGATTTCGTCAAGTCATCCCAAGAGCAGTGGAACTGGTTAGCAAAGGAAGAAAGCTATCGAGTTGAGATTGGTAAACTAAAGCAGCAAGTTGAGAGTCTGAAATTCGAGAACAGCGTACAGGTTGCCGCGGATCAAGGGGAAAAGAATAGACTGGCTCTAGAAAATGAAGCATTTAGGACCCAAATTCGACAGTTGAAGATAACCATCGATAAGCAACCGAGGAGCCGATCCGATGAACAATTGGTAAAAATATTGGAAAACGAAGTCAGGGAATGGCGGGATGAGTTAGAAAAATCTGAGAATGTCATGGCAGAACTTAAAGCACAGTAGGCTACATGAACAGAGGAGCGTCGCCAATACTTGAATCAGTTGAAAAGGGACCATGAGAAAATTGTTGCCAATTTAAAGAGAAAAGTGGTTGCCCTTGAGGGTAAAGCGGTTAGGCAGGTTAGAGATTTTGAAATTGAAAGTGGATATTGTTACAACCTGTTGGCCCAAATGGAGTTAGAAGTACAACAGCTGCAAGATCAACACCTGCAAGACTCTCGAGCTTTAAAGACGTGCAGCGATCAGATAAGACGCTTGCTCATAGAAAAGAAGCAAACAAAAGACAGGATTAGGGCCATTGCTCATGCTATCTTCAGGAGATGTCGGGCTTGTGAAGACATGACCCATACTACTTTTGCCTCAGCAGTGATGATCTATGTGAAGCAAAACATGAATGAGTTAGAGCAGCTTGAAAGGGATTTGGATCCTAGGCCCGCGGCAAGGCCGAACGACGCCCCGCGGACACCTAAGTTTGAAGCACTAGAATATGCATAGTCTGTGTCTGTAATTCTCTACCATTTTGAGTCAGTCTTTCATATGTTTGTTATCTGTCCAGGTCAAGTAGGTCTGCAGTTTTTAAGAGCATGTATTTGCTTTTAAATCGCGTCTGTTAGCTTCGTTATGAAATGTTGGGTTTGTAATAGCTTGTTTTAGTAATGAAAATTGAAAATTTCGAGAATTCTTACTTCCACTCTTTATTTTTGCATTTATATGCATGAACTACGCTTGGTCTGATTCGTGCGGGGTCATGATACGTAGGCAATCTCCATAGGATTCGACCATAATTGTAAGAAAAATAGAAATAAGAAAAAGGAAAATAGAAGGAAAACCGAGAAAGAGAGAAAGAAAGAAAAGAGCGGAAAAACAGAGAGAGAAAGAAGAAGCACAAGAGAGGGATAAGGTGAAGATATTCGAAAGAAAGGTAAAAAGAAACAAGGAACGAAATGTCGGGATGACGCATGCAATCGAGCAAATGCATAATAGAAATGAATAACTGTATAAGTGCATTCATGCCAACGTGCGGTTGTTAAATCTGTTAAGACCTAATCACTAACAAAGTGGTTGTCTAAATATGTGAGTCCAGGCAGGTGGTTAGTTGATTGGCAATTCTGTCAACTCACCCGTACAACACCCGGTCGAAAGATCAAGTAAAAATGACAGGGCAGGATTCGGAAATCAGTATCGTAGACCCTTCGAATGAGGTTGAGGTAACAGATGTGGGTGCTATGAAAGAAGAGATGAGGAAATTAAAAGCACAAATGGCTGAAATGCATCGGGCATGGTGTTAGGGACATCCGGCGCCACTATATCCTGCTAACCCATCTTACATCCCACCCCCTGGCTCAAGCTCAGGAGCCTACCGCTCCCCACGCATCTTCAACTTTCCCTTATCAGGCCCAGGGTTATGGTACCACTTCATATGCTCCCCCAGCCCCACCCTCTAAACAGAACCCTCCACCACCCATGGTTCCCGTCTTTGTGGCACCTCCCCCAGCTCTACTACATAGATCATCCAGTGAGCCGATATTCCAAGCTCACAACCCCCAATATTACCCTCCCGAACCCACTTTCAAAGCGCCTGAGCCATATACCTATTCTCCCCATTTTGAAATCCCTGGAGAAGTTGAGAATCCGGTTAAGAATACAGAACAAGAGGAAGTGATTCGTAAAGTCAAAAGCCTGGAGCAATCCTTCAGGAACATGCATAGTTTAGGTAACCAAGTTAGCGTCGCATACAAAGATTTGTGCCCTTTTCATGATGTCCAGTTGCCTACGGGGTTTAAACTGCCGAAGTTTGACTTATATGAGGGGCACAGTGACCCAGTATCCCATCTGTGTGGTTTCTGTAGCAAAATGAGAGGTGCTGGGGGAAAGGATGAATTGTTGATAGCATATTTCGGTCAAAGCCTGAGCGGGTCAGCGCTATAATGGTACACGAGGTAAGACCCCGGCCGATGGTATACATGGGATGATTTGGCACAAGAATTCATTGGCCATTTTCAATATAACCTCGAGATAGTCCTCGATCGTCTGTCATTGTTGAAACTGGAAAAGAAACCTGGGGAAAGTTTTAGAGAGTTTGGTTTCCGCTGGAGGGAACAAGCTACAAGGGTTGATCCTCCCATGAGGGAGAGTGAGATGGTAGATTACTTCTTGCAAACATTGGAACCTACCTATTTTGGTCATCTAGTGACATCTGTCGTAAAGTCGTTTAATGAAGTGGTAAATATGGGAGCCATTATTGAAGAAGGATTGAAAGCTAACAAGATATTGAGTTACTCGGCGTTGAAAGCAACCACTCAGGCCATCCAAAGCGGTACTGGTGGTGTGCTTGGGAAAAAGAAGAAAGAAGAAGTTGCTACAATTGAAGCTAATGCTTGGTCCAGGCCCAATAACCCTCCACTCTACTACAACCAACCCAGACCCCACCACCCAAACTACCAATATACCCCATATGGCCCACCGCAACACTATTATCCACCACCAGAACCACACTTTTCTATCCACCATGCCCAGACCTACACCCAACCCCCAGTGCACTTGCAATGGCGTACACCAAGTCCCCAAAATACACAGTCACACCCACAAAACACCTATCCACCTCCCAGGGCAAATAGACCAGGAACCAACTTCCGCCCAAACCAAGCTTTTAGAAGTGATAAGGCCCCAAACAGAAAAACATTTACTCCGTTGGGAGAATCTTACACTGCTCTCTTCCATAGATTGAAACAGTTGGGAATGTTGACCCTAGTTGAATCCAAAGCACCAAACCCTCTTCCTAGAAACCTAGACCACTCTGTTAGCTGCGAGTATTGCTCAGGGATGCCGGGGCACAATACTGAAAAATGTTGGAAGTTGAAAAACGCGATAAAAGAGCTCATTGATAATCGCTGTATTGAAGTACAGGCTCCAGAAGCCCTGAACATCAATCAAAATCCGTTACCAGCACATTACGAGGCCAACATGATCGAATTGATACATAAGGGGGAAGAGCCTAAAAAACCTTCGCAGGTGGTTATGGTAATTCGTTCTACGGAAGCCAAAGAGAAGACAGTAAGTGCAAGGCCAGTGGTTCAGTTAAAAGCAATAAAAGACAAGCCAGTGTTGGTAATGGGAAAGGACCAGTTGTGGCCGCAGAAAAGCCAGAGCCAGTCAAGTTAATGGTACCAGGGTCATCATCTGCACACGTGGTGGTTGTGAAAGGAGTTTCGTAGAACCGGTTGTCATAAAACCGGTAGTCCAGTTACCTGTGGTTGATAGCAAAGCCATACCGTGGATGTATGACAAGGTAGTGGTGACATACAAAGGAAAGGAAATTGAGGAAGAGATTTGTGAAGCACAAGGACTAACCCGGTCGGGACGTTGTTTCGCTCCCGAAGAGTTGAGAAAGGCTAGGGGCGCTAAAGACAATCCAGTGCCAGTCAAAAAGGCTGTGACGGAAGAAGAGGCAGAAAAGTTTCTGAAAAAGATGAAAATACAAGATTATTCCATTGTTGAACAACTGAGAAAAACATCGGCCCAAATCTCGTTGTTGTCATTATTGATTCACTCCGATGAGCATTGCCGAGCTTTGATGAAGATATTGAATGAGGCTCATGTGCCTGACAAAATTTCAGTAAACGATCTAGAGACAATTGCCAACAAGATCTTCGAAGTGAACAGGGTAGCATTTTCTGATGATGAATTGCCTGTGGAAGGCACAGAACACAACAAGGCTCTCTATTTGACGGTCAAATGTGAAGGTTCAATGGTTACTCGGGCACTAATCGATAACGGGTAAAGCGCTAATATTTGCACATTTTCCACGTTGAACAAGTTAAAGATTGATGAGGATAGAGTCCGAAAGAATAGCATTTGTGTTCGAGGATTCGACGGAGGGGGAACAAACACAGTAGGGGATATTGTACTCGAATTGATTATTGGCCCAGTCGAATTCACTATGGAATTTCAGGTGTTGGATGCTGCAGTATCCTATAATCTTTTGTTGGGTCGACCATGGATTCACGCGGCCAAAGCCGTGCCTTCCACGCTGCACCAAATGGTCAAATTTGAGTGGGACAGATAAGAAATTGTGTTACATGGGGAAGATCCCACATGCGCCATGAATGATGCCATTGTGCCCTTTATAGAAGCCGAAGATGATAAAGGACCCTGGGTTTATCAGGTCTTCGACACGGTCCCGGTAAGCAGAGTGCCCGAAGGTCAAAGCATGCCATATCCTAGGGTGGCAGCTGTGACTGTCATGGTAGTGTCAGAAATGCTGAAAAGCGGGTTCGTGCCAAGAAAAGGTCTGGGGGCTGAACTTCAGGGCATTATTCAACCTGTGTCCCTTCCCAAAAATCTGGACACCTTCGGATTAGGTTTCAAACCAACAACGGAAGATGTTATAAGGGCCCGTAGATTGAAAAAGAAAGCTTGGGTTCTTCCTAAACCTATTCCACGTTTGTCTAGGTCCTTCGTCAGGCCGGGTAGTAAGAAACAGTCATTGGCAAAGATGTCAGGTTCGTTAATTGGGGCAGAGGGGAATTTGGATAAGGTGTTCGAGAGAGTATTTGCTGAAGTAAACATGGTTGAGGTCGGGGAAGGGTCAAGCAGAGCAGACATACAGTACATCGGACCACATGCTAACATCAACAATTGGGAAGCTACTCCTCTTCCAATTCGGAGGGAGTTGTGGTAGTGGGTTTTGTTTTCCTTTTGTCACCTGGATTATTCCAGGGTTTGTAATCCAGTTGCTATGTTCCGTCTGTTTGGATGAGTTAAAACCTTGTTATCTTTACATTTAATGAAATGCAATTTTCTTCGTCCCTAATTCTATTTCCATTTTCTTTTTTTTTTCTTTTTGTACAGTTCTTTTTATGCTGATATCAATGATATGACATGCATGGGGAATCTTCGGCCCAGTTTTAAAAGCCAATCTAGCTCAGAAGTAATAATACAAGATATCGAGTGTGATGATGGGGTGGATTGTAACAATGATGAAGCTTATGAGGAAATTAGTAAAGAATTAAGTCATTTTGAAGAAAAATCCAAACCTAACCTAAATGACACAGAAGCAGTTAATCTAGGGGACCGAGACAATGTGCGGGAAACTAAAATAAGTGTTCATCTGGAGCCACAACTCAAGGAGGAGATAATTAAAGTATTGCATGAGTACAAAGATGTTTTTGCATGGTCATATGATGATATGCCAGGTCTAAGCACCGATTTGGTGGTTCATAAATTACCCACTGATCCGGCACTCCTTCCTATCAAGCAGAAGCTGAGAAAGTTCAAAACGGACATAAGTGTGAAGATCAAAGAAGAGATTACCAAGCAGTTCGAGGCAAAGGTCATTCAACTTACACGGTACCCCACTTGGTTAGCTAATGTCGTGCATGTGCCAAAGAAAGATGGCAAGACCAGGGTGTGCGTCGATTATCGAGACCTTAACAAAGCAAGTCCAAAAGATAATTTCCCATTGCCCAACATCCATATACTGATCGACAATTGTGCCAAACATGAAATTGGCTCTTTTGTGGATTGTTATGCGGGTTATCATCAGATTCTAATGGACAAGGAAGATGCCGAAAAGACGACATTCATCACACCGTGGGGAACATATTATTATCGGGTCATGTCGTTTGGTTTGAAAAATGCTGGGGCAACTTATATGAGGGCCATGACAACCATATTCCATGATATGATACATAAGGAAATCGAGGTATACGTGGATGATGTGATCGTGAAGTCTAGACAGCAATCCGACCATGTCAGAGATTTGAGAAAGTTCTTTCAAAGGCTTCGCAGGTACAATCTTAAGCTCAATCCTGCAAAATGTGCTTTCGGGATGCCATCCGAGAAGTTGTTGGGGTTTATAGTCAGCCGGCGGGGTATTGAATTAGACCCGTCGAAGATCAAAGCTATTCAGGAGTTGTCGCCTGCAAGAAACAAAATCGAGGTGATGAGTTTGTTGGGCAGATTGAACTATATCAGCAGGTTCATTGCTCAGCTTACGGCAACGTGTGAACCAATTTTCAAGTTGTTGAAGAAAGATGTCGCGGTCAATTGGACTGATGAATGTCAGGAGGCTTTTGATAAGATAAAGGGGTATTTGTCAAACCCACCCGTGTTGGTTCTGCCAGAACTAGGGAGGCCTTTGATTTTATATCTGACAGTTGTGGACAGTTCATTCGGCTGTGTACTGGGGCAGCACGATGTTACGGGCAGAAAGGAGCAGGCTATCTACTATCTCAGCAAGAAGTTCACATCTTACGAGGTTAAGTATACTCATCTGGAAAGGACATGTTGCGCCCTAACTTGGGTGGCACAGAAGTTGAAACATTATTTGTCATCTTACACTACTTACCTTATATCTCGCTTGGACCCATTGAAGTATATTTTTCAGAAACCCATGCCCACAGGAAGGCTTGCAAAGTGGCAGATCTTGCTTACAGAGTTCGACATTATATATGTGACATGGACTGCCATGAAAGCACATGCATTAGCCGATCATTTGGCTGAGAACCCCGTCGATGAAGATTATGAGCCTTTGAAAACCTATTTCCCTGATGAAGAGGTGATGCACATTGATGAATTGGAACAAGCTGAGAAGTCGGGATGGAAACTTTTCTTTGATGGGGCTGCAAATATGAAAGGCGTGGGAATAGGAGCAGTACTTATTTCGGAAACAGGTCAGCATTACCCTGTTACGGCTCGACTTCATTTCTATTGTACAAACAACATGGTAGAATATAAGGCATGTATATTGGGATTGAGATTAGCTGTGGATATGGGTGTACGGGAAGTCTTGGTCATGGGTGACTCGGACTTACTGGTACACCAGATTCAAGGAGAATGGGAAACACGAGATTTGAAACTTATACCGTATCGGCAGTGTCTGCATGAGCTTTGCCAGCATTTTCAGGCCATAGAATTCAGGCACATTCCAAGGATTCATAAAGAGGTTGCTGACGCTTTGGCGACTTTGACGTCAATATTGCACCATCCAGATAAGGCTTATGTTGATCCATTGCAGATTCAGGTCCGTGATCAGCATGCTTACTGTAATGTGATAGAAGAGGAAATCATGGAGAGTCGTGGTTCCATGATATCAAAAAGTATATTAGAGCGGGAGTATATCCAACACAGGCCACCGGTGATCAGAAAAGAACGATTTGGCGATTGGCAAGCGGGTTTTTCCTTAGTGGAGGACTGCTGTACAAAAGAACTCCAGATCTCGGGTTGTTGAGATGTATAGATGCAAGGCAGGCCACAACTATTATGACTGAGGTACATTCCGGGGTTTGTGGACCGCATATGAGTGGGTATGTTATAGCAAAAAAGATTCTCCGAGCGGGTTATTATTTGCTCACGATGGAGCGGGATTGTATCAATTTTGTGCGTAAGTGTCATCAATGCCAAGTACATGGAGATTTGATTCATTCTCCACCATCAGAATTGCATACGATGTCCGCACCATGGCCTTTTGTTGCGTGGGGCATGGATGTTATTGGGCCAATTGATCCAGGAGCATCAAATGGGCACAGGTTTATTCTGGTAGCTATAGACTATTTTACCAAATGGGTGGAAGCTAAGACGTTCAAGTCTGTGACTAAGAAAGCTGTAGTCGACTTCGTGCATTCAAATATCATCTGTCGGTTTGGGATTCCAAAGGTAATCATCACAGATAATGGGGCTAATCTTAATAGTCATTTGATGAAGGAGACATGCGAGCAGTTTAAGATTACTCATAGGAATTCTACTCCGTACCGTGCCAAAGCAAATGGTGCGGTTGAAGCAGCCAATAAGAATATAAAGAAAATACTCCAAAAGATGGTTGAGGGATCTAGACAGTGGCACGAGAAATTGCCTTTTGCATTGTTAGGATATCGCACCACCGTTCGTACCTCGGTAGGGGCGACTCCTTACTCACTGGTATATGGTACCGAGGCAGTAATACCCGCAGAAGTGGAAATCCCATCCCTGTGAATCATTGCAAAGGCTGAGATCGATGATGATGAATGGGTGAAAAGTCGTCTTGAGCAGTTGAGTTTGATTGACGAGAAGAGATTGGCATCAGTGTGTCATGGCCAACTGTACCAACGAAGAATGGCAAGAGCGTACAACAAGAAAGTACGTCCAAGGAAGTTCGAAGTCGGGCAATTAGTACTGAAGCGGATTTTGCCTCATTGGGCTGAAGCAAAAGGAAAGTTTACCCCAAACTGGCAGGGACCATTTGTAATAACTAGAGTGTTGTCTAACGGAGCATTGTATTTGACAGATGTGGAAGGAAAATGTATAGAAATAGCCATCAATTTCGATGCGGTCAACAGATATTATGTATGAGTTCTTTATTTTCTGAATGTATCTGTTTGTATTTGGCATATCTTAAAGATTGAAATGATGAAGGCATTTTGTCCTGCTATCCAAACACTATTATCCCTTGTTATCCCCTTTGAGCCTTACTTATTTTTCATACCCCTCTTTCGGAATCAACGGCACTATCAGGGAACACAGGTGCCGAACATAAAAAAAAGAAGAGAAAAACGAAAACAAAAACAAAGGAAAAGAAAAACAAAAACAAAAACAAAGGAAAAGAAAAACAAAGGAAAGGAAAAAGAAAGAAGAGAAAAACAAAAACAAAAACAAAGGAAAAGAAAAACAAAGGAAAGGAAAAAGAAAGAAGAGAAAAGCAAAAGAAAGAAAGAAGAGAAAAACAAAGGAAAAGGAAAGGAAAGAAAAGGAAAAAGAAGAAAAAGAAAAACACAACAACAGTTAAAAACAGTGAACTACGTTTGACTTGATCCCGAAAGTGTACGTAGGCAGCCTTACTCCGAGGTTCAGTCATACCAAATAGAAATCCAAAAATCCCCAAGCAAGAAACTGGGGCAGAAGTTGTGATTGATATGAAAGTTGGATTCCGAAAGTTGTAATTTGAACCCATTTGAATTGTTTTGAGCCTTTTTATACCTTTCTTTCTAAGCCAATTCAAAAGCCTACATTATGGTCCAAAGAAAGACCTTCTGATCAATTTTTAGGAAACACCAAGTCGAGTAGGTGACGGTAATTCATGGCGGTAGCAACACTTTGGTTCAAAGCAAGAAGAACAAAAGATAAAAATGAGAGAGTCTTATGGGTAAAAACCCTCACGGGCACCGTAAGGTGACGGGAGCTGAGAGAAAAATAAATGAGAGAGTCTTATTGGTGAAAACCCTCGCGGGCACCTTGAGGCGAAAGTGAGTTGAAAGATGGTTAAATAGCAAAAGGTTTGTGGGTGGAAAAATGTTTCGAGGTACCGCAGGAAAACAAGGGTAAGGTCTGGGTAATTCAAACAATTGATGGAAGTTCTGGGCAACAAAGTATGGCAATTGAAAGCTGGTTATTTGGACAGATTGGGCCGATTAATCCAAAATGCATGTCATGATCATGGGTACCAGCTGTCTCGCTCAGATAAGTTTCTTTTCCTTCTCTTCTTAAAACAATCATCTGGTTTTGGATTCTTCTTATACTTAATTCAAAAAATCGTCGCATTTCATTTTCTGTTGAGGGTTTTATCTAGCTGAGATATTCCAGTGCTAGTTTTGGGTCAAAGAAAGAAGAAGGGACTTCAAAGCTCACTACCAGCTTCCGGAATTGTAAAGCACGACGTGGTCAGAGCATGTCAAAAACAACATGATGTAAAGTGGAATATAGGGAATTAACGGAGGTTTCATCGGTGAAATGATTGGGGAATGTCGTGGGAAAGGAAAAAGCTCAAACAAAAAGGTCAGAAAAGTGAAATAACAGCAGGGGTGTAAAATATTTAGGTCGCCAGATGTTGGGAAATTTAAAAGTTGGTCAGGAAGTCAAGCGGTTCAGGGTCAGTGTGTGGAAGTCAGTCAACACAAAGCAATGCAGGGGAAGGATTTTTCAGCAAGAATGTCATCAACTAACCACCATTTTAAACTGACGAAATTTTCTTTGATTGTAACAGGGGCAGAAAGTTAGTCGTTGAAAAGGAATTCTCCAAGAAGAAAAACAAGCAGTAACCAGGTTTAATCGCAAAGTGCGGTCTGATTAAATACAAGATAATCTTGAAATGTATAAGGGGAATGGAATTTGATTGCAAAGTTGGCGTGATTAGAATAAGTGTAAGTTGTCAGGACCTTCCTGGATAATAGGATGTAGTTCATATACCCAAAAATCAGGAGTCCGCCTGGAGAATAAAGACATACAATTTAATTTTAGCAATCAGGAGTCCGCCTGGAGAATAGAGACATACAATTTAATTTTAGCAATCAGGAGTCCGCCTGGAGAATAGAGACATACGGTTCAATTTTAGCAATCAGGAGCCCGCCTGGAAAATGGAGGTGTTAAATATTTTAAGCAGTCGAAGTCAGGAGTCCGCCTGGAGAATAGAGACATACGGTTCAATTTTAGCAATCAGGAACCCGCCTGGAAAATAGAGGTGTTAAATATTTTAAAGCAGTCGAAATCAGGAGCCCGCCTGGATAATAGAGGAGCAGTTTCAATTTTAAGTTCAACAATCAGGAGCCCGCCTGGAAAATGGAGGTGTTAAATATTTTAAGCAGTCGAAATCAGGAGCCCGCCTGGATAATAGAGGAGTAGTTTTAATTTTAAGTTCAGCATGTCAGGAGCCCGCCTGGATAATGGAGGAATACATTCGAGTTCGAGTTTACTCAAGTTCAGCAGTTTGGAGAAAGGGAATAACATCTCAATTCACCAGGGGAATAGCAACAGGGATTTTTATCGAGAAAGCACAAGACAATGAGGCAACAAGGAAACACAAGACAACAAGGAAGTACATGAGCAAGTTTGAAGAATTTAGATAGGATTTTTGGTAATTCATAGAGCATAGTTAGTTTAGTTTATTTTATATTTGACATGATGTAATAAGGGAGGTCAGCAAGTAGTAACAGCAGCAAGCGCAGTGCAATCACAGTTCCTGGTAGTCCCAGCAACCAGACACTCCCGAACTACACTGACCTGATTCCTATTTAGCCCAGGATATGTAGGCAACCTCTGAAGCAGGATGCGGTCAAACTTTTCCAAAATGCTTCGCACGGAATTTTCAAACGGGCAAAAATCGCTCGTATTTGCTCACTTGTCTTTGCCCGAAAACCTTTCGCGTTTTCGAGCAAAGAGGGGCAGCTGTGAGCACGTGATTTTTGCCCTATATATGAATAATTCCCAAAAATTCCAACGAAATAATTTTTCTTTATTTTTACAATTCTTGTGAATTTTGGCGTCATTTTGTTTTAATTATTGGCATCTTATTTGTGCATGGTAATTCATATAAAACACAAAGAGTATGCATTTGCATTTAGGTTTTAATTTTTTATATTTAGTATCAATTAAGGGATAACTTGTTTAGAACAAAGCATGAAAATCACAAAAATAGTTCACTTTTGCATTTTAATGATTTTATTGTGAATTTGTCATAAAATAGTTTTTGAACAATTTTAGGAATTAATTAGTCTTTGTTTTGAAACAATCGGGATTTCAGGTTAGTTTTACATCTTTATAAGAATTATAAAAAAATTTAAAAATTGTAAAAGTAAGAAAAGAAAATAAGAGTAGAAAAGTGGTCTTATTAAAGACCCAAAATTTGGGCCAATACGTTGAAATTTCTCAGGCCCAAACGCCTCAAAATTGTCCAACCCAAATCCATGCCCGGTCTGCCCCCCCTTCTAAACGAAACGGTGTCGTTTCGGGGTCCCTGAATCAGGACCGCTGGATCTCATCAATCCAACGGTCCAGATCTAACTAGGTTACCTGTATTTAAGTGTCCGAAACTTCCCCCTACCCCCATTTGCCTCGTCTTCCTTACCCCACCCTTCTCCCCAAACCCTAATCCGCGCCGCCCTAAATCCCTCGCCGGCGGTGAACACAAACTACGCCGTTCACTCTGAGATTAACACCACAGATCCCCCTCACCCTCCTCTTTTCATTGCACCCACTGGTCCACCTCGAACAAGGCTGGAACTCTTCGAATCTTAGTTTGATGTTTTCCGGCCAAGTGACAAGTTCATCCAAATCAGTCCAAAATCACACCCCACAACCCCCGGCCCTTCCTCAACACTAATCCATGGCTATTTTCCTTCAAATCACCTTGAAACAGCCCGAATCTTAGATTTAAGAATTTCTCGCCAAACCCTAAAACCAAATCCTTTTGATTTCGAACCGTATTATCCTTAACCATGTGTTCTCTTGTAAGAACACATGGTTAGGGATGTTACGCGTCAAAAATCTGAAAGGATTCAGACGTTTCTGACTGGCTGGAGCCCCTGGTGCCTCTGTGAGTTTTTACTGCTTCCTTTTACTCACATGTTTGAAGTGTAATTTACAGTTTTGTTTCATTAATTTTTCTGTTGATTTTATGATTTAATTGTATTAGTTTAAGTTCTGTCAATTATTGAGTTTGATATTTGTTTGAATGATCGCAAGTTCATGGTTTAAGAATTAGTTTAAGTTCACTTAATATTGATCATGTTAGCCTAATCTCAGTTAATTTCGTTTAGCTTGATTGAGTTGGTATAATTGAACAAAATTGGTTTTGGTCAGTCTGATTAGTTAGTTTCTAAATGCTAATTAATTAATTTCAGTTAGTTTTAGATTGGGTTAGGGTATTGGGTATAGCTGTTAAGGATGAGGGTAGGTTCAGTAATTTTGAGAGGCTTTCAGGGGTAATCTGGGTATGGAAAAGGGTAGTTCTGATGAGAATAGTAATATCAAGATATATGGAAGGGCAGTATAGGTATTGTATGGGTAGAGGAATACCTTAGGGCCTTCTAGAATGGGGTGCAAGTGAAGATTTTAATAATTGTAATCCGTTTACTTGTTTAGCAAGTTAAGAATAGAGGGACCAAACTGAAAATAGGGAGGGACTGATTGGAAAATCAGAATCTGATCTATTCTCTTTGGGGTTGCCTATAAAAGGGCATGAAATGCCTTGGGAAAGGGGCTTGGCTGGGTTTTTCTACCTCCAGCACTGAGTTTCAATTTCAGTTTTCCCTGCTTTTGATTTCAGTTGGCATCTTAATTCCAAGTTGATATTTGAAAACAAAACAACACAAAAAAAAGAAGAAATGAAGCAATCAATAACAACCTTATAGTTTCATTATCAGTTAGATTTCAGCTGGGTTTTGGGTCTAGCAGTATCGCAGAGCTGCTTGGGGGCAGCTGTGAGGGTTAGGAATATATTTGAAGCATATGTTGAATTAATCTATGGAGACTGCCTGCATTTTTTATTTTCAAAAATGTTTTCTGGCCTGTCTTGTGGTATATACATATTGCTGAGTTTGTTGTTGTTGCTGTTGTAATTAGCTGACTCCTCTCCTCCTCTCTACTTACATTTCAGTTTCCAGGTACTTGTTTTGTAGCTCTCAAATATGGCGTTGGAGTAAACATACTGTATGAAGTTGGTATTTGAATTTTTTGTGTTTTTGTCTAACTTAATGTATAAAACAATTAGTTTACTCATGTCATTTGGGTACTGTACTAATCTTGGTTTGTATGAATTAGACTGATAAACTGTCAAGTATAAGTTTGTTCATTTCGATTAGTAAGTGGACATTTGGGTATTTAGATTCATGTATGTAATCAAGGTTGTGGACTGTTTAGATTGTGCATTTCATGTTTATGCAATTGCAGTTTTCAATTTGTTTAAGTTTCACAGTATGCTGAAGTTAAATCTGCAAAGTTGTAGTTGATTTGGAGCTCAATACGCATGGTTGCTTTTAAGTTTGGTTTAGTATGAATTGTACATTTAACAGCTTCACACTGGGCCAGTTTTGGGCCTGGCGTATTAACAGTTGGCCAAGACTTTGGCTAGGTGATAATCGAATTAGGGCCTAGGTGCATCAAGGTTTAAGAATTTATTTAAATAAAATGGTGCCCCAAAGGGCTCGATCCCTGGGCTGTGTAACGGCCTGTCAATAAGTTAGAAGTCTGGCCTGCGTTAGGCTCAATGCGAGGAGCTCTAGGAGTCTGCGCCTGCAGCATGTGCAATGGCGTGATTTGGACTTTATGGGCTTGGAGCCCATTTTTCTCAGCATTTCCTCCCGGATGTTCAAATCCAAATTCAACAAAATTTTAGGCTTAACCAATCAGGATCCTTAAGTGATTAATAGCATAATTATCTCACTGTTTAGATTTGGAAAGGTTGTTTAGTGAATTTCACCACCTTCCCCAAAATAACAATACGTTAGAATATTTAAGTGTGACTTACTTAAAGTACCTTCTTAAACTCTGGTGCGCATTGATGCGACCCAAATCCAAATCTCGACGAAGTCAAAATGTGTTGACGATCACGGGTGCATTGATTGTGACGTGGTTCGAAACGTGTTTTCATGACGTCGTAATTCCTAAAAATAAATAATGATAGAAAAGAGGTTCACAAATTGAGACGAGCCTCACCGCACAAATAAATAAATATGGGGCCCTCAATAAATAATTACTGAAATGATTAGAATTTGGAATGGTCATTTAGCAAACTTCATGGTTTTTCCCCAAAATAATACTACGTTACCTTCTTTAGGCACGATTTAATTAAATTACTTTCTTAAATTCGGGTGCGCATTGATGCGACCCAAATCCAAATCTCGATGAAGTCGAAATGTGTCAACAACCACGGCCGCATTGATTGCGACGGGGTTCAAAACGCATTTTCACGACATCGTAATTCTTATAAAATAAATAATGATAAAAGCGGTTTACGAATAGAAGGCACATAAGCTAGCATGTATTAAAATCAGATAAAATCAAATACAACAGTTAAGCGCCCGTGCTAGAACCACGGACCTCGGGAATGCCTAACACCTTCTCCCGGGTTAACAGAATTCCTTACTCGGATTTCTGGTTCGTGGGCTGTTAACAGAGTCATAAATTTCCTCGGTTCGGGATTCAACCGGTGACTTGGGACACCATTAATATCCCAAGTGGCGACTCTGAATCATTAATAATCAAATCCCGTTTCGATTGTCCTTTAAATGGAAAAACTCTTTTACGCCCTTGCGGGTGTAAGTGAAAAAGGAGGTGTGACAGTAGGCATAGGAGCGGTACTTATTTCTGAAACAGGGCACCACTACCCTGTTACGGCTCAGCTTCGTTTTTACTATACCAATAACATGGCTGAGTACAAGGCCTGTATTCTGGGTTTGAGGTTAGCTGTAGATATGGGTGTCCAGGAAGTCTTGGTCTTGGGTGACTTGGATCTCCTGGTGCACCAGATTCAGGGAGAGTGGGAAACACGAGATTTGAAACTCATATCGTACAGACAATGTTTGCATGATCTTTGCCAGTAGTTTCAGTCGAAAGAATTCAGGCATATCCCGAGGATCCATAATGAAGTCGCCGATGCTTTGGCCACTCTAGCATCAATGTTACATCATCTAGATAAAGCTTATGTGGACCCTTTACAGATTCAGGTCCGTGATTAGCATGCTTACTGTAATATAGTGGAAGAAGAACTGGATGGGGAGCCATGGTTCCATGATATCAAAGAATACATTAGGATGGGGGTATATCCGGTACAGGCCACTGGTGATCAGAAAAGAACAATTCGACGATTGGCAAGTGGATTTTTCTTTATTGGAGGGGTATTGTACAAAAGAACTCCAGATCTGGGATTGCTAAGATGCATAGATGCTAGACAAGCCACAACAACCATGACTGAAGTACACTCCGGAGTTTGTGGACCACATATAAGTGGGTACATTCTAGCAAAGAAGATTCTCCGAGCAGGTTACTACTGGCTCACTATGGAGCAGGATTGCATCAGTTTTGTGCGTAAAGGTCATTAGTGCCAAGTGCACGGAGATTTGATTCATTCTCCACCATCTGAATTACATACAATGTCTGCACCATGGCCTTTTGTTGCTTGGGGTATGGATGTCATTGGGCCAATCGAGCCGGCAGCATCGAACGGACACAGGTTTATCCTGGTAGCCATTGATTATTTCACCAAGTGGGTTGAAGCAAAAACTTTCAAATCTGTGACCAAGAAAGCAGTGGTTGATTTTGTGCATTCAAATATCATCTGTCGGTTTGGGATTCCGAAGGTAATCATCACAGACAATGGCGCTAATATCAACAGTCATCTGATAATGGAGACATGTCAGCGGTTTAAGATTATACATTGCAATTCCACCCCATATCGCCCTAAGGCGAATGGAGAAGTCAAGGCAGCCAACAAGAATATAAAGAAGTTACTTCGAAAAATGGTGGAAGGTTTTAGGCAGTGGCATGAAAAGCTGTCGTTTGCATTGCTGGGTTATCGCACTACTGTTCGCACTTTAGTAGGGGCTACTCCTTATTTGTTGGTGTATGGCACGGAGGCAGTAATACCCGCAGAAATTGAAATCACATCCCTTCAGATTGTTGCTGAGACAGAAATTGATGACGTTGAATGGGCCAAAACCCGCTTGGAGCAATTAAGTCTGATTGATGAAAAGAGATTGGCGGAAGTATGTCATGGCCAATTGTACCAACAGAGAATGGCGAGAGCATATAACAAGAAGGTACGTCCATGGAAGTTTGAAGTGGATAAACTAGTGTTGAGACGTATCTTGCCTCACCAGGCTGAAGCAAAAGTAATGTTCTCCCCAAACTGGCAGGGGCCATTTGTTGTATCCAGAGTATTGTCCAATGGCGCATTGTATTTGACAGATATAGAAGGCAAATGTGTAGAAATAGCTATCAATTCTGATGCAGTCAAAAGATACTATGTATGATTCCCTTGTTTGATTGTACTTGTTTGTATTTGGCATATTTTGAAGATTGAAATGACGAAGGCACTATGTTCTGCTATCTAAATACTTTATCCCTTGTCACCCCTTTTTGAGTTATTTTCTTTCATACCCCTCTTTCGGGATCAACGACACAATTCAAAAATGCAAGTGCGCGGGATAAGTAAGTGAAAGGAAAAAGAAAGAATGAACAAGAAAGGAAAAGGAGAAGAAAAATGAAAAGAGAAAAGAAAGAGAAAGAAAAGAAAATGAAAGATAAAAGCAAAAAGAAAAAAAAGAGAAAAGAAAAAAAGAAGAAAAAAAGAAGAATAACAGAAGAAAAAGAGAGAAAGAAAAGAAAGAGAGAAAAGAAAAATCACAACAACGAAGTAATTTCTATGACATGAACTACGTTTGACCTGATTCCTTTAAGGGATACGTAGGCAGCCTCACGGTTCGGTCTCATCAAAACAAAAATCCAAAAGTCCCCAAGCAAGAAATTGGGGCAGAAGTTGTGGATGTCGTAAGAAACTTGATTCTGAAAGTCGTAATTTTAACCCATTTGAATTGTTTTGAGCCTTTTTATACCCTTTCTTTCTAACCCTGTTCAAAAGCCCACATTATGGTCAAAAGAGAGACATTTTGATCAGTCTTCGAGAAAGGCCAAGTCGAGCAGGTAAAGTAATTCATGTCAGGGCAACACTCCGGTTCAAGCAGAAAAAAATAAAAATGAGAGAGTCTTATTGGTGAAAACCTTCATAGGCACCGTAAAGCGACGAGAGTTAAGAGAAATAAAAATGAGAGAGTCTTATTGGTGAAAACCCTCACGGGCACTATAAGGCAAAAGTGAGTTGAGAGATGAACGTATGAAAGAGGTCTGCTGGTGAAAACCTTTCAAGGCACCGCAGGATGAACAAGGTCAAGGTTTGGGTAAAGTAATCAAGTCACAGAAGTTCTGAGGCAATGAAGTACGACAGTTGAAAGTTGATTGGTCGGACAGATTGGGCCGATTAATCCGAAATACATGTCATGATCATTGGTACCAATTGTTCCACTCAGATAAGTTTCTTTTTCTTTTTCCTTTTGTAGCAGTCATCTGGTTTTGGATTCTTCTTATCCTTAACCCGCAAAGTCATTGCGTTTCATTTTTATTTTGGGTTTATTTGTCTAAGATGTTTCAATGTCAGTCTTGTTCAAAGCAAGTCAAATCTCACTACCAACTTCCAAAATTGCAAAGCACATCGTGGTCGGAGAAAACTAAGGATAACATGATGTAAAAGGGGGGTACAAGGAATCACCAGAAGTTTCATCGGTGGAATGGTTTGGTAATGTCATGGGAGACGCAAAGGTTCGGATAAAGGGGTCAGAGGCAAAACAACAGCATGGGTATAGGACACTCGGTTCATCAAAGGTCATGGGGTTTGAAAGTCAGTTAGAAAGTCAAAGCGGTTCAGGACCAGTTTGGGGAAGCCAGTCAGAACAAAATAATGCAGCGGAAAGATCTTCAGCAAGAATGCCATCAGCTAACCACCATTTTAAACTGACAAGATTTTCTTTGATTGAAATAGGGGCAGAAAATTTTGGTTATTTCAGAGAAACCCTCCATAAAGAAAGGCAGTCATCAAACAGGTTTGATTTTTAATTTTCAGGACCCTCCTGGAAAATGGGACCTAGTTTAAAGTTCAGAAATAACATAATCTAGCATAAATATATCCCAAAGGAATATAAGTTGGTTTAGAAGTTTGCATGTTCGAGATAGGACGCGACTATGAGTTTCCAGGACCCTCCTGAATAATAGGGCTTAGCTTTAAGATTTCAATTAGATAACAACATTTAGCGTAAACTTTACTGTATGATAGTATAATTCATACATGAAAGTTGTCACTCTTAAGATAAAATTTGACTTTTGATTTTCAGGATCCTCCTGGATAATAGGGAGTAGTTTAAAGATTCTCTTAGATAGAAAGATTTAGCAGAAGTCATACCTGTAGAAGATATAACTTAGATTTAAAATTGTCGTTTAGTTAAGAGTTGTCAGGACCCCCCTGAATAATGGGACCTAGCTGTCAAATTCTTAGTAATACTTGGTAATATGATTCAGTTTTACACTCACATCTGTGCCCAGCCACCAAACTAGGGCAGAAAAATTTTCTTTGTTTTTGTCTATTTTGTTGAAGTCAGGAGCCCGCCTGGAGAGCAGGGAATACTTTCAAACGCAGCAGTCAGAAGCCCGCCTGGAGAACAAGTGAGTACAATTTAAATTTTAGCTTTCAAATCCTTTGTTTTGTCTATGTTGAAGTCAGGAGCCCGCCTAGAGAGCAGGGAATACATTTTAAGTTGAAGTGAGGAGCCCGCCTGGAGAGCAGGGAATACTTTCAAACGCAGCAGTCAGGAGCCCGCGGGTGCATTTATGTGACGTGGTTTGAGACGCATTTGAATAACGTTGCAAATTTTTCCTTAAAATTGAATAAAGTGGTTAAAACTAAAATTTGCACATAGGTTCAAAATTGTTTAAAATCGGATAATTAAGCCGGATATAATAGTTGAGCGACCGTGCTAGAACTACGAAACTCGGGAATGCCTAACACCTTCTCCCAGGTTAACAGAATTCCTTACTCGGATTTCTGGTTCGTGGACTGTTAAACAAAATCAATTGTTTCCTCGATTCGGGATTAGAACCGGTGACTTGGGACACCATAAATCTCCCAAGTGGCGACTCTGAATCTTTAAATAAATAAATCCTGTTTCGATTGTCCTTTAATTGGAAAAACTCATTTATACCCTCTTCTAGGGGTGTTGCTAAAAAGTAGGTGTGACAGCGTCGAATTCTTCTTCCTTGGCCTTCCCTTTTCACCGAGCCTCAGCAACATAATCCCGGGGTATTGCTTCTGAGTTATATGGAGGTGTGGTTGATACCGTCACAGTGAAAGGTGTGACCATTTCTACTTTAAATGGAGCGGGGTGGCCGCGGACAGAGCCACCTCTACGTCAAATGGAACTGATGCAGTTACCTCAATCTAGATTAGTGATTGAGTCTGTATCACGATAGGGGTAAGTGTGACTGCAACTTTAAAGTCATCACCTTCTCGAATAAGCTCAATCGACCCCTCAGGGTCCCATTCTTCATTCGTCTCTATCATATGTATTCCACCACCTCTATGATCAGCGAGGTGATTATCACAGACATTAAGTGTTGATTTCTTTGCATGTATGACCTTGTTGTCAATTAGCATCTGGATTTTATCCTTCAATGTTCGGCACTCAGCAGTGGTGTGCCCCTTCATACCGGAATGGTACGAACAAGTTTTGTTCGAATTGACCCATTGGGATGGGTTTTCTAATGCCATAGTGGGAATGGGAGTGACGTAACCTGCGGCTTTCAACCTTTTATACAACTGGTCGATGGGCTCAGCAATGGCGGTGTATTGTCTGGGTGACTTGCGGTCAAATTTGGGTCATGGTCTTGGAAAGTTTTGGGGAGTTGGAGGTGATTGGAAATGGGATGGTTGGGAGTTATAGGTGTGGTGGACGGTGGATGCTTGGGAATATCTAGGAGATGAGGGTTGATATGTGGGTGGCGGTGCTTCGTACGCGGTTGGAGGTGTTTGATATGTGCGTAAAGGTGTTTGATATGTGGGTGGAGGTGGTTGATATGTGGGTGGAGGTTGTTGATATGTGGGTGGAGGTTTTTGGTATGTAAGTGGAGATTTTGGACCCTGGGCCACCATTACTGCCCCAACATCTCTCTTTTTTGATATACCACCTGATTGTAATGCCTTATCTGTGCCCTGCAGTACCTCAAAATTCATTACCATCCCGCTCTTGATTCCTTCCTCTATCCTTTCTCCTAGTTTGATGATGTCAGAGAATTTATTATTTTCGATAACCATCAACCTTTTATAATATTGTGGATCCTGTTCTCTGACGAAGAATTTATTCATTTGTTCCTCGTCTAAAGATGGCCTGACCTTGGCGGCTTCCGACCTCCAACGAGTAGCATACTCACAGAAAGACTCAGTAGGTTTCTTCTTAAAATTCTGAATGTAGAAAACATCCGGTGCGTTTTCTATATTAAACCAGAACCGGTACATAAAATCTGACGCCACACTTACCCAATTAGACCATTTCTTAGGATCTTGGCTGATGTACTAGGACAAAGCATCCCTAGTAAAACTCCTCATAAAGAGTTTCATTTGGATTTTTTCGTTTTTCCCGACCCCAACAAGTTTGTCGCAATAGGTCCTTAGATGGACTTTGGGATCACATGTGCCGTCAAACATCTCAAACTTGGGAGGTTTGTATCCCTATGGCAGTTCTACGCCTGGCTGTATGCATAGGTCTTCATCATTCAAACCTTCTATTCCTTTGCTGCCTTCGACACCTTGAACTCGGCTTGTCAAGTTCTTGAGTTCTTCAGCCATGTTTTTAATGAGCAGGTCCTTTTCGGAGGATTCCGGTGTATAAGAGATGGGTTGGATGGAGTGAGGTACGGTGTATAGGAAAGGAGGGTTCCTAGGTAGGTTAGCCTACAAGATTACCCCATGCAATGTCCGGTAAACACTCCTCAATGAGGGGCTACACGTGAAATTGGTGCGTATTCATCATATCCATATCTACCATTCCCACCCCTTAGCGGTTATTAAGCGGATGTTATTTAGCGATCTCTATGAATACTATTACTCGTCCTTTCTTAATGGTCCTGGAGGAAATTAGGACCTCTACCTATAGGAAGTTCTAGATAGACCCCTAAGGTTTAAAGGAGAAAATACTAAGGCGACAAGCAAGAATACATAGGACTTTAGCAAATAAAATCAGGAAGGAGCAAATAAGAGGCTCAAGTTTACCTCCATAGATAATGCATGTAAACAGCATGACTCAAACACAAACAAGGGCAGTATTATTAAACATGATCCTAAGCATGATGTCTAGGTGAGTATCAGAACATAAGAGACATGCAGAATTATTTTATAACTCGAAAGCAGGGGCCCTAATCAGTTTGCCTACTGATTTTAAGTCTGTCAATCATTAAGCAGTAAACACAAAGAGGTAGTTTCCAGTTTTATAAGAGTTGATTACCTAAAGCTTGCCTGGGCGTGGGATAGTGCATAGTTGTTACCAGAACCATTAGAACAATGAAGGAGCTGTTTTACCTAAAAAAGTATGTTGTTCTAAGTCTTACAGGATACAAGATTATTACTAATTTGTTTAAAGCAGGATGAGACTGTTTGTATTCCTTTTCATGCATCAGTAATAGAACTAGGCGTAGTTGAGTGAGTGTGAACGAGAACCTAAACATGGTATCTAATATGCACACATAAGGTATAGATGATTTATGTGCAAGACTCCTAGAGCAGGATTTCTAAATGCACAACATGATTGCAGAATTTCCTAAAGGAGGATTTCTAAATGCATTAAAGGTTACAACATTGTAGAGTATGTTGTCAAGTGTGCAAGAGTAGCAGTTTCTATTTTAATGCCATTTATCATAGAAACAGGATTTCTAAACGATAGCAAGAATGTCAAAATGAGATTCTGATGCATGATGTGCTTCGCATGTGTTGGTCCTAAACATGGATTCTAGTGCGCACACAGAAAAATGTAAACCTAAAGCATGTTTCCTACCCTTGATATTTATAGCATGTATAATCACCACCCCCCCCTTTACTAGCCATCCCCAATATTTTTTTACAACAAATTATTATAGACCAATATTGCATGAATTACATAAGTAGATAAGAAAAATAAGAAGTTACTTTATAGGGAGCTTGAAAGTAGTCCCAAATTTCTAAAATTTATAATGCCAGATTACCTCATCGCCTTTCACATAATCCGCGTGTGTTAGAATTCCCTACGGCCCTCAAGGGATCTCGGTCAGTGCTCACACCCAAATTTCATAATCATAGTTGAGTAAGTGCAGTGTGGAAGGGCCAACTCCAATGCATCAGAGTTCAGAGGGACCTCATAGGGATCCCTAAGCAGTCACACATTGGAGGGGCATAACTTAAGGACCTAAGAGTAGAGTTAGAGTGCTTGACATAGTTTGAAAAGGTTTAAGCAGGAAAACAGTTTGAAAAGAGACTTGTTTAAAATAGTTTTGTAAAAACAACAGAGGGAGTTATTCAATAAAATAGTTTTGAAAAGAAAGTGGAGTAATAAGCAACAGTCCAAACACATCACCCAAAACAGGTTCATACATAACCAAAAAACATAGAACCAAGGTAGGTTCAGTAACCACAACAGGGGTAATGGGATTTGGGGACACATAGGTCGCATACGTAAACACATAGTTGCAGGAGCACTTAAGTACAAAATCAGCAATATGCTAAGGGGTTAAGGAACTTCAGAATTAACACAGAATTAGGTAACTTAAGGATAGCCAACTACTTTGCACAGAAAGGTTCATGCAAGAAATTAGAGAAACATAAGTAAGGAAGAGTCACATTGGGGTATACTATAAGGGGGATAACATTTCATAAACATGCTGAGTCTAAAGGAGGGGACACATTAACAGAAGCATGATGATAAAGTGATAAAGCAAACATATTAGTTGCAAATTGAACAATAAAACCATAAGTGGAAACAGACTAGAAACAGGATGAATTGAAGTAATAAAAAAAACATGTTTTCTTTGAAACTTTGAATTGAAATCAGGACATACAAGTAATGAAGAAAGTAAGAACAAAGTAAAGGAAAGAACAATAGTTAGCCTTGGCTTGTAGGCGGCTAACTCAGAATAATAGCAAGTAAACAAAGAAAGAGAGCAGAAAAGTTTTGAGTGTGAAAGAGTTTGAACTAATGTGTTCATCTCTATTGATTGTTAATGAGAGAGCATATATATAGTAGTTCGAAACTAGGTAAAATAAGGTAAGAATCACAATTGTATAGTAGTTATGGAACTCAGAACCAATTAGAGCAAAAGCAGTACCAGTACTCCCTTAAGTAAGGGAATCAATTGAAACGGTAAGAACATGTAGCAAATAAGGAAAGAAATCAATGTGTAACTGGAGCATAACAGATAAGGAAATAATTCAAATATAGTAGGTACAAAGTAAATAATTAGAGCTAGGTTCATAAGGTTCTAATTAAGGAAATAATATAAGAATCAATTAACATTATAGTCAGCCATGTAATAAGGAAAGAAGTAAACTAAAGGTCAGAAATCAGTAAGGAATATTACCATAGGAAATCAATAAAGGGTATCACTCACAGAAAATTAGGGATTCAACTAGAATTAGTACTGATTAGAGGAAACTACCACAAATTTCTATCAATAAACAAAGTAAACATAATATACGCAGGAGAAGCAAAATCAGAAACCCTAATGAGCAAATTTGGGGACACATAGGTCGCATAGGTAAACACATAGTTGCAGGAGCACTTAAGTACAGAATCAGCAATATGCTAAGGGGTTAAGGAACTTCAGAATTAACACAGAATTAGGTAACTTAAGGATAGCCAACTACTTTGCACAGAAAGGTTCATGCCAGAAATTAGAGAAACATAAGTAAGGAAGAGTCACATTGGGGTATACTATAAGGGGGATAACATTTCATAAACATGCTGAGTCTAAAGGAGGGGACACATTAACAGAAGCATGATGATAAAGTGATAAAGCAAACATATTAGTTGCAAATTGAACAATAAAACCATAAGTGGAAATAGACTAGAAACAGGATGAATTGACGTAATAAAAAAAACATGATGTCTTTGAAACTTTGAATTGAAATCAGGACATACAAGTAATGAAGAAAGTAAGAACAAAGTGAAGGAGAGAACAATAGTTAGCCTTGGCTTATAGGCGGCTAACTCAGAATAATAGCAAGTAAACAAAGAAAGAGAGCAGAAAAGTTTTGAGTGTGAAAGAGTTTGAACTAATGTGTTCATCTCTGTTGACTGTTAATGAGAGAGTATATATATAGTAGTTCGAAACTAGGTAAAATAAGGTAAGAATCACAATTGTATAGTAGTTATGGAACTCAGAACCAATTAGAGCAAAAGCAGTACCAGTACTCCCTTAAGTAAGGGAATCAATTGAAACGGTAAGAACAGGTAGCAAATAAGGAAAGAAATCAATGTGTAACTGGAACATAACAGATAAGGAAATAAATCAAATATAGTAGGCACAAAGTAAATAATTAGAGCTAGGTTCATAAGGTTCTAATTAAGGAAATAATATAAGAATCAATTAACATTATAGTCAGCCATGTAATAAGGAAAGAAGTAAACTAAAGGTCAGAAATCAGTAAGGAATATTACCATAGGAAATCAGTAAAGGGTATCACTCACGGAAAATTAGGGATTCAACTAGAATTAGTACTGATTAGAGGAAACTACCACAAATTTCTATCAATAAACAAAGTAAACATAATATACGCAGGAGAAGCAAAATCAGAAACCCTAATGAGCATAAGGGGGTAGAAAATCACAGAGACTCAGAACATATGTATGAGAAAACAGACATACGCACAAATCAGACGAGCAAATAAGCAAAGACAGTCTCAGAACCCAGGATTAAAACCAAAAGATTTGGGTTCTTAGCATGATAAATCAGATAAGATGGAAAAACTTAAATAACCGTTTAAACATAGTAAGAACCATAGAATAATACAAAAAAGATCAGAGGGAAAGTCATTTTGGTAAGGGGTTAAGAAACCCTAGTTTGAAGATAAAAAGGCATTTTTTAAAAATCGGAGAGATTCTTAAGAAAACAGTAGAGACAACTCAGAAAACTCTTAGATCTATTACAGATCTAAGAATTCAAGAGATAAAATTAGGGTTTCAGAGAGATAACCCAGATAAAGAGAGATTCTGGTTTAGAAGCCATGGATGTAGCCAAAAAAGAAAGATCATACTCGGACAGGCCAAGGGTGGCCTGATAACGGCCAAAATCAGACCATAGGTGTGAGTTGAACAGTCGCTGGTCCCTTAAGGACCTTAGGGTAGCAATAATCCATCGTGGGGGGAGCCGTGAAGGCTAGGGATGGTGGTGGAACCACGATTGTTACCGGCGAGCCAACGGCCGGGGAGTAGGAGCCATGGTTTAGCAGAGAGAGCTTGAGAGAGAATGAAAGGGTATGATGGCGGAGAGTGATGAGAGAATGCGGGTTTGGGTGGTATGGTCTTAGGTTAATTTAAGAAAGAGTTAATCTGGGCCGTTGATCAAACTTGATCGATGGCCAAGATTAATTCAGGTCTGGGTTGGGTAGATTTAGGAATTGGGCTTTGAGGTATTGGGCTGCTTTAATTGGGTTGGGGTCTGATTCAATTAGGCTAGAATTGAAATGAAATTGGCTATTTGTTAAATATCCAATAAAATTAAATAAAACAAATTACAAAAATAGCTGATAATTGTACGAAAAGAATTTCATGAATAGAAAATAGTTAAAATTATTACTTAATATTTTAAAATACAAATGATTAATTTCCGATCAAAAATAGTATAAAATCGTATGATTGGGTTATAATTGCAAAGTTATTGCAGTTATAGCCAAAAGATGCCAATTTGGCTAATTATGGAATAATTTGGTCTTAATAGGACCATAAGTAATAAATTAAATCAATAAATGCTTTTGAAATCATTTGTAATGCCATTTTATAATTATTTATTGAAAATAAAATGCCGGGTAAATTAATAAAATATAGGAAAATTATGGAAAAATACCAATTGCTATTAATGCATAATTTTGAACGTATATATGCTTTAAAATATTTTGGGGAAAAATTGGGTATCAACAAAGGTTCGATTATTCTATGCGGACACGGTTCATTTGACCGTTTGGCCCGATATATCATTTTTCTATCGAGGCCCTTTTTGGCTCATCTTGATTTCTCTAGGGAGGTGATCTCCCGGGGGGATGCCTCCTAGTATTCGAGGTTGATTGAAGAGAAGCCTTGAATACTTGTTAAGTTCTCCTTAGGTAGCATATAGATGTTGCCTCGTTAAAACCTTGCCGGTAAAACCCTTCTTGGGATAAAATACAATCAAAGGAAAATAGTGCAATGCATGCTTTAAAACCTAAGGTATTCAAGCTGGAAGGTGCTTCGATTTTCCTAACCAGACACATGCACATAGGTTAGTGTAAGACGTAAAAAAAAGGGAGATGGTTACATCGTAGTGGTGATGGCGCTCGAGCCTCGATATGCTTCAATTGCTCGTTCTAGGGACATGGTACGGTCCTTTGCTTATTCACTCGGGTGTAGCCGAGAATGTAGCTTGTCATTGCTACTTCACTATTTGCTTATCCTTTGGCTCCTTCGATGTTGAAGGTGTCGATGTTAGTGCCACATCGTGTATTGTGAATATCTCTCTTGCTGCATGATGCTCCTCGTATACCATTTTTATTTCGTCCTTCACTGGAAGCGTCATCATTTGATTAAGGGTTGATGGTACTTATCTCATGCAGTGTATCCATGGCCTTCTGAGAAAGGATTTATACCTCATGTCTCCTTTGATGACATGAAACTTAACATTTTGGGTTGTGCCGGCCACGGTTGATCAGGAGGGTGATCTCCCCTTTCCTTGTCTCGCTCACCATGTTGAATCCGTTGAGGACTCGAGAGGTGGGCATGATCTAGTTAAGTTGTCCAAGCTGCTCAACCACCCTCGACCTGACATTGTTGGCCGAGCTACCTGGATCCACAAGCACACGTTTAATTTGAAATGTATTCATAAGAAACGAAATTAGCAATGCATTGTTATGAGGCTGAGACAGGACCTCGATGTCCTTTTCGCTGAATGTTAGAGCGTCCTCGGGTATGTAACCTCGAGTTCGTTTTTCCCTGGTGATGGATATTTTTGTTTGTTTCACGATGGGTTCATGTGTGTTATCAATTCCTCCAACGATCACGTGGATGACATGTTGTGGCTCTTCTGTTTCATTTTTCCTATTCGTCTCTCTTTCCCGAGTTTGATTTTTGGCTTGGTCACTGAGGAACTCTCGGAGGTGCCCTTTGTTGATTAGTCAGGCTACTTCTTCTTGGAGCTGTCTGCAATCTTCGGTCCTATGACCGTGTGTGCCGTGAAATTCGCACACCAGGTTAGGGTTCCTTTGCGACGAATCTGATAGTATGGGTTTTGGCCACCTGGTGTCTTTGATTTTACCTATGGATGATACGATGTCTGAAACATCAATGTTGAAGTTGTACTCAGATAATCAGGGTGCCTCCGTCTGTCCTACGTTTTTGTCAAATCTGGCTCTGCTCATGAGTTCTCAAGGATTCTGACCTCGATCTGCCCTTCGGTCATTTCAGGGTATGTTACGCCTTGGGGTGTTTCTTCGATCTTCAGTGTATGGTTGGTACCTTTCCTTGTTTGGCCTTGGTTCCTTTACCAGGATCCTGCTAAGATATACTAAGCCCGAGGGGGCTCTTAGTTGGTCATCCTCAACCCTAATCTTTGATTGATACCGGTTATGGACATTCTCCCAAGTCACAGCAGTATATTCAACCAAGTTCTACTTTATCTGCTTCGAAGCTAACAAGCTTCGTTCGTTGAAACCTTCGGTGAAGGCCTGCATTGCCCAGTCATCGCATGCTGGTGGAAATTCCATTTGCTCCATTTGAAAGTGAGATAAAAACTCCTGTAGCATCTCGTTTTCTCTCTGTTTGATTTTGAAGATGATAGATTTCCTTGTAGCAACCTCGATGGCACCGGCATGTGTCTTTATAAAAGAATCTCCCAGCATGGCAAATGAGTCTATCGAATTCGGGGATAGGTTATGATACCACATCATGGGCCCTTTTGAAAGTGTTTCTTAGAATTTTTTTAACAGGACGGGTTCAATCTTGTCGTCCTTTAGGTCATTTCCCTTTACAACACAAGTGTAAGCAGTGATGTGCTCGTTAGGGTCCGAGGTTTCGTTGTACTTCCGGAGATCGGGCATTCTAAATTTCTTCGGGATGGGTTTTGGAGCAGCACTCAATGGGAATAGCTTTTTACGAATTTCTTTGAATCTACACCCTTCAAAATCGGGGGTGCGCATGGGATTTGATCGACCCTTGAATTGTATGTCTCCGCCTTTTTATCATTTAGCTTCTATCTTCTTTTCGCCCGATTCAATCCTTTTTGTGAGGTCCTCGAGCATCTTCATAACAGCGGGGTCGGCTACTCACCCGTTGTTGCTCAATCTTTTTGGTACCTGTTCGGCTTGAGGAGCTATTTTCGGTGCTGCAGTGCTTGGAGTTTTTGGTGGCTTTGTAGTTGAGAAATCGCCAGTTGTTGTCCTGCAACATATCAAAAATGACGTGAAGGCTAACCTTTCGTTCCTCCCGAGTTGGGGTTCTCTAAGCTTCTTGTTGGTTTTGTTGGCGTATATTCCCGTTAGTGTGGGAGCTTATATTGACATGTCGGGCATTACGTGAGCCCACATCCACAGGGATTGGCTTTGGTGCATCCTCAGGATTTCACAGTGGTACACCTACGCCTGGAACAACCACACCATTCTCTCCATGGTCCTCAGGACCGTTGTTTTCCTGTGCATTCACTAAGTTAGAGATTTTTACCTGAAATCAAAGATTCTTGGACAAGAAAAAGTGTAAAAATAACTTGCATTTTTCAGTAGACCGGCACTAAAACAATCACTATTATTTTTAGCCCTACGGTGGGCGCCAAACTGTTTACCCCGAAAATGGTAATTACGATTAAATTTGATTGTATAGTTCTAAAAATACGTGATTTATTTTAATGCTAGTTGTTAAGAGATATATGTTAAGTGTGAGTCACCAAAATGAGATAAGAGCTTGAGGACAGTATGTTATGCAAACCGAATGGCCTTGAATCGGGGTCTCGAGCTGGCCTACACCGGGCCTTGAGGTCGAGCTAAAGTGTCAGGATGGGGATGGTCGATGAAGAACTAACAGTTCTAAGGATCTTGTTGATGGATCTTTATGATCAATGATAAGTAATAAATGAAGAACAATAAATAAAACACAATAAATGTAAGCAATAAAATCAAAGGAGCGACAGTAGAATATGTTTAAGTTGAGGAGCAGAGAATGTTCTTGTTATTATATTGAATGTCATGTGTGTTACAAAATAATAAGGGTCCCCTTTATATAGGAGGTAGAATCCCAACATAGTACAGGTGCATTTATTACAAATATAAATGGTTGGTACAACCATTTAATGTCTTGATATGGACTTGTACTATTCTTATAGACCTAGTCAACTCTAACCACGTGCCTTGGGAATTCCCGGCTTGTCCATCATAGCCGCCGATTTGCACTGCCCCGAGGTCGAACATAGGGAACCCTCGGGGTCGAACCTAAATCTGTGCCTCGAGCCTTCTGGAGACAGGCTATGGAGTGTCATAATGACCATATAATCGGACTCTCCGATTTCAGCCGTATACAAAATGCACAATCATCAGGTGCAACTGTTGCTGGGCAGTGCTGGACGCAGTAAGCAACCACCTTTTGGCATTTCCTTTTGAAACTTCAAAGAAATGCAAATTTTATATGCAAAGGAGGCTGTTACATGCATTGGAGTTGAAATTCACACGTATGGAGCTGTACATTTTGATGTGTCATTTTTGGCAATCAAATGTGCGCAATTGTAGATTGTGGCTATGTCCGCAATAGCCTAGTTATTATATAAGTTTTAGACATCTTATTGCATATTCTTATTAGATCATTTTGTAATATCAGTTTTGGGTATGACAAACCCAAAATTGGTAATAGGACCTATGTAGTAGACATCTTTTATGGTCTTACTCTTCGTAAGACATCATGCTACTTTGTTTTATTATTTTATTATATATATAAAAAACTAGCCCTAGGCACCTCGCCTAGTGCATTTCTTAAAAAAATATAAATATACATACTTTAAGCTGAATATCGACACCCTACACTTAGACTCTTGCTCGCCCCGAGCAAAGGAACTATAAACTACACCCCAATAACGTACACATCAACCGTGGAGGAGCAATTCAACTTTTCAATCATACACTCTACCTTTAACTATGGTCGATATCGGCAATCAAGCATGAACATGCGAAATTCACATTCTTCCCGCTTTAAATATGCTCAAGTATAAACATTTGGATTCAACCAATTCAAACAACCTACCCATAACCACCCCACCTCAAGAGCTGACTCGTTACCACTAAGCACCCTCAACTCCCGCACTCACCCAACAAGAGAAATTAACAACATCACCAATCTGTCATGAGATCAAGTGCCCTCACCAACAAACAAGAGAGTGAATATAGAAATAGACCACACATTCAAATATGATTTTGAACGTAAATTAAGGAAATCACACAATTGAAAAACATTTGCTCACTCTGACAAAGAATTTCTGCACATCCCGTTAACGTACCATAAGATTGCCCGTAGTGTATATATCTAATAATCTAAGCCAGCTAAATCTAGGATCAATTAGGACTTTAAGATTGTAATACAGGCAAAGGGACGGGTAGGATACATTTAGAAAAAGTGACTAACCCTCCTAAGCACATTAGTACACTACACTCAAGAATCGAGTACGTAATCTGCTCAATTAATTCACTCGCCACAAACCATATACAATATAACCTTTTATTCTATTAAGCACTTCTATATTCCCACTAGCACGAATTAGTAAGATGAGGAGGTGTGTTTTTTCTTCTTCTTGACTATCACATTAATTATAAAAATATTCCTTTCAATTTTCTTTTCACTTTTTTTTATTCTACACACACTCCATACATTAAGGTTCATCGGTTAGCGGTATTTTTCATGACTTTAGTGCACCATATGGGCCCTTCCATGGTTCCACTCGAAAGCTAATTCCCAAATCTCTCACCTTACTTCTTTTAGTGACTGAGTGCCTTCGGAGGTAAAGGTTCAACCAGATAAAATTGAGAACCAAATAGGGATATGTCTTGTAGTGTATGTGCTAAAGAAAAGGTCTATAGGCTCAAAGGGGCTACCAACGAGAAAATTTTATTTGTAAGTGACAAGCACATCTATTATCAAGCATGAAACGCCTACATCATCTCCTAGACTAGCACAACTTAATGATTTCATTTCGATTAGCACATGGGGCAAGTTCTAGACTATACAAGATAGCACAAAATAACACAAATTCTCACACACACATAGAACATGACTCAATCAAGACAGTTCTGTTCAACTTCAAGTCAAGCAAGTACATATAGCTGAGAAACTTTTAAGCAATTATACACTAGGTAACATACAAGTCAAACAACTGAGAAAATATGTCATAGAGTAGACTATTTATATTACTTAGTCCTCCCAATTCAAATCAAATATGGCAGGAAGACAGAGTGCATGTGATTGCGTAATGACCAGCACCAAACATGTCAATAGGTATCTCGGAGCAACTCGGTTTTCTTTATATCCTAATCCTGAAAAACCAAAATACCTGGTTCAAGCTAGACCCTTAGAAAAGACAGAGTCCAAAGAAAAACCAAGGATACTACCTAACAACAACAACTACTACAACAAATCCAGTAGTTTCGCACAAGTGGGGTCTGGGGAGGGTAAGAAGTACGTAGCCTTACCCCGACCACTGGAAGGGAAGGATACTACCTAACTATCCTAAAAAATCTTTTTGGTGTTTTTAATTGGAATTTAATCTCAAGATAATTGTTCAAAAGAACCATCGTCGGAAAAAGTCCAAGATTTTTCTTCTTTTGATTTTTTTACTATTTTCATTTTTTTTTTCAACTAGACTACTACTAACTAACTAGACTATGTCTACTATGAGTGAAGCTTTAAAATAAAACTTATGTACCTACATAAGAGTAAAGGTTGCAAGGAATTAGGAGGAAAAGAGGATACAATTCTCTACCATACTCGAATCATTCTTGAGGAGAGTTTGGTATGAAATTTTAAAGCTAACATTGTTTACTTTCTTGCAGGTACACATTATGTGTTAAAGCCCTATTTTCTTGCGGACTCAAAGTTGGTAGTGTTAGTGATGTACACTCATTTTTCGGACACAAAGTTGAAGGTAGACACAAGCGTGCTCATTTGCATAATAAAATATAAGCAACAGGAAAGAATCGAGGAATCAGACTCGATAGAAACAAAAGGAACTCAGGCGTGGTGGCAATTACCAAGGGTTTAACTTTGACCTCCATTGTCCTAAAGTATGAAGGAGCACTTCCTATGGACAGCTTTATTGTCAAGCATGTTGTTGTTTATTCGACACATGCTTTTTGGAACAGTACTGTTGGGCACGCTTGTCTCTAAAGACGTGCTGGAGTGCAGAAGCATTGAGGCTTCAGTCAACAAATGGAAAAATGCAGCTGCTCAATGCAAGTTTTCACTTTTATCGCCATCTGACGCAAATGGGGAGTTGTTCTTCAATATAATAGGAAGTCATGCACATGGGGAATCCTAAAAGTGATTCACTGATCACAAAGTTCAAGTGTGAACAACTTTCACTTTCGAAGATCACAACTCACACGTGAACAGCTTTCACGTTGCTTTATATACACAGCTCGAGATGTTTGTCTCCATGGGAGTGCAATGGGAGATTCCAAGAGGTATGGGAATTAAAATATTGCACAAAGTGCACGCCTGCAACAAATGCAACAACTCTTTTTTCAAAGGAAAGCACATGCTTATGGTGGAAAACAATGGGTAATTTGCACATTTATTTGTTCAAAAAACCATGGTGCAAAATCATTCAAATTGGCTGCACATGGGAGGAACCAGCATTGATAATTGTTTAATCACTTGGGGAAGACAATGAGGACCTCAATTGGCACGCCTGCGTCAAAAGATTAATGATGCACATGCACACATGGTAACGTGCAAAGCAGCAAATGCACGCCTGGAGGGACTAATCTTTGGGCAGACTGTGTCTCTTGAAAATTTAAACGTTACAAGATGCTAAGTTATTGCAAAATGCTCGACAGAACAAATGCATGCCTATGCAATGGTGTTACATTTGACAAAAGGGCCAATTCGAAGCAAGAAGAAAAACTTGGGCTTCAATGCAATGGAAACGCGTGAATCTAATTGGACTACCAGATATGGGCTGCAACGCCACACAAATGGAATGGACTTTAAATGAATCACAGATCCATTCATGGACTAGTTTTTTATTATACAATTTTTAGTAGTGTTGTTGTGATATCAACTTTGAGTACACTACTCAACACATGTAATCTCCAAGGTTTATTCTTTACATTTCATAGAACATTAAGGCACTTTATTGTTTTTTTGCATATTTTATATAAATAAAAACTAGCCCTAGGCACTTGCCTAGCGGATTGCCAAAAAAAAATCGGAAAAAAATAATTTTATATAATTATAATTTAGAAAGTAGTTCCCCCATCCCATACATAGATTATGAATAGTCCTCGATGCATATAAGAATTCAAAACGATGTAAGATAGAAAGAAGAACTCCCTACTAGTCGGGCTCATGAGGGTCATACTCGGATCCTTCATGCTCAGAGCACCCACCAGCCGAAGCTCCACGCTCATCATCATCCACTCCCAGGGGCACCAAAGCCATTTCCCTATGACCTCTGCACCAATATCATCCTAACCATCTGAACCTTTGTGGGTGTTCTCATCCTTTGATGGGTGAATGGGACTGTCAGGCACTATTCCCAACATTTCCTATGAAGAATAGCATATATTATTGGGTGGATGCATATGCTCCTCATCTACCAATCCCAAATTGCTCAGTCTCACATTCAGGGAACTATATAGATACATGTTGAAGTTTTCATCTTGCTCATTCTGCACAGCCTGGATCAGCTTGGACGTAGACTCCAACAAAGAAGTAACGTCCATTAATCCCTTTGGGGAATCAACCACCTCATCGTAACCGGGGTACTCAGGCACCTCACGATACAGCATGTACTGCGTAAACATTTTATTGAAGAATAACCTTTTTATTTTCCGCCCAAACCATGTGCGGGCCATCTCTCCTAACATGATCTCGCGCATATTAAGGGGTCAGCCAGTCATAAGTGTAAGTCCTCGGAAAATTTTGCTAAGTAATTTGAGGTTTTGTGGTGTCAAGGAAGGCTAATATATTGTATTTTCGGAGTTTTTAGGTTGAGCAGTGCATTGGGAAGTTGAAATTTTTCAATATCGCATCGTACAACTTGTAGCATGATAGACCGTGTTATGTCCCTCACGATGACAGTTCTATAGCACGCTAGACTGTGCTATATCACTTGCGAGGCTAGGTCTGTAGTGCGCTAGATCGTGCTATATCCCTCGCGAGGCAAGGTTTGTAGCACGGTAGACCATGCTATATCTCTCGCAAAGCCTGGTCTATAGCTCGCAATAGAGCGTGCCTAGCGTGGTCTGTAGCTCAGTCCGTAATTTGGTGGGTTCATTCTTCTATCTTTATAACCCAACACTATCTCGTTAAATAGACGCAAGGGACCATTTTTGAAGTGAATAGCTAATATATTTAGAGATAGAAAGTGCCCTAGAGTGAGAGGAGAAATCCCTAAGCTAATTGTTCATTAAAATCTTGTTGAATCCTTGAAATCCAACAAGAAATCCCTCAAGTTCTTCATCTAAGAGGTAAGGTTCCATACCTTAGTTTTCAATTTCAAATTTGGGTAGAAGATGGTTCATTGAGAGTACGATTCTTGGGTGTTAGAGTATTATTTATAAATGCATGTACCAATAAGGTCTGTGGGAAGATTGTTGAGCTCAAATGAGTAAAGATTAGGTTGTAAAGTGAAGGAAATCTTGTGGGAAAATCTTGCATTCAAAATTGCACTTCTAGTATTTGATAATATGCTCAAATGAGTTGAGACCATGAATATCTACCTAATTTTTGTTCAATTTTATTATTTCATGAAATATATTTGGATTGCTATAAATTCCATAATGTTGTAGTAATTTAAGGAAAGTTCAAGCAACGTATGTATGGCTAAAACCCCCTCTTCTTAAAATCTAACCCCATGTGTTCGTGCAATCGGTGTAAGTTTCAAATTGATCGTTATAGGAATTGCTATTCCGAATGTGCTTGTGTTGAGAAATATATGTGCAATATGTGTTCCAATGTTTTCATCATGATTATCTTATCATTTGAGGATGTGTTAAAAATATGGAATATGTGCTACAAATGCCTAGACTTGAGTTTGTTATGCCAAATTGTGTGAAAAGCCTCTATGTGCCTTATATTCTAAATTGCTCACGTGTGTAATCAAAGTCCTAAACGAAAGGCCTTGTTGTTGTAG